>NW_003852463.1:446672-447912 GCF_000181295.1 Otolemur garnettii
ACTCCTGAGCTTAAGCAATCCTCCCAGCTCAGCCTCCCAGAGTGCTAGGATTATAGGTGTGAGCCACTGCTCCTGACTGGTGGGGTCCTTCTGTAGGAATGAAACCCTGTTCTAGAAGCTGAGCACATGGTGGACAGAAAGCAGTAGCCTCAGGTCTTCTTGACTTGCCGGTCCTGGTATGGAACCATCACATCACCACCCAGGGCAAAAGTGATGGGGGCCCCTGTATCTTATTTTTTACTGTATACCTTTTAAAACTTTTTGAGCTTTAAATTAAGTATATGTATATTTCCTAAAAATAAAGAAATTGGAAAAAAATTGTTATTGACACAGGAAGAATAAAGAAGGAATAAAAATAACAAAAACAAACAAACAAAATAGGAGAGTCCAAAATAGTGACATATCCCTAAGAGAACTGATGACATGAGAACGCTGGCATTTAAAATCAATGAAGAAATGACTGACTTCTCCATGAATGATGTTCAAATAGTTGGATATCCAGTGAAAAAGATTATAACTGATCCATGTCTCTCAATTTCAGAAAATCATTATCTTCTATTTCTAATTACTTGATGTGCATAATGAACTTCTGGAAGAATACAAAGGAAAAAAAAAGAATTAAAAAACTTTGCTTTCATAGGATGGAAAAGGCCTAGAAAAAGAAGGAACAAGGTTGGGGCTTGAGCTTTCACTGAGCACATTTTATATTGTTTGGCTGCAAATCTTGTAAATAGAATTACTTATTTGTCAAAGTGAGTTTTAAAAAAATGAAAGATTTTGGGTAGAATAAAGAAATATATGAGAAAAAATACAGGGCTTTATAAGAAAATATAAATTGTAATGTCTTCTTAAATACAATTGAAAAACCCAAAAACCATGAAGAAAGATTTTGATAAATCCGGCCTCATTACAATTGAAAGTGTCTAGATGAAAAAAATACTGCAAATAAATTTAAAACACTAGTGATCAATTTGAAAAAATTACTCTCAAACTGGAGAAGAGACAGATAATTACTTTTCAGAAATTACACTCTTGAGTGTGAAAAATATTGAAAGATCGACAATATCAAGTGAAAGAAACAGATACTAAACATTTTATTTTATTTGTTTATTTCTTTTTGTCACAGTTTGGGCCAAGGCTATATTGTGTCTATCCTGTCAAGGGGCTTTGAAGACCCCAGCCCTTGTTTGGGTTTTATCTGGGTGCCACTTGCAAGTGGTCCCCAGAATCTGAAGGCACT
>NW_003852463.1:448165-448405 GCF_000181295.1 Otolemur garnettii
TTTAATTCTTTTCTTTTAGACATAGAGAACACACATAAGTTCATAAGCAAATAGAACACAATTAAGTTCACAAGCAGATGGAACAGGTTGAGAGAAAGGTGTGGGTCTCTTCCTTGAATATGAGGAGGGACCCTTGCAAACGATTTCCCTTGTATCTATCCTCTAATTCCTAGCTTTGCTCTGCCTACTTCTAAGGTTTATGTATTTCTTAACTCGTGTTTATGTATGTATTTCACCTAC
>NW_003852463.1:448878-449418 GCF_000181295.1 Otolemur garnettii
ATTTTTACTATAATTAAGATAATACAAATTATGATAAAATCATGCTGGGCATAGTGGCTCATGCCTATAATCTCAGCACTTTGGAAGGCTGAGATGGGAGGACCACTTGAGGCCAGGAGTTTGAGACCAGCCTGGGCAACATAGTGAGACCCTGTCTCTACAAATAAGTTTTTTAAAACTTTATAAATATTCTTGATTACACCTATAAGTATAAAGAGCTAAGGACAAAATCATCCATTTCTGGGAAAGATTAAGCACCTAAGCAAGACATACAGTAGGGCTTAACCTATAAATCTTTGTACTAAAAGCCATTTAGAATGTCATTTTTACAATGGGAAGGCAATCCTTTCACAGGTATGGCCAAGGCCCATCCAACAGAGTTCTATAGCTTTTGCCTCTGCAGAGGAAAGGTCTGGATAACACCATTAATTTATTTTTATTTAAATGGAGATTTTTCACCTTAGATCAGTGTACTTCCTTTTTTTCTTTAATCTCACAGCACACTTAAACCTATAGTTAAACTTCTTCAGCACACTTAAA
>NW_003852463.1:449977-454936 GCF_000181295.1 Otolemur garnettii
AGAGGGAAAAGGGTTTGTGTGTGACTGCCTTAGATACTTCATAAAATAATTACAAAATTCTATTCCCATGATGGCTCTTATTTGTTCATCATTTCTATGCACTTCTCTAGGGAAATATTAATTATATATGTTGATAGATAACCACTTGTGATTACATGTTGGGTTATACTATTACTGACTCCCCATTGAACAAATTTCAATGGCCCCTATATCAACGTCTTCCTTGACTAACTTGACCTTTTGAGGGGTTTCCCAGACAGGATGGCTTTTCTGCAAGATAAAGGAGCTGAGATTTTGAAGACCCCTGGGCAGACTTCCAGGCAAGATTCAGACTCAACATCCCCTACAACTTTCCCCTAAGGGACCTGAGCTCTCCTTTAAAAGCCCATGATTCCATTAGCAGAGACAGGAATTTGAGGCAGCTTCTTCCAATCTCCCAACAAGATGTCTGTTGTGTTAAAAAATTCCCTTCCTCCTTAGAAATCCTCATTGTCTTAGTAATTGGATCCTTGTGCAGCAAACAACCAGACCTACACTGAAACCTCCTTGTGGTTTCAAGAACAATACTATGCTAATTAGAAAGTGGAAACAAAAGATTTAATCATAATAAAACTTAACAGAATCTATAATCCTGTCTAAAATACTTTTCCAGAAGGGTTTATTGCAATAATTTTTGCCAAAGTAGTCAGTGAGATCATAACAAGCTCACTCTTAGTGAAATGTGTGTTTTCTAAAACACCAAGCTGTGAAGCTCTCAAGCCAACTAAGACTATACTTCTAGGGATGGTTTTTCCAGTAAATTACTAGAGAAGTGTTTCTCAACATGCAGGGTCCTAGTAACACGCTGACGAATGCTACGTAGTGTCCTCTCCTAAGCAAGTGTAGGCTGGGTTTTAGTGTTGTCTGGTGGCAGCTGACACTTCATGACTGTTCTTTTTCTTTGGGGAAAGTGAGAGAGGAAGAACATGATTTCCTTCTTTAAAGAAGCTGTTCATCAAAACAAAGTTAGTGTCTCAAGTTTTGTACTTTTTAAATTGTAACAAACCTCAAGTTTGTCATCGAGCTTTTGTTTTATTTACTTCCTCTTTTCGAAATAATTTTAAAGGTATCTTTGGTGTTTAAAAAAGGATATTTCAAATTATTTAGCGTCTTTGAGCCATGTCTCTCTCCACCTTCACATCTCATCTCTAATTATACATGATTAATTATCTTAACTATGGTATATTTTGGTGCACAGGGGAGAGTTTTTATACATGGACTGTAATTCTCTGAATATCCTTTCCCTACTGATGTGAAATGCTGTCTTTAATATTCACTTATTTTCATAATTGTTTTGGTCTTGCCTGGACTTTTCTGTTTTAATATTTTTTAGCTTGTCCTATACCCATAACATGCCAGTTTGTTTCATTTCTATTTTGTTATTTCCTTATTGGGGTAAAATATATGTAACGCAAAATTTTCCACTTTAATCATTTTTAAGTGTGTAGTTCAATGACAATTCAATGATCACTGTGCAAATGCTATATCAACCCAGTAATAGTCCGATTGCACAAGTATTACTACTATCCATCTCAAGAACATTTTTATCATGTATAACAGAAACTTTGTAACCATTATATAATAAGTTTCCATTACCCTCTCTCCTCGGTCCCTGCCAATTTCTATGCTACATTTTTTGTTCAGTCCGGGTATGTCATATAAATGGAATCCTACACTATTCAAGATTTATCAATGTTGTAGAATATGTCAGAATGTCATTCTTTCTTAAAGATTGTATGTATATGTCACATTTTGTTTATCCATCCATCTGTTTATGGACATTTGGCTGTTTTGACCTTTACACTATTGTGCATCATGCTGCCCTGAAAATGGAGGTAGAAGTTCATAGGTGCTGAATTTCTGTGTTCTATTCTTTTAGCTGCATACTCTGTTCACAGGTGCTGAATTTCTGCTTTCCTTCCTTTTGGTCGTATACTCTGAGTGGAATTGCTGCATCATATAATTCTTCTTTATTATTGGAAGAGCCACCACACTTTTCCACAGCTGCTGCACCATCATATAAGCCATTCAGCAATGTAGGGATGTTCTGATTTCTCCACATCTTCACCACCACTAGCTATTTTCCATTTTATTTGATTTTATTTTACTTACTTTTTTTTATTTCTAAAGAATCACCATAATGGATGCTCAGTGGTAACTCATTGTGGCTTTGATTTATGTTTCCCTAATGGTTAGTGACATTGAGGAACTTTTTAATGTGTGTGTTATTAGTGTCTTATATTTCTTCTTTGGAGAAATATCTATTTCAAGTCCTTTGCCTGCTTATTATTTAATTATTTATTTATATTTTGAGACAGAGTCTCACTCTGTCACCCTGAATAGAGTACTGTGGCATCATTGTAGCTCACAGCAACCCCAAATTCTTTGGGCTCGAGCAATCCTCTTGCCTCAGCCTCCTTCTGAGTAGCTGGGACTACAGATAAGCATCACCACACCCAGCTAGTTTTTCTATTTTTAGTAGAGATGGGGTCTCATTCTTGCTCAGGCTGGTCTCAATATCCAGAGCTCAAGAAATCCACCTACATTGGCCTCTCAAAGTCCTAGGATTGCAGGCATGAGCTACCATGCCCAACCCCCTTTGGCCATTTCTAAACCAGATTGCTTGCTTATTTGTTTTGTGTGTGAGAGAGAGGAGAGAGAGAGATTAATTTACTGTTGAGTTATAAGAATTTCTTTTATTATATATTTTGGATATTCCATTATCAAATGGATATGTTTTGCAAATATTTTTTTCCATTCTATGGGTTGGCTTTTTAGCCTCTTGAGAGTTTTTCCTTTGATATGTCTAAGTTTTTAATTTTGATCAAATCCAATTTATTTTTTCTTTTGCCATTATATCCAAGAAATAATCACCAGTGCAATGTCATAAAGCATTTCTTCTCTATATTTTTCTACAAGTTTTATAGTTATAACTCTTCCATTTAGATCTTTGATCCATTTTGAGTTAATTTTTCTATAGAGTGTAAGTTAAAGGTCCAAATTTATTTTTTTGCATGTGAATATCTTGTTTGCCCAGAATCATTTGTTCAAAAAATTGTCCTTTCTTCCACCAAAAAGAATTTTACATCCCATGACAACTCTTAATTCACCTTCTCCTAACTCTCATGCAGTATATGACACAGTGCAGACTATCTCAGAAATGTCCTACAGATTAGCATTAACAGTTCTAAGTGTCTAACTTGTGATTGGCTGTTGAGTCATTAAGGACCAGATGTCCAGTCTGGAAGGGCCAAGAACTAGTTCTCAACAGCATTCAGAATACCTTATTGATCTTTTCTATTTGAAGGGGTGTTTTGTAGCGTGTTTTCTTCTTCAATAAGTACAGGGGATGAAAAAAATCTCTTCATCAGGAAAATGCAAATGGCTTTCTTTTGTCAACTAAAGGATGACGAGGTTCACAAATTTGGAAAGGACAGCTTTATTTCTCATAAATTTTTTGTGAAGGGTTGCAGCCTGCGGTCCTTTGGCAGACTGAAAAGCATAGTCCAGGCAGAAACTGAGACAAACATTTAGAAGGGAGGGAAGGTGGGACCAAAGGAATGGGGACTTATGGGGAACAGAAAGGCTGATATACATATTTAACAAGTTACAGGCGGAGTCATGAATATTTATGGAAGGAGAAACATGTGCATGCACAAATGAGCTTCATGCTGCTTCCTGGGTCCCATGTTCAAGTATGGTGGTGTTAACTGATCTGAGGGTGGAGTTTTCAGCTCTCATGTCAAAACATGAAGCAGAGGACATGAAAGCCCTCTATGCCAGCCTGGGTGTCTCTTACCAGGAAGAGATGCTGGTCAATTGTGTGGAAACCACAAAACACAAGATGCAGTAGACAGTTGGTGGAAATCAGCAGTGGAGGAAGACTTTCCAAAGGGCTAGCTCCATTTAACCCTTAGGGAAAGGTGCTTACCAGGGAGTATAATAAGGCATGTCCTACCTCCCACCCCATCGTGGCTGGGATTTCAGTTTTTATGGTTTCTCTGGGGTCCCCTTGGCCAAGAGGGGGTCCAATCAGTTGGGGGCTTATGATTTTGTTTCTCACCTTCAACTAAAAATATACATCGCTTTCTATGACAATATATTTGTTGTTATTTTTCTGGTATGTTACTAGCATTGAAGGATAATTACTGGGTGGTGCCTGTGGCTCAAAGGAGTAGCACACTGGTCCCACATGCTGGAGGTGGTGGGTTCAAACCCAGACCTGGCCAAAAACTGCAAAAAAAATAAAAAAATAAAAAGTAAAATCATGATTGTCATACAAATATAAAATAAACGTGTAAAAGGTTTTATTTAGGTCTCTCATGAATGGGGAAAGCAGTAAGATGTTACAAACCAGTGCAAAGGAAAGTTTCATACATTTAGTATCAGGTAAGGAGTGCTGATACGAATTCATGCAGAGATACCACGGGCCAATCATGGCATTCCCCCAAATGCTATTTTCTATGGAGGGGCATTACTTATATTTCAGAATTGTAAAATAGTGCGAAGACAATGAAGGGTGGAGATTATACCCACGGGCGAGCCATTCCGTCTCCAGTTTCCTTACCCGTACTTGAACCTCCATGTTCTGGTATGCGTGATGGGAGATTTCACTTTCCTCTGTATATGAGGCTTCCTTTCTGGCAGCTGATAGTTATCATAGGTAATTTTCTTCTCTTAGAATAAACAGGAGCGAGAGAATGAAAACGGCCTTGTTACCACCTGTACGTGGTCATGTATAGGAACAGCTGAATTTCTCTCCTATGTTTTTGTAGGTTTTCCAATAAAGGCCTTCTGTGCACAAAATGAATACCTTTCTGCCACTCCACTGGCTTCCTTCCGCACCTAGAGAAAATCCTCCATGTGCAAGTCTCTCTCCACCTCTGTAACTCACCTCTGCCTTTCTGCTTGGTTCACTGA
>NW_003852463.1:455270-456811 GCF_000181295.1 Otolemur garnettii
CCCCTCTGAATTGAAGCCACCCCCTCTTCTTCTTTCCAGGGCACCCTGAAATGTACCTTTGTGTTCTTTGTCATAATGTTTGAAGTTCTCTTTCTTTCAAGAGGTTTTAAGTTTGTGGGGGACAGAAACTAACATTTTTATCATTTGCCACTGTCTCCCAACCACCTGGAACAAAGCAGCTTCTCAGTAAACCCCTGCAGACTGAATTAGATGAAGATGACTTGGGGCCCTGAGCAGCTTCCAGGCACGGTATGTAGTGGGCCACGCGACCTCAGGGCCCAGGGGAACCTGAAATGGGAGCATGATGGGAGAAGACGTAGGAAACAGTCCTTGTTTGCTCCCAGCAGAGCAGACCCTTCGGTGAGAGTCCCGGATGCGAATAGGGAGAGGAAGCTGACTCAGGGGCCTGCAGTGAGTTTCATAATCCCAAATCAGTGTAATAGGGCCCGGAATGTGAGGGGAGCTTCAACGTTTTCTCACTTGGAAAGTCTTAAAACACTTGCTAAATATTAGCTGTTGCCAGTGTCTCCAGGCAACTGTAACAAGTAACTAATTAAGCACAGCCTGGCAGAGGAGACTAAGAGGTAGCAATCTGTCTACATTTCTATAATAACCATATTCTTGTTTTACAATGGAAAGGTAATACACTATTTTAAAAATATGAATGCACAGACTATGCCAGTTCTTAGTTTCTTTACACAGCTGTCTCTGCAAAATGTCTTAAAAGCTGTATTGGTCTCCACTTGTTTATGTCCAGGGTCAAGTGTAGTTCCAGAGACTTGAATGATAACGTGAGTGTGAGAAATGTTTAGTTTTTATTTATTGCCAGTTTTATTTATCTTTACTTTTTAGAGAGTGCAAGTGAATTGAAAACAGTGAATATAGATGCTACAGCGTAACTTGCTGAGGTAGAAGCTCATGGGTTTCAGCACAGTCCGTCCCTGGACTGACCCTTAGGCAAGCCTCCTCTGGGTTTCTAAAGATGTAAATTGGTGGCTTCTCTCCCCTCCCAGGAAAGTCTGCAGCTTGTGGGTTCCCAGACCCCTGAGAAGATTATGCTACTCCCTAGGGGGGAAAGGTAGGGGGTAACGCTCAGAGAAGGTGAGAGTGAAGCCCCTGCACCTAGAGAAATGAGCAGATTTAGCTGCTGAAGAATGGGCGCTGGAGGTGGAGGAATGCACGATACCCACACGTGGGCAGAGAATGGTGCCCACTATTGCTTACAGAGAGCTAGATGAGGAACAGTTTGCAGGGACCAGCCTCGGGCTATGCAGGAGAATTGTTCTCACCAGAAAATGAAATTTTGCTGACAGCTAAGGATGCATAATAGCCTGAGAAATACAGTATTTTTTTAATCTGAAAGCAAATATTTATAAAATGTAATGACTTAGGCTCCTTTTTTTTTTTTTTTTTTTTTTTGTCTTTTAAGGCATTTAGTTGGAGAAACACATCAATACATTTTAATCAATGTTACCAAGAGAACCAGGAATGAAAGTAACAATTTGCTAGAAAAAGATCATTTCTAATTGTATAATAATGTC
>NW_003852463.1:456847-457823 GCF_000181295.1 Otolemur garnettii
GAGTGGGGATTTGGTGTAACGTGATTAAAAAATTTATATGGATTTTTTTTCTTTTAGAATATTTACACAAGATAGAGCTGCTCAAAGCTGAAGTTCCATTATATTTCCTTAAGTAGGGAAAGCAAATAGTTTAACTTTGTTTTTTTTTTAGACAAGATCTTTTCATTCTGACTGCGAGGAGTGACTTTTTCAATACTAGGCATCAGGAGAAAACTCTGAGCACACACGAGGCCCAGAACGTGCCACCAGAAGGCTATGGGGTAAAGCACTGAGCTCAGGTTTTTCAAAACACAAGAGCCAGTCCAGGGGCAAAGTCATATACAGGCAAGATTTTGAGCTGAGCAATTTTTCCTATGAGTACGATAGTCTTTTAGCAGAAGCTGTGGTGCCTAAAAACCCTGGGGTGAATTCTTTGATAGCTTTAGTGAAACAAAAAGCCAGTCTAGGGGCTTCTGGGCAGCATGTCTGGATTTGAGGAGAAGGCTGTATTTTCCCTATCTTCTTAGAACAAACTCTTTAATGAATTGCCAGTGATCTCAGAGTTAATCATCAGTGCCCTCACCCCACAGCCCTGGGCTGTGTACCAGTGAGCCAGATCTCGTTGGGTAAGGATGACTCAGCTCACTGTTGTTTGAGAAATGTGTTTCCAGATCATCTCATGCATGTGTGTATGTGTAGTTAATTTCCTGACAGAGGCAATGGCCTTGTCCACGTGGAGAGATTATCTTTTTTTCTGTATAAATTTAAGAGGTACAGTGTGGTAATGGTGAATTGTGGGCTTTTAGCATAACCATCACCCAAATAGTACACATTGTACCCATTAGTAATTTCTCATCCTTCCAACACCTTCCACCCCGATTTTACCCTACTTAAAAGTGAATTAAGTTAGCATATTGCTTCATGGACCCTGGTAGAAAACACAAAATTCCTGGGTGGGAAACTAAGGCCTTCATTACTCAGTACACAGTGTAAACAT
>NW_003852463.1:457971-460467 GCF_000181295.1 Otolemur garnettii
TGACTTCTCTTCACAGCTAAAGAGCACTGGGCACTGGGCTAAGGGAATACACTGCTTTTATAGCAAGCAATAAACAAGCCTGCTCTTTGTCCCAAGTGACACAACCTCGTACTTCTCTGTTGTTCACAGCAAACTCACAAGTTTACTCAAAGAAATAGCCTGAGTAAAGAGCACAGAGGCCTGGCATTCTTAGCATAGGCAGCAAGGCAAGAAGGAGTGCAAAGGACCTGTGGTTGATTGTCTCTCCCAATAATACTTACCATAGGAAATGTAAGGAATACGATAACAACAACAACAAAGAAAACCTACCTCCTACTTACGTTGTCCCCAAACTACAAAGAGTTAATTTAGCCCTACAAATTAGACCCAGAGTTGAGCCAGCTTTAAGGGCAGCTGCTGGAGTTCCACTTGAAGTTCAGATGATAATCTATGTATTTTTTCATGTCAAACAATTAATGTACCAATTAGTAACAAGGTTTGAGAGCATGAGAGTGAAAACCCAGTCACTGTGTTTATGAATCACAGAAGGATCCAGGTGATGATATTTTTGAAACTGGATTAACACCAACATTCCCGTTAGGACAGCTAAAGTTCCTCAAATTGACCTCACTACTTGTGTTGGGATTACTCCTTCCAGTTGGGGTCATCGGATGCACCACCTTCCATTTTCTAAATTCTCAGACTGCTTTTCAGGTGCCATCTCTGAGTACGCTGAGCATTTCCTTGCAGAGTCTGTTTCAGACTGTCCGTGTCTAAGCCCTTTCCTCTTCCCAGGTATGTTCTCAAATAGGAGCAAGTTGCCCCAAAATGGGTCTAACAAAGATTGATCTCCACAGTAGAATATCCACTCTCAATTCTAACCTCAGAGCGCTCCCAGTTCCTCTAGCTGTCCTAGATTTCAGGTTTTTTACTTTTCACCATCATGTATTCATTTCTAATCCTTCATTCAGTTTATTAGCTTCCAGGCAATGAGGGCACGTACTTGAGGAAACCAAACCGGAAGAAATCTCGGGCAAGTGTTTTTGTGTGAATACTGAAATGTTATATGGAAACAAACCAGGTGTTCACTATGATGTTAGTCGACTATGTTAGGTGACTTGTGCATCCATTTTCAAACGTACCTAAATAAAACTCCCTATTAACATCAAAAATTAAACCCATGGTAAAAATAATTGCTTAAACTGTGTACAATGTTTGGCTGTATTTACATGCCTTGAAATCGTTAGCAAAGACACACTTATGATTTTAAAAATGTAACAGAAAATGAATTAAGCAAAAATTATACAAGAAAACATCAAGAGATCTCTTGATAGTCTTTTAAAAAGAAAGACAATGTCTAGATCAAACAACTAACTAAACAAGCTAAGATTAGATCCGAGGAGATGATAACTTAGATTGTATTTTCTGTTTCTTATTGGCCCAAAGGAAAAAGAGAACAGTGGCTCAGGTGACAGCCCAGCCCAGCCACATGAATGCTCTCTCAGAAATAGAGCTCATCGCCTTGGTACCCAGTAAGCTGCAGGCCCAGAAAAACCTCTCCCGAAACACACTTTAGAAAACATCCGTCACAATACAGCCATGTCGTTTTGCTAGCTTAGAATACATACCTTATGCTGACAGTGACCTCTTTCTTACTTCATTAATGTTTTGGGAAAATGCCAGCAATATGTTGTCCTAGCAAACACTTCATAACAACAAGTTCTTTTAAGAAAAAAGCTTCTTGGACACTACTGACTCACAGCTAAGAAAACTTTAGTCTCCTAGTACCCAATTAGCAGAATATCACTTACTGGCCAGTTAGGAGCCACTAGCTTTCAGCCAACAGCACTAACATTCCTCAGACCAGCTTATCGGAAAAAATGTGAAGTGCGGGTGATTTTTGTAGTGACTAAATCTTTGAAGAGGCAGAAGTCATTTCAGGCTACTCCCTGCCCTGTTCTCCACTGAGGAGACAGAATCTGAGGGCCCCGTCTGATGGTCCTCGGCACCCAGCCAACCAAAAAGTGCATTCAGGTCAAGACCACACTTGAGAAAAGTCTGTGTTAGATACTATTGTTCTCAATTTATAGAACAAACACCAAGTTTAACAACTTGTTCAAAGTCACTTTTGTTCACCTAGATGAGTGTTCAAACCAAGTCTGTCAAATTCCCAAAGTTTTTGCTTTTCCGGGTAGGGAAGAGAGAACGTTGGCTAAAGGTAGGAATGGCCGAGTGGAACACAGACCGTTACCCCTTCCCACCCCGACCGGAGCAGCTCTGCTCTCATCATTTCACATACGTGTATCAAGAGATGCTTTTGGCTCGGTGCCTATAGCTCAACTGGCTAAGGTGCCAGCCACGTACACCTAAGGTGGCGGGTTCGAATCCCCAGCGCAGACCCGCCAAAAAACAACGACGGCTGCAACCAAAAAATAGCTGGACGTTGTGGCGGGCGCCTGTGGTCCCAGCTACTTGGGAGGCGGAGGCAGGAGACTCGCTTGAGCCCAGGAGTTGGAG
>NW_003852463.1:460931-461385 GCF_000181295.1 Otolemur garnettii
GTAAGTCTCAGGATGCAGACTTCACTTAGTAAGGGAGGCTACTGAATGGGGCACTCAGCGGGGAGAGCACGAGAGTGCTCCAAAGTTAGCAGAGGGGAGACTCAGAATCAGAACAAGTGAGCAGAAACAAAAGACATGAGCAAAATAATTATCCTTCCAAATGAGCTTGAGTAGAATTTCTCAGGAACTCAGAGGCAGTGGGCATATTTCTAGTCTATAAGATGTGGCCTGACAGCTGGCCATAGGCCAGTCCCTTTCAGCTTAAGAGTGATGTTTTGAGAACTCTGCCTCCTTGGATTCAACATTGCTGACCCATCCCTGCGAGGCTTAAGGACAAGAATGTGAGCTCATTAGATGGGGATAAGGAGCAAGGGGAATAGATGTCTGGTCCAGGGGTTCTCCAAGGACTGACCAGTTTTTTGGTCTATGGTAAGGGGTCTCCAAGGACTGACCA
>NW_003852463.1:462016-465655 GCF_000181295.1 Otolemur garnettii
GGGAAGCTCGAAGCTGTGTTTGCTGAGGACTTTGTATAACATTGACAAAAACTATAATCCACATCACATTTCTCTCCCTTCCCTAGCTACCCATGCACGTGCAGTAGAACTTGATGACTGGTTCATTTTACTCTTTCCTCCCCCCTGCTCTTTCCCCCACATGATACAGAGACTACAAAGGCTCCAGGGTTACTCAATTTGCACTCAACTTGCCCAGATTCCCATCACCCCCAGACTATCTGTGTGGTAGGTCTTCAAGGTCCCAGGAGAGCTTCACTGAGGAGCCAAGGCTAATTCAAGATGACCAGGGGTTTGCGTGTGTTGCTGGAACATCTCCCTCCAGTGCTACTGACCCATGTGCATATGCAGGCCATGAGTCATTTCTAAGCCTGGCCTTCCCTTTCACTTTCTTGTGTGGCAGTTTTTTCTACACCTGTTTGTCACATGTCCAGAGACTCCTGGCTTGCTGAGCATTCTCATACAATCTCCCCAAAGACACTTCAAGTTTGCCACATTCTAAACGGAATTAATCATTTCCTACCTATGAAAACCATATTATGTATTTCCATTTTGGATGAAATAGCCACCCAGCTGCCCATGCAAGATCTTTGAGAATCTTCACTGATTCCTCCCTCTGACTTACCCTTGGTGGATACCCAAGAACAAGTTCTGGTTCTACTTCATAAATATTCCTTAGACCCATCCCTTTTCTGGAACCTTTGCCACTGCTGTAGCTCAGTCTTAATCTTTTCTCTTGTACATTTGCAATAGCTTCCATATCAATCTCTCTTCTGGGGTTTCTCAAAGGAGATGTTATTGGCATTTAGGGAAGGATAATTGTTCATTGGTGCAAGATGTTTCGTAGGATCATATGATTCTTTGCATCTACAGCCTGTATGCAGGAAATATCAGTAGTGCCCTCCAGTTGTAAGAATCAACCTCTTCTCCCACAAGTGATGCTAGAAAGGACTTATGTTCTGGTCAGAGATCCAGGGATGTCAAAGAGCAGATCTGGAGGCAAGACCCTACACCCTTGATAGGACTTCTTTACTATCCTAGGGTGAGAATATGGCTGCCCCAGAATTATTTTGTTTTTTGAGGCAGAGACTTGCTCTGTCACCAGGACTAGAGTGCCATGGCCTCAGTTTAGCTCACTGCAAGCTCAAACTCTTGGACTCAGGAATCCTTCTGCCTCAGTCTCCCAAGAAGCTGGGACGACAGATGCCCACCACCACGTTCCACTTATTTTTCTGTTTTTGGTAGAGAGGGGGCCTCATTCTTGCTCAGGTTCTTCTCAAACTCTTGACCTCAAACAATCCTCCTGCCTTGACCTCCCAGAGTGCTAGGATTACAGGTGTGAGTCACTGAGCCCGTCTTACTCCTAGCAATTTGGGACAGCATGCATCATGTCTCCCCCCTGCCCTATCCTCCTTCAGTTGTGGCTTTGAGCTTTTCAATTACCTTTATTTTCCTATTCTCCTGTACATTATCCCTAGGAGGCTGATTTCACTTGCAAGCTCCAAATGTCAGATAAATGCTAATTTCTCCAAAATCTGCATTTCTAAGTCGAGATACCTCTCTCTAAGCTCAAGACTTTTGTATATACTGAACTTTAGTATATGGAAAAAGTAGCTATTCAAATCTGTTTAGAACAATAAACTATTCAACAGTGTCCATACGTATGAGATAGATCGTGAACCATTTATAGAAATATATTCCTGACTGTTAAAGAAATAAAGTCATGGAAGATAATATAAAAGGATTATGGTATCCTTTTCTGATATCCTGTTAAAACATAAGTGAAAAGCCATGAAAGAGACTGATAAACTTGATTATATCAATGTTAATAATTTCTAAATGACATGAGATACCATAAGCAAAATTAAAGACTAGTCTCGTCCAGCCAAGGATTCATATTCAGAACATACAGAGAATGAAAAAGAAAAACATGGACAATTCAATAATGAACTGTATATATAATATATATTCATAGGCATTTGCAGAAATAATATGAATAACTATGAAATATGAAAATAATTTCAACCTTTTTAGTAATAAGGGGAATTAAATTAGAGTGGTGGTAAGATATTATTTCTTCTCTTTAGACTGAAAGAGAGAAAAAAGTGAGAGCAAGAGCAAGAGAGATAGCACAGGAACAGCATCAAAATATTTACTCCACCAGCCAAGTGCAGGGGCTCACCCCTATAAACCTAGCACTTCAGGAGGCCAAGTGGGAGAATCACTTGAGGTCAGGACTTGGAGACTAGCCTAAGCAAGAGTGAGATCCCATCTCTACTAAAAATAGAAAAATAGAAAAATTAGCCAGCATTGTGGTAGGCACTCATTGTCCCAGCTACTCTGGAGGCTGAGGCAGAAGATTGCTTGAGCCCACGAGTTTAAGGTTGCTGAGAGCTATGATGGTGCCACAGCACTCTAGATAAGGAAACATAATAAAACTGTATCTCAACACCAAACTAAAAACAACTAAAGAGATATTACTCCACCAGCCAAGATATTTACATACCGTTAATAAGGTATACAATTTGAGAGTTGAATTGAAAGGAAATTTGGTAGTAGCTTAGAATTTAAGGTATACATTCTCTTTGATTCAGTAATTCCACATTTTATCTTCTTCCAAGGAAAACTCCTACTCATGCACAATGCACTTGATGATGTTCATTGCCAGCACTTCTTGTTAAAGCAAAAAATTCAAAGAAAATCAATGGGTAAATATTAATACTAGGGCACATCAGTGGCTAAATATACTATAGTTTATTCATATCTTAAGATACTTCATAGCAGATAAAAATTAGATATACATGCACTGATGAGAATGTTCAGTGACAAGATATAGGTTCAAAAATAGAACAGTATCATATATTGCTGTGTTAAATAAGCAAGGAAAGAACTAACTGCTTTACCTGAAAAAGAAAGTTTTGAGTAAAGGATGGGCAAGCCAAGAAGGAGTTAAAACTTTGCCTTTTTGACTGTTCCATCACATATGCGTTCTTAATACTGTCATAAAAAAATTGAAATGAAGGAAGATATTAAATGTTACCGTCTCCTCTTATGGAAAAGTGAAAACCCAAGAGTGAAGAACAAAATACAAGCAGTCAGATCAGAAAGGAACCCCTCAGCTTATTTTAGGAAGGAAGTGATCTCTCTTTAATGCTCATCAACAACAAGCATGAACTACCACCAGGTGGCGCCACCTGTCAGCATCACACTCAGGATAGAGCTTGACACGCAGCTCACAGATTTTCATTATCTTACAAGGCTCAGAAACACTTCTCCGGAAACGGAGAATAGAAATGATCCCCCAAAGTATAATTATTTGTCCCTTTCCTTGGTGGAGACTAGGAAGTCTATTCTAATTTGTAGATGAAGAGATTTCTCCTACCCCCATACCTACAGCCATTAAAAATACAGGATGTCCCATAAGTTGCCTGTAGAGTCACCACGCATAGGGAAAATGGGAAACTGTAGAGAATGTACCTTTATTTACAAAATATTCATTACAAGATTTAACAAAGAGGTGGCCAACACATACTCAGGAGCTCTCAGCACCAGAGACCCAGGTTCCAGCATGGGAGGGTTCTTCTCTGCAGGGAGGCAATACTGGAAAGCTGATGTTACCTT
>NW_003852463.1:466445-467453 GCF_000181295.1 Otolemur garnettii
GCTATTTTTTGGTTGCAGCTGTCATTGTTGTTTGGCAGGCCCAGGCTAGATTTGAACCCGCCACCTTAGGTGTATGTGGCTGGCACCTTAGCCATTTGAGCCACAGGCACCGAGCCAGTTTTGCTACTTTTAGTGGAGACAGGGTCTTCCTCTTGCTGAGGCTGGTCCTGAACTCCTGAGCTCAAGGAATCTACCTTCCTCAGCCTCCCAGAGTGCACCAGATTACAGGTGTGAGCCACTGTGCCTAGTGCCAATTTTGTATCTTCTTAAGAAGTTTTCCTTATCCCCCAAATTTTGCAACTGTTCTTCTGATATCTAAATGAAATAGCCTCATTCTATATGATTTTCACTATTATGGTGTTCTTGTCTGTCTTGGTAGGGTACCCAGAGAAGTGGGTAAGTTCCCTCCTGCAGCCTGGCAGCCCTCTGTTTCTCAGGGACTCTCACTGCGGTTGACTAGAGCAGTACATTTGGTGATGTCAGATGCCAAACAGGTATCAAACTGGAAGAAGCTCTTTGAGGATTCTCCATGCTTTCTCCCCCAGAAGGGTTTATTAGTTTGCAATCCCACCAACAGTGTGTAAATGTTCCCTTCTTTCTGTACTCTCACCAGTATCTGCCACTTTGAAATTCTGTGATGTCGGCTGGGGGATGGTTGATGTCTCAAGGTGATTTTTATTTGCATTTGTCTGATGTTTAGGGATGATGAACACTTTTTCATGTTTGTTGGCCATTCTTCTGTGTTCCTGGGACAAGGTTCTGTTCATTTTTCTTGCCCAGTGATTAACTGGGTTATTTGCTTTAGAGCTTTCTTGTTGATTTGCTTAAGTTCTCTATGGATTCTGGTTTTCATTCCTTTGTCAGATTTGTAACATACGAATATATTCTGGCACTCTCAAGGTTGTCTGTCTGCTTTGTTTATTGTGTCCTTAGCTGTGCAGAAGCTTTTAAGCTTGATTAGGTCCCATTTGTTTATGTTTCATGTTGCTTCAATTGCCAATGGGGTCC
>NW_003852463.1:467972-468279 GCF_000181295.1 Otolemur garnettii
CCAGGACTCAGAGCCAAAGAGGCCAGGAAGAGCCTGCAGGACTCTTGGAGGGGTCGTTGGACTTCACACAGTATTGTGTAAGGGCAGCGCCTTCTGGGTGTGAGTGTAAGGAGGCAGAAATTCATTCTTTCCCTCGGCTTTGCTGAAGTAAGAGGGAGAGGCAGGCAGGTGCACAGGTAAGGGAGTATAGAGCAGGCAGCCCTTTAGGCCTTAACCTCACATACTGGGGTCCTTGAGGCTGGAAAATGGAAGCCCGAACAATGCAGTGTGAATTTGACTGCTGGCTCCCTTCTGATAAATTTCTTAA
>NW_003852463.1:468657-472083 GCF_000181295.1 Otolemur garnettii
GCAAAACATCATGCTAGAAACTAAAAATAAAAAAATCGAGTAAGACTTTGTCCTTAGCCTGTGGAGCTTCTGCTATGCCATCCTCACAGGAGGTGAACGGGGTCTTTTTTTGCTTCTTTACCAAAAGGATTTCCTGACCATCTTTCAAGACTCAGTTCAAATCTTACTTTCTTGATGAAACTACCGAATAATTCCAAGGGAAAAAAAAATAGCTTTTCTCATCTTTGCTTCTAGAGGATTCTTTTAAACACACATGTTATCATTTGTGCTTTATTGCTATTATCTGTTTCTATACTTGGCTTTCTCGGAAGACTGGGTAGAAGGGAAACATTTTGTGTTGTTTAGATTTGAGTCTGTTAGATTCATGATGTTTATTAACAAGTGCACATTGGCCCATGAGTAGGCTGTGAAATTGGTAGATTTTGACCAACGTATTTTAAAAATGGCATAGAAGAGAATAGAAACCATCAAATGATCCACATGTCATGAAGATGAAATTTGTTTCTGTTATTTATATGAGTGTCCTGAGCCACACTGTAAAATAGTCTTCTTACTGAGGACCAGTGACTAGCTGTTAGATTCTAGGAAGAAAGCCAGAGCTAGAAATTCTGAAGCTTGCAAACTGTAAACAACTCTATACCATACACAGAGAGCAACGGGTTTAGAGCTTAAACGAGCAAATAAAATAACAAGCATGTTCCATAAATTGAGGTAGAAACAGCAAACTATTTCTGTAGTCAGTGAATATTTCAGGTTTTATAGACCGTAAGGTCTCTGTCACAACTACACAATTGTGACATTGTAGCACAAAAGCAGGCACATTTATGTGGCTGGGTTCCAGTAAAATTTGAATTCTGTACAATTTTCATGTGTCGTGAAATATTATTCTTCTTATGATTTTTTGCAACTATTTAAGAGCACAAAAGCCATTCTTAGCACATAATGTTTTAAAATATTACTAGAAAATTTGAGGTTGAGTAAGGTCAACGGATCTGGAGACATTTGACATCAAAAAGACAGTTTGTTATTCATAGAGGACAGGGCATGTCATACTTTAGGGGGGGCACAGGGGATACACAAGGAAGAACTGGGGTGATCAGGAGGCAGAAGAAGGGGAAAGTTGTGGGCTGGAGAGTTTATTGTGGTTTCTATGGAAAGGAATAGGCAAGGCAAGATGAGCAGGTTTAAGACTGGCTAGTTTGAGCAATTTCAGGGAACTTTGGGAAAGGGAGCTATTCTGGGTTCTCTGATATTTTGGCCTGGGATGTGTAGGGAAGGAGCTGTTTGGGTTGTTTATATTTGAAAAGCATGCTCACAGGTCAGTTGTGTATTATGTTTAGAAACTGGGCCGGTGCAGTGGCTGACACCTATAATCCTATCACTCTGGGAGGCTGAGGCAGATGGATTGCTTGAGCTCAGGAGTTTGAGACCAGCCGGAGCAAGAGAGAGACCCTGTCTCTACTAAAAATAGCAATTCAGGTGTGGTGGTAGATGCCTGTAATCCCAGCTACTCTGGAGGCTGAGACAAGAGGCTTGCTTGAGCCTAAGAGTTTGAGGTTGTTATGAGCTATGATGCCACAGTGCTGTACCCAGGGTGACAAGAGTGAGATTGGCAAAAGAAAGAAAAAAGTAAAGGAAGAAAGAAAGAAAGAGAGAAAGAAAGGCTAATTCTGGGAGGGGCAATCTTCAGGGTCAGCAAGGCACCCCACAGCATCAGAGTATAGAAACATGGTAGGCTGGATTTGGCCCACAGACAGATTGCCAACCTGTGGGCCAAGAAAACAGAGGTGATATTAAATACCAAACATACAGCTGTCATAAAAAATAAATTAAGAGTAATTAGAAATATCTCACAACATTTCTTGATCCTTGCCAGAAAACATTAAAGAGAGAAACTGTAATTTATGACACAGGTTTAGCGTATCTAAGCTAAAAACCTGAAAAGCCACAATCTGAAACTTTTTGAGCACCACCATTCTGCTACACGTGGAAAATTTCACAGCTGACTTCATGCCACAGGTCGCAGTTAAAACACAGTGAAAACTTTGTTTCATACAAGTTATTTAAAGTATTGTATAATTTCCTTCAGGCTATGCACATGAGGTGTATATGAAACATAAGTGAATTTCATGTTTAGACTTGGGTCCCATTCCCAAGATATTTTATTATGTGTAGGCAAATATTCCAAAATCTGAAAAAAAATTAAAACCTAAAACATTTCTGGTCCCGAAAGTTCTAGATAAGAAACGCTCAATCTGTAATAGGAAACAACTTGTATCCTGTTAACCTTAAGAAAGAGCTTCCCCCTATTTGGCCAATTATTCTGTTCCCTTTGGTCTTTTGTTTCCAGAACATAAATACTCCCTAACCTGTTCATTCTTTATCTTCACAGAGAAAGGTAAGAGCCAGAACAGAGCATGGAATTCTTAGAGTAGTTAGTGTCAATACAATTACATCTTCCCAAGGCCTCTAGTAAAGTATTAGTGTGATTTCTGTGTTCTCATCATTTTACCCATGGCTAACTGAACATTCCCAGAGCTCCTAATCTAATTATAGCATTGTGAATTCCTCAAGGGCAAGGATAGCATTTTCTTTCTCACATTACTCCTTTGCTCAAATCTTCTCATTGGCTGCCCACTGCAGTTACCAGACAACCCCAAGTCTGTCCAGGGCCCTCTGCCTTCCCAGCCCCGCAGGCTCCTGCGCCTGCCTATTGTTTCAGATGCAGCTTTGACAAGTTCCCTGTTTTTCAGTAGCTACGTTGCTGGTGTCTTGATAGATGAATGTGTCAGGTCTTGCTTTCTGGCTGCTCCTTCAGTCTGTAATAACTTCTACTCTTTCCTGGTCTCATTCTTCATTCCTGAGGCCTTACCCTTCTCATCTACATTGGGTCTCTGATCAGCTGTGCGTGCTCTTCCTTCACACTGCTTTTAGCAGCTTGAGTCCAGCGATCATTGTCACCACCTTCTAATATTAGTCTCTTCTGTTAGGCCCAGACCCTTAAGGGCTGAGAGCCTGGTGCCCAGTAGCTGCTCAATAAACACTCACTGAATGAATGAATGAACAAAAGCAAATGCATGGCCTCTTGAGGAACAGGGAGAAGTCTGGAGAACACGGTGGGAGCGACCACCGTGCTGTGAACATTGGCTCTTGAATATTTCTAGTAGCTTGGTAAATCCTCACTTATATTTGAGGGCATTTTGAAGCAATAGCAGCACAACAGAAAGTGCTTCAGAAAGACTCAGGGAAAGAATTCTCGGTGTGTCCAGAGAAAGAGGGAATCTCAAAGGGCTTTCAAACATCCTGGGGATAATCATAGGCAGGACCCTTCCATGATGTTCCTAGGGGATGGAGAGGGATGGAAGATGAGGCATGCGATCCTTATTTAGTGCTACTTGGCCAAACTATAATTTTTAATTTTATTCA
>NW_003852463.1:472508-476755 GCF_000181295.1 Otolemur garnettii
AATAAAAATTGAATATTTATTATATTTTTACTATGAATACATACATCTATTATTTTTTCTTCCATGAATTTCACAGCAAAAGAAACCAGTCCCACATCTCTGACTTTGGCCAAGAATTTGTTAGAATTACGTCAGAAGTCAGATTTGCTGCTTAAGGTGTAAGGATGTGGCCCCTGTGCATGTGGCCTCCCTGGGTTTGGGCGTCATCTCTTAGTGGCACACCTGCTGTCACTGAGGAGGGAGTGTTCTTCCACTATGTCCTGGTGAGCAATAATTTCATGTGAAGAAGTACAGTCCTCGTCACCTGTGGAGGTTAAGCTTCTGCTCTGGGCACCTGGCTGGTGTGGGATGCTTGTGGGACCTGGGACTTGGTCTGCTGAATCTGGGTCATATCCAAGGATATGAAAACATCCTTATGAGTCTTGAGCATTATTTTACTAAGCTGACATAAATTCCATGTGGAACCCTCTATTAGAGAAACTAGGAAGTATCCTTTTCCTTGGTTACACCCAGACAGATTGTAGTGAATTCATCTGCATTAATTTGGGGATGGATGGAACAGTCACCCCAGGGCAAGGCGTTGTTCCATATGCTGCTCTGGAGTGGGCAGGAAGCCTGGCTTTCTTACAATCTTTATGACTGATCCCAGGTCCATGTCTTAATGTGCTTTGTAAGTGATCAGTGTCCCTCCAGCAATGACTTATTGCAACATTTTACTGGTTTATTACAAAGGATATTGTAAAGCATATAAATGAACAGATGAAGAGGTAAGTAGGGCAAAGACTGGAAGGGTCCCAAGAGCAGGGGCTTCTGTCCCTATGGAGTTGGGATACTTCATTCTTCCTGGCATGTGGATGACTTCTTATTCACCTTCCTTTAAGCCTCCATGTATTAATCTATCTGGGAGCTCCCCCAAAATCTTAATAGGTATTGTTATGGTTTGAGTGTGTCTCCCAAATTTTATGTGTGGGAAATTTAATCCCCAAATTCGTATGTGGTTAGCATTTGAAGGCAAGGTCTTTGGAAGGTAATTAGGATTAGATAAGGTGATCAGGGTAGGGGCCCCCCCCCCATAATGGGACCACTGGTATTGTAAGAAGAGGAATAGAGACCTGAGCTGGCATACTTTGCCCTCTCGCCATGTGATGCCCTTTACTATGTTATGACTTAGTAAAAAGGCCCTTACCAGATGCCAGGGCCATGCTCTTGGACTTCCCAGCCTCCAGAAGTGTAAAAAATGAATTTATGTTCTTTAAAAATTACCCAATCTGCAGCATTCTGTTATAGCAATAGAAAATGGGCTAAAACAGACACTTAGCATGACCCAACAGTAACTTTCTGCCAGATTTACTTAACTGCCACTGGAACACCCCCTGGTGGCTCTACTGATGTGCATCATTGCCCCATTACTCTCCTACAGGGAGCTGTGTGTAAGTGAGGACAATTTATATTGGTGGATCTAGATCCCCCCATTTTTTCTACCGCATTTTTAATCTGTTCTGTGATATATAGAAATGCTCATTTTATAATGGCAACTTCATTTTTAAGGACTGAACGCATGGTCCACACCCAGCTCTTCTCTCCATCATGGACTCTTCTTTGCATAGCATGGACTGGACGGCTGAAATGGAGTGCTGAGCATGTGGGCTCCAGAGCCACAGCACTAAGGCTTATATGCTGTGCTTTGTGACCTTGGCCACCTCCTTGGGCCCCAGTTTCCTCATCCTATAATGCTATAAGGATTTGGTGAGCAAAGGTATATAAAATATTCAGAATAGTATCTGCAACATATAAGGAAAATGTTAGCTATTATTACTATTTGGTTACAAAGTTAATATCTAAAATGATAAAACATACCCTCACTTGACGTGGAATGGTTATAAAACTCTACTTACATGTGTTGTTTGATTTACAAGGCAGCTGAGAAAGCTTTACATTAAAGATACCTAAATAGGCTAAAATATCAAACCACATAGATACTAGGAAAGATTGAGGCTTGGCAGTTTAGGCTGTTTCCTGGTGAGGACCTCTTAGGAGGACTGGAGACTTGAGTATGACCACAGTCTCATAATACAATAGATAAAAACACATATGCACAAGTCTTCTTTACTGCTTGTACAATCATATTAAAAATGAACTTTCTGGCACTTGTAGCTCAGTGACTACGGCACTACCCACATGCACCAAAGTTGGCGGGTTTGAACTTGGCCCAGGCCAGCTAACCAACAATGACAACGGCAACAAAAAATAGCTGGGTATTGTGGTCGGCACCTGTAGTCCCAGCTACTTGGGAGTGTGAGGCAAGAGAATCACTTAACCCAAGAGTTTGAAGTTGCTGTGAGTTGTGATGGTGCAGCACTCTACCCAGGGTGATATAGTGAGGCTCTGTCTCAAAAAAAAAAAAAAATGAACTTTCTGTCTCATTAGCAAACATAGGAGGGAAGAAGAAACCTGTGGTGTGGTCTCTGGGTTTGGTTGTCACATGTACCCTTCCTATGACTACTACTGTGTCTCTGTATTGCTGTTCAATACACAAAATATTTGTTCAATCCATATAGCTACTCCAGGGATGGGCACATTTATCCCCACTCTAATGATGAGGCACTGAGGCTATCGGAGGGTGATAAAATACCCAATATCACATATAGAGGTATTTTGGTCATTTATTTATTCAATGTGTCAAGTAGATTCAGGGACAAGGAGCTGAATAACATTTTTTTTTAAATTTCAGGATATTAAGGGGTTTGAATGCTTTCGTTACATGGATAGCTTCTATACATATATGCTTGAGTTGGGGCTATTACTGTGCCCATTATCTGAATAGTGTTTATTGGACCTGTTAGGTAGGAATTTTTGTTTTTGGGTTTTTTTTATTTTTTTTTTGAGGTAGAGTGTCTCACTTTGTCACCCTCAATAGAATGCTGTGGCATCACAGCTCACAGCAACCTCAAACTCTTAGGCTCAAGCAATTCTCTTGCCTCAGCCTCGTGAGTAGCTGGGACTATCAGCACCCGCAGCAGCATCTGGCTATTTTTTAGAGATGGGGGTCTCACTCTTGTTCAGGCTGGCCTGGAACTCAAGATCTCAAGCAATCCACCCACCTTGGCCTCCCAGCGTGCTAGGTTTAGGCTCAGGTATGAGCCCCTGAGCCTGGACGTTAGGTAGGTTTTTACCCCCACCCTTATCCCCCCTCCCTCCTTTCCTCCTTCTTAATCTCCAATGATGTTTACTTCTCTCTGTGGCCCTATGTACCCACATGTGTGGTTGTTTTTTACCATTCCTGAGATATTTCACTTCGGATAATGGTCTTTAGTTCCATCCCTATTGCTGCAAAGGACATTAATTCATTTCTTTTTATGGCTGAGTAGTACTCCACAGTGTGTGCATAAATACCACATTTTGTTAAGCCACTCACCAATCGATGGGCGCTTAGGTTGCTTCCACATGGTTGTGATTGTGAATTGTGTTGCAATAATCATTTGAGTGCATATATCTTTGTGATAAAATGACTTCCTTCCTTTTGGGTAGATGCCTAATAGTATGATTGCTGGGTCAAACAGTAATGAATAAATCTTTCTAAAGGGCTCAGAGCGTATTACCAAAAAAAGTTACAATGCTTTATGGTGATTGCTGGAGTAGAGGGAAGTCACACTGGGCCAGGAAAGCACTTGGGAACAGCATTTTACATAGATTTTGGTAGGAAAAGTCCCCAGGTAGGAGCAATTGAACTAAATCCTGAAAGAAGAGTAGTGCTTTGCAAGGTGACAGAAGTGAGGAAACTAAGACCTCCTGACTCCAATTGTAATGTATGTAAAGAGTGACCCATGATTAACTTATTTAACCTTTTGTATTGTGATGAAGGTTACAGTTTTAAACTTTTCACATACAATTTAAGTGTATTATAAAAAAAAATTGAAAATTACAGAGTAAATAAAAATAAATATTTTGGTTTATATGTTTTAGGCCCTTTTTCTGCATAAAATGCTATGTGTATATCAACTTAGGAAGATACCACAAACATTCTCCCATGTGGAGAGGAGGGTACAAGCAACCCCAAAACCCGTTTTCAGTGTTTGCTGAGAGTTAAATCACATGGTTGCCCCACAGCTCATTTGGCTGAGGCCCTGCTGGTGGACACTGAGGCCAGTGAATAAACAACCCTGAAGCCGTGCCAAGCCAAGCCAGAGAACGTGGCCAGTGTTGAGGCAGCTGGGGACATGTCAGGTAATGATTACTCAGTGCCCTTG
>NW_003852463.1:476987-478401 GCF_000181295.1 Otolemur garnettii
GGTACAACCTTGAAAAGAAAAGATAGAGTGTTGGCTTTGAAAATCAGATTTATATTCACAAAAGTGTGGCGTGTTTGTATACTAATGCAACCTTAACACCTTCTCGGAGCTCCAGCACAAACGTGAGTACTATCTAGAGTCCCACTGGTGTGACCTCAAAATCACCGAGCCTTGGCTGCCTCTCCCTCTCTTGTTTCTTCACTCTCTCCACTTCTCTGAGTGCCTGCTTTGTGCTAGGTGCTTTGCAAGCACTAAGGATATGTAATGTAAATATACTGACATTTCCTGCAAGGACCTTATTCACAGTCCCTTGGAGGCAGTCAGCTGCAGAAACAAATCCACTAACGCACATGATGTAGGAGCAATGTGCTCTGGTCTCAGGGGAGCATGGCTTTGTCTAGGGAGGTCAGAGAAGTTCACAGAGCAGCTAAAGTTTGGACAGAATCTTGCCAGGCAGCAGTGGGAAAGGCTCGTGCAAAGGCACTGAGGGGGAAATCACAACCTATCTCTATGCACAAGAAATAAAGTGGCTGAGGTCTCAGGGGGCTTTCTGCATGTAGGGCTGAAGCTGGAGAGAGCAGGGCCTTGCACTGCCCAGAGACAAATGTAGATTTTCTCCCATACACAGTGAGAAAGAACTGAAGGATTTCTGTAGTGGAGTCATTATATTTCCATTCCCTGGGTTCAAGCATGCTCTATCCTACAATGGCCTTCCCAAGCCCACTTTACCTTTCATCTGGTTAATTCTTATTTGTCCTTAAGTTTCTCTTACGTTACCTCCAAGAGTCTTTACTTACCTGCCCTGAGCTGGCTGACTTAGAGCCCTTTCCCAGCACCTGCTACACCATGGACCCCTCCATCACTTACCACACTGCACTGTAACTATCTGTCTATCTGTGGCTACCTTGGGGGCTGTGATTCCTGTTTGATTTTCTACCCACAGTTCCCAGCACAGGGCCTGTCCTGGAAAGATGCCTGTTTGCATTCAGACCCCCTCCACTTCTCTGCATCACAGAGGCTGACCCTTGCAAACTACATTTCCCAGGATGATTTGCCGGTTGGCTTCCTGCCAGGTTTGGCCTCTGGGAGGCAGTGGTGGGAGAAAGGAAAAGGCCAGGGTGTTTCTCTCCCTTTCTCTCTGTTTTGAGAACAAAGGAATTGACAATGACTGCATTTCCTCCAAGGCCGCAGCTCCTCTTGGACAATCCCAATCTTCAAGGTTCAAGTTCATTTCAAGTGGCCACTATTTGTGGTTCTGATACCACCACCTCTTCCTTTTGTCCCTCCAGGTTTCGGAATGGTAACAGCCTCCTGCTGTTACTGACTCCAGGTTGCTTCCTTGGTCCCTGCTTGGTTTTTCAGCTCTTCCTACACTCCTGCAGTCAGTTCTCTGTATTCATCTCCCTCTGTTGAA
>NW_003852463.1:478581-480129 GCF_000181295.1 Otolemur garnettii
TAGTCTTAGTGACCACTTTGGTGTGAGAAGGAGGCAGTGCTGTGCTGGCTCTCAGGGTGCTGTCTTGGGCCCCTGGGTGTGGGAGTGGGGCCTGTTCAACATGGAGCAGGGAGCACAGGAGCAGGAGAGCCTTTGCAGCCCAGGAGAGCTTGGGAAAGGCACTTCATTCTCTCCCTTTCTCTGTGGCCTGGTCTCTAAACTGGGGGTGAGAGGGAATGCTTAGGAGTTAGACTGCCCAGGACTAGAGGTGGTAATTGAAGGAATGTGAACAATCAGGAGGTAGAACCCTGAGGGGGAAAGTCAGGCCTGAAGGAAACTTTAGTGTTCCATCTCTCTAAGTCAGCGATTCTCCACCTGTGGGTCAGGACCCGCAGGAACTGTATTAAAGGGCTGTGACATTAAGAAGGTTGAGAACCACTGCTCTAAGTGAACAGATCCCAAGCCAGAGACACCCTCTCCAGTGCTGAGGCCACTCCTGCAGTATCTGCAAGTCACTGCCTCCCTCATGTGTAAAGTGAGGATAATGGCAGGTCCCACCTCCAAGCAGGGGCGGGATGAGAGAAGGGAGGGAAGAGGGACTTCAGGTGGTAGTTACTACTGATGGATCTGTCCCCAGCAGCAGCTGGGAGGACGAGAGATCCAGAAGGAGATTGGAGAAGGGGACACAGGGCAGGGGCATGATGTGAGGTGTTGGGGAGGAGTTAGTACCAAAGAGAGGGTTGGAGGATGGTGATGGAGCAGAGAGGCCAGAGAAAAGCTGTGATCTGGGAGAATCAGGGTGGTCGAGGCCCTGGACTCCGTGTCAGCCCTCTCCCCAGAGCCTGGAGTGCATTACTGGGCTTTGGACAGCCCTAGGACTGCAGTGTCCTCCAACAGTTAAGCAGAGGCCTCATGAACAGACCCTCCCTACAGAGTCCTAAGTGAGGAGAGAAAGGGACATCTGGCTGCAAATATGATCTCTGAACTCAAAGGCACCCAGTCTGCCATGACCCCCAGGCCCTGCACTATTGCCTTTCCCAGACCAGAACTGGGACACTAGGCTCTCCTCTCCAAGAAGACTGGCAGGTCTGTGAGGTAGGAGTCTGTCTCCTCCTCCTCCTCCTCCTCCTCCTCCTCCTCCTCTGTCTTCCAGAGTCTCGGCAGGGAGAAAATGCTGGGTAAAGATTAGCTGCATATACTACAATCTGTATGTTGAAGAAACGCAAGTGGGTCATAAAACTCATCTTTAGTTTGGGTCTCCCTCTATCCTTTTAAAATGTAAAAGGACTCTTAACTTTCGTGCTCACATTTAGGTAATAACAGTCTGGCAGTCACTTAGTTGCAAACAGTCTCATTTGAGTAATCACTATGCCTAGATTGTGTAAAAACAAAAACTTAAAACCTAACTTAGCATTCAGTCTTATCCTCCTAGCAGAGAAGGCAATGAACACCTGCTTTCTGAGAAGGCCCAGGGACCAGCTTCTCACTTGTTCAGCTCATGTTCCTCCTACTTGTTAAGGCTAGCAGAGGGCTGGGGGTGGGGTCATTAGGGAGCCAGGGCAGCCTGTC
>NW_003852463.1:480868-494861 GCF_000181295.1 Otolemur garnettii
TGGGGGGTCAATTCAGAAATTCTTGACTGCCTTACTCATTTCCTCGCTCACTCACTCGTGCAGACACGTTTTTCAAGTCAGGAACGTGGAAACATCCCAGGGAATAGACAGCTCTAATGTTTGAGCAGTCTTTAATTCATTCATTTTGACTAGTCTTTAAGGCATCAATTTTTAAGTAAACCTATTAGTTGGGACTAAACTCAGCCAAGTAGGGAAGCGGTGAAGGTTGCTCCACACACTTGAAATAAAAAGAAATCTCTCTCTCGTTTTAGCATTTGCGTGTCAAGTAGTCTCCATTTACCCTGTTAGTAAAAAACCCGCATCTCCACAAGTCCCTCCTCTCACCTGTCTGAGTAGGTCCAGGGTGCAGCCCAGGGGAACTGGGATGCGCTGTCCTCCGCTGCCGCTGCCCTCCGCTGCCGCTGCCGCTGCCCTCCGCTGCCGCTGCCCCGCGCTGCCACACGGTGGCGCCGTTGGACGGTCTCTCAGCTTTCCACAAAGCTGCTTTTGTCCGTCTCCGCGCACAGCCGCAGAAATTCTCTAGGGAGGATGACCCCATTCCCTCAGCGGTAACCTCAGCCAGGGGTGACCCCCACGGGAGCTCACGAGGTTGCAGCTCAGCTGAGTTCTGCCTCCAGTTTCCATTCACAGCCGCCTTCCAGGTGCCAGCTTGTCCCAGGAGCCCCAGGGCAGCGCAGGCTCCCACGAATCCCAGCCATCCTTTGTTTTCAACTCAAAACACGAAGGGTCCTGTTACTAACCCACCTTCCAGGACAACGGGGCTACTTGTCACCCATCTAGACTTCTGAGAAAAATACCCTCAGCAACTCCCGAGGGGACTCAGGGGAACCCTACCTCTTCCCCTCTCCTCCCCTCACGCCCAGGTTAGCAACCCTCCTTGAGGCCAAGTTGGTTGTCTGTCCTGGTCTACAGGATGAAGAAGTTTGCACTTTTCTCACCAGAGCAGGGGACTACAGATTTAATTTTTTAAATATTTTGCAAGCACCCTGCTTGTAAGTCACCTGCCCCACAGAGACTAAAAATGTGTGTAACATGCTTTAATATCTAGAATAATCTGTGACCCTGACCTTCAGAGTTAAACCTCCGGGAGTACAACTGGAAACTGTGAGCAGACTGACCCTTCTGACTGTTAAGGAAGTGACTTTGGATTCCAAGGGTCTGTTCATGCATAACAATTAGTTTTTCAAAGCTTTCAAGAGCAAAGACTAGACTCCAGGAAGATGCAGTGTTTTTGTTGCAGAAATGGAAGTCACAAAGAGTCCAGGGATTTCATGCAAGGGACTAAGCCACACCCCAGTCTTCACTGAGTAGGAACCAGACACTGAAGGGAGCAGAGGGCTGCCAAGGGGAGACAGTCCAGATCACAGTCTGGGATAATATTAGCTGCCGTCCTTGAACTAAGCTATACACAAAGCATCTGTGGGGGGCACTTTGTATATATTATTGATAATCTTCATGAGCACTGTATTTGATAGATATTATTGCACCCATTTTACAAATGAGAAAAGTGTGGTTCAGAGAAGTCAGGTCCAGTGTCACACAGCTAGGGATGAGCTGAGTTGGGATTCAAGATCTGGGGACTCTGAAAGCTTTTTTTCCTGTAAATTGTATGTTCCCTTTAGAGAATGGTGTCCATGGTAGAAGGGGATGGCTGAGAGAAGGTAGTTGGGAATAGATCTTGCTGTATTGTAGAGTTTCTTTGTAAGGTTTCAAGTTTAAGCGAATGATAACTTTGTCTATAAGTCAGTCGTGAAAATGCTTCTGACATACAGTCCCCAGGGAAAGAGAATCAGCGAGTGGTTGACCGTGTCTTTTCCTTGGCAGTGGGTGGGATTCTTGTTAATCTGGCTGTCTTCTTCACAACTCTGTGCCTCTGCCTCCACTGTTCCTCTGCCTGGAGTCACCTTCACCACGCCCCAGCCCCCACCAGGGGAAGTCAGGTGAGTCACCTCTTCTGAGGAAGGCTTTCTTTCCCTGATGGCTCTGGGCAAACACGCAGGTGGGGTTAGGCACTCTCCCTGCATTCCCATTGTTCCTGCTCAATGCCACAGGCATTAATCTAAGTACAGTCATTGTTTGTGTAAGCCTGGAGCTACCACAGAAAGTGGTGGGAGGGGAGTTGTCTTTTACAAAAGCAGACGTCAGGAATGGTCAGAGCTCCCACCATTCTAGAATAAGGATATCTGAAAGGAGTCTGCAGAACCCTCCAACTGAAGGGGGACATCCTGGGGCTGGGCGCAGAAACCTGGATGGGCCAATGGGAGCAGCGCTAGTAGGTCAGGCCTGAAGGGGCAGCATCTAGCGGGGAGGCACAGAAGTGGGTGGGGAGCAGAGGAGGAATGGATAGACAGTGATGAACAGCCTTTCTTAAACCAAACCTGAGGCTGTATTTGTCACAGGCAGTTACCGCAGTCTGGGTTGAAGTCATAATTCTCTAAGAACTAGTCATTCTCCTGAACTTCCCACTGTATTTCCCAGCTGATTTTACCATGAGTTTGACCAAAGATGTGGTCCCTTTGATTCGGTAAACCACATAGACCCTGCCAGCTGCAGCAGTGGTTCCATCTCTAGGCGCCTGTGTGCAGAGGTGGGAACAGTCAGCCCCTCGTGGTGGTCAGGATCATTCAACCCCTTGTTTTGAGGCAGCCCCTTCTCCTGGTCATGACTCTTATTGTGCCCAACACCCCCTTGTTTTTCTAAGCAGTGCTGGGAATTTTCCTTGGTTAGGGCTCCAGGTCTTCCCTCCTTCCGGATTTAATGAGCTCATTTATTTTTCTTTTTCACTTAGCAGGGTTTAGGGCCAGTTAATGAGTGGTGGGTTTCTCTTTAAGAGCCAAGTTGGGCTGGAGCTCAGGGCATTTTTCTTACCATTTCCAGCTCTCAAGTCCCCAATGACTGTGGAAATCTCTCTCCAACTCTGGCAACTGCCCTCCCCACAGCTATTCCCATATGTTGAAGTTTTAGAACATAATGTCAGGGAAGCCTCAAGTCTTCCTGTTGTTATTATTGTTTGTTTTTCCTTCACTTGCTTTCCCTGGGATGGTTATTTCAAGATACGCTTGTGCTTAGTGAGGTGATGGTTACGTTATTAATCAGCTTCATGTAAGTTTTCTACATTGTATATCATATCAGCACATTGTACTCCATAAATGCATTAATGTACACAGTTATGATTTAATAAAATAAAATAAAAATAAAGAGCTGTTGAAGCATCAGGGAAACAGACTCAATTCTCAGTGCAGAGTTTCTGCTGTGAGTTCCGTCTGAAGCTTTTGTTAGATTTTGGGGTGGGGGAAGCTGGTTATGAATTCCAAAGAGACTTGCCAGAGGCTGTTTCAACCTTCTTTGTGTGAGGCTGACTGTTAAGAGCTGCAGGGAGGGAACACTAATGGAAAAGAACTTGGAAACTCATGGTCAGTCCGGAGAGAAAGAGAAAGAATGCAGGGTTCCTAAGGGGGGGACGGGAAACTACGACACAGTGGCAGACACAGCTCCTGTAGGTGTAGGTAAAGCTTTCATAGCCGTGCTGTGGAACCACGGACTGGGGAAGGCCCGAAGAGTCTCCCGTATGTTTGTGTGTCATCCATCCAGTAAGCAAAGACTTTGCTGTGAGGCAGACCCTGAACTAGGCACTGAGGCATTGGGAGGACAATTGGACACAGTCCTCAGGAAGGCCCGCGGGTCATCTCTGCATGTTTCAGAAGAGTGAGGATTCCAGCGCCCAAAGTGGGGGTGGCTGTAGGGAATAAGTCCTCAACCTCAGCAGGCCACACTCAGTCTGCAAAGCAGTTGCTAACTGCTATTTCCTGCTGAGCCACTGAAGTTTGAGCACCACACTCCACAGTAGGAAAGCAAAGCCCTCTGCCTGGCTCTGCACAGGACCAGGCAGTGGGTGGCAAAGGGGAGCCTGAGTTGCTCTGCTAAACCTCCATACCAGGCAAGAGGCAAGTATCTCAAGGTGGGTATTCCAGTAGGCAAAAACACATTGGAAGTTTGTTGTGATCAGACTCCCTAGCCCACCCCAGCAAAGAGCAGAGAGAAGGAACCAGGTGGAGAAGGCAGCCGCCTTCATATCAGCTGGGTTGCTGTGTGAATTAGTTTCCCAGGGATACTGTGACAAAGTACCAGAGATGACATGGCTTAAAAAATAGGAATTTATTACCTCCCAATTCTGGAGGCTACAAGTTCCAAATCAAGGTTATGAGGAGGGCTGGTTCCTTCTGCGGGCTGTGGGAGCTTCTGGTGTTCTGTTGACTAATCCTGGCACTCCTTGGCTTTTAAAAACACCACCCCAATCTCTGCCTTCATCTTCACATGGTGTTCTCCCTGAGGGCCGGTCTGTGCCCACAGTTCCCCTTTTTATAAGGACATCAGTCATATTGGATGGGGGCCCACTCTGATAACCTCATCTTAACTAATTACATCTGAAATAACTATTTTCAAATAAGGCCCTATTCTGAAATACTGAGGGTTAGATTTTAACCTATGAATTTTAGGGGGACACAATTCAACCCATAGCTTCTGACTTTACCCCCCTTCATATGCTATCAGCAGTGCCTGTGAGGAAGAGATCAGAGCTGATTCCACCCTGGGAGAGTCAGCAATACAGACTCAGGGAGAAGCACAATGGGTCTAGGAGCAGCAACAGGTCTCCTGGAAAGAAAATTTGTGCTGGTGAGTAGCCTGGCACATGAAATGTGGGAGGGCCATTATCAGGGTACAGAGACTTGGTCCTCTCCCCTACTGTGCTCAAGGCTAACAGGAGTCTGAAGGGGAGGAAAGCTCCAAGCTGGCAGCCACTTAGCTGGGACAGGGTTGTCGGAGGTTGCCTAGGTCTCTCACTCAGGGAAAGGGGAATGTAGCCATCAGCATCCAGAGTTTGGGGGTGTGGGGGGCTTTGAGTCAATTGGTGTCAGAGGGTGAGACCGAATGAGGGCACCTGGTGTGACTCGGGCTGCATGAACGACTGAGTGTTCATTCATAGCCATCCACAATTCACTATGACTCTTAACCACCTCTTCTTTGAAGTACAAGCGTAATATCATTAAAAACATAATTACAATGGCATGTTGTAATACAACACATAACCTTATAGACTTTGACAGGCAATTCTGAAAGGGAAATAGGTGACTTCTGCCTTACCTAATATTAAAATTTAAGATAAAATGATTGTTGGCAAAGGAATAAATTTTGGCACACAAGTAAGTGGTCCAAGGGAATAGACTAAAATTCAGGAATAAGCATCATGTGTTTGCATAATTAATATTTATAAAGATGACATTTCAGTTCAGTGGGAAAGTCAGGCTCAATTCAAGAAATAATGTCAATCTAGTGGGTTCTCCATCTGCAGAGAAAAAGTAACATGGACTACCATTTCTTTTCTTTTTTAAAATTCTTTTTTCAACCCCTCCAATGTGAATTAAATTAATTTTTCTCTTATATGAGTGTGTATTACTAAGCAAGTACATTGGATACTTGCTTCCTCATTCTTGTGATACTTTACTAAAGAGAATGTTCTCCAACTCTATCCAGGTTAATATAAAAAATATAGTCTCCATCCTTTTTATGGCTGAATAGTATTCCATGTCATACATATACCACAGTCTTTTAAACCATTCATGGGGTTGATGGGGATTTGGGTTGATTTCACATCCTGGCAATTATAAATTGAGCTGCAATGAATAATTGAATGCAAATGTCCTTATGATGAAATGATTGTTTTTCTTCTGGATAGATACCTAGTCACCATTTCATATTGTGTACAAAAATAAATACCAGATGGATTTGAGTTAAAGAGATAAATGTAAATAAATAAACAAACACAAAGTATTTGAAGAACATTTGTGTAACTTTGGAGTAGAGAAGATTTTTTTTTTTATTAAATCATAGCTGTGTACATTAAATGCAATCATAGGGTACAGTGTGGTGTTTTTGTATACAATTTGAAATACTCTCATCAAACTGGTTAACATAGCCTTCATGTCATTTTCTTTTTTTTTTATTGAATGGTAACTATGTACATTAATGCACTTCTAGGGTACAGTGTGGGGTTTTCACACACAAACCGAAACACTTCCATCAAACTGGTTAACATAGCCTTCATGTCATTTTCTTAGTTATTGTGTTAAAATGCTCATATTCTACTCTTAGAAAGATTCACTTGTACCCTTGTAAGATAAACCACAGAAGTGATCCCTCCAATCCCCCTCCCTCCCTGCTCCCCATATTCTTAGGCTGTTATTAGGTTATAGCTTTCATATAAAAGGTATAAATTAATTTCATAATAGGGCTGTGTACATTGGATACTTTTTCTTCTGTTCTTGTGATACTTTGCTAAGAAGAACATTTTCTAGCTCCATCCATGTGAACATGAAGGATGTAAAGTCTCCATCTTTCTTTAAGGCTGCATAGTATTCCATGGTGTGCATGTACCCCAGTTTGTTGATCCATTTGTGGATCGATGGGCATTGGGCTTCTTCCATGACCTGGGAATTATGAATTGGGCTGCAATAAACATTCTGATACAAATATCTTTGTTGTAATGCAATTTTTGGTCGTCCGGGAATATACCTAATAAAGGAATTGCAGGGTCCAACGGCAGGTCTATTTTTAGTTCTCTAAGTGTTCTCCAGATGTCTTTCCAAAAGGAACATATTAGTTTACATTCCCACCAGCAGTGCAGTAGTGTTCCCTTTTCTCCACATCCACGCCAGCATCTCTGGTTTTGGGATTTTGTGATCTCTGTTTACTGGAGTGAAGTGATATCTCAAAGTAGTTTTGATTTGCATTTCTCTGATGATTAAGGATGGTAAGCATTTTTTCATATATCTGTAGGCCGTGCACCGATCTTCTTTAGAGAAATTTCTCTTCAAATCCCTTGCCCACCCTGAGATGGGATCACTCGTTTTCTTCTTGCTAACACGTTGAAGTTCTCTATGGATTCTGATTATTAAACCTTTGTCAAAGACATAACCTGCAAAAATCTTCTCCCAGTCTGAGGGCTGTCTGCTTGCCTTACTTACTGAGTTCTTGGCTGTGCAGAAGCTCTTTAGTTTGATCAGTTCCCAATAGTATATTTTTGATGTTGCTTCAATTGCCTGGGGTGTCCTCCTCATAAAATGTTTGCCCAGGCCAATTTCTTCAAGTGTTTTCCCTACACTTTCTTCTAGTATTTTTATGGTTTCATGTCTTAAGTTTAAATCTTTAATCCAGTGAGATTAAAGAGATTAGTTAATGGTGTGGGTCCAGTTTCAGTCTTCTACAAGTTGCCAGCCAGTTCACCCAGCACCATTTGTTAAATAGAGAATCTTTTCCCCACTCAATATTTTTAATTGGCTTATCAAAGATCAGGAACCGGTAAGTAGTTGGATTCATCTGTTGGCTCTCTATTCTGTTCCATACATCTACCTCTCTATTTTTGTGCCAGTACCATGCTGTTTTGATTACTATGGATTTATAGTATGATCTGAGGTCTGGTAGCGTGATTCCTCCTGCTTTGTCTTTACATGTCATTTTCTTAGTTATGTGTTAAGACATTCATACTCTGCTTTTAGAAAGATTCACTTGTACCCTTGTAAGATAAATCATAGAGGTGACCCCACCAATCACCCTCCCTTCACCCATCCACCTCCTCCCCTTCCCTCCCCCTCCCCTCCTCATATTCTAAGGCTATAATTAGGTTATAGCTTTCCATGAAAGCTATAAATTAGTTTCATAATAGGGCTGTGTACATTGGATACTTTTTCTTCCACTGTTGATATACTTTGCTAAGAAGAACATTTGCCAGCTCTATCCATGTAAACATGAAGGAGGTAAAGTCTCTATCTTTCTTTAGGGCTGTATAGTATTCCATGGTGTACATGTACCACAATTTATTGATCCATTTGTGGGTCAATGGGCAGTTGGGCTTCTTCCATGACCTAACAATTATGAATTGGGCTGCAATAAACATTCTGATACAAATATCTTTGTTGTAATGTGATTTTTGGTGAGAAGATATTTTAAACGATGATCAGAATCCCAAAATCCATGAAGGGGAAAGCAAAGGACACATTCCCCTCATTGTTTTTTGAATTATAAGGAAAAAAAACCTCAATAAGCAAAGTCAAAGGATAAACTATAGACTAAGATAAACATTTGCAATATTTATGAAAGGATATTATCATTAGTTTATCCAAAGCTCATTATAACTGGTAATAAAATAGCCAAATGTTATAGGAATGTAGAAAACAATATAAATAAGCAATTCACAAAAGAGGAAATGAAGATTTAAATGGGATGGAGACATCAGAGAAAGTAGAGTTTAATTATTTATTCATCATATGGACAAAACTGAAAAAGACCAGTGACATCTGTGCATCAACACTTTTATATCTCACTGGTGGGAAAGCGAACTGCTCAGACTTCTAGGGAAAAACAATCTGGCAGTGTCTATTAAAGTTCAAAATGCATACGCACTAATTCAGGAACTCCATTTTGGGTAGTCATTTCAATAGGTATAGAAGCATCAGTACCTAAGAATATATTGAAAAGAATATTTACAGAGGTATTGCTTCCCATGGCAAAGTACTGGGCAATGGACAATTATTCATCAATAGTGAAGTATCCAAATAAACACAGTGCCTCCCTGCTGTGGGATATTATGCAGCTACCACAAAGAAGAATAAATGAGTTCGCTCTAACTACTAGCATACTCTCATGGAGAGATATGATAGTATATGTGCACTAAGTGGAAAAAGCAAGGTGTGGGGAAATGTGCATGTTATTATCTAATTTTTGTAAAAATGTGAACAAACAAAACAAAATCCAACACATGTGCCTGCTCTATATTTGCATGTGTTACAGCAACTTAAAGAAAGGTACTTCTTCACCTGCCTCATGACCCAGGAATGAGGGAGTGACTTTAGCTCTTATTTCTCTGTCTTCTGCTGTTTTACTTATCTTAAAAATCTTCTTTTTAAATTAAAAGCATTGAATAAAGGCATGTATAAAGGAAAAAAAGAACTCACTGGGTCCTAGGTTAAGTCTGCTCTCTTTAACCACCTGACACTACCCCTAGGGGCTGGTCTCTGCTACAGCTCCAGCCTTTTTCTTCATGCCACTGTTTCCCTCTGCTCTCCAGCTGTTAGGACCAGGAGCATTTTTGACACCAGGCTGTATTCCCCATACACCTTGTCCCAAGTCCCTGGTGGCATTCTTGGCCTTCTGTGATCGACTATTTAGTTTTATCCCCTCTAGTCTCTAAGTTTCAAGAGGGCAAGAGGACTGTTTTTCATGGTGTCCCCTGTACCTTGTCTAGCTCTGAATGAATAAATAAAAGAAGAAATATAAAGGGCGGTGCCTGTGGCTCAAAGGAGTAAGGCGCTGGCCCCATATGCTCTTGGGCCCAATATGCTGGAGGTGGCAGGTTCAAACCCAGCCCCGGCCAAAAACTGCAAAAAAAAAAAAAACAACACAAAAAACCAAAGAAATGAATGAATGAATGCCAAACATTAAAGGTACAAAGAAAACAAAGTTTGTGCCCTCAAAAAGTGCAGGAAAAATACAGACATGCAAACAGCCTTGTTATAATATGTAAAAAAAATTATCATTGTAAGAGATGGAATATAAGCTACCCAAAATTGCTTGAGGAAAGTCTTTCACAAGCAAGAAAGCACTTAATCAAAGACTTGAAGGATGAATAGACATTTACAAGGAATATAAGAGGATGGAGTTATTTCTAACGCCAGGGGCAGCTCCTGCAAGGGCACAGAAGCATTAAAGAGCATGATATATTCTGAAAACCTCAAGAGATTTAGTATTGCCTGAGCATAAAGGTCAAGGGTGAAGAAGGGAGTAAGTGAAGGATAACAAATGGAGGCAGTCATACTGACACCAAGTCATTCACGCATGACCCTCCAGGTGATGCCTCTGGGTTCAGGGCTTGTATTGAAGCTAGACGCAGAGAATTGTTGAGGAAGGTTCAAGCAGGGGTGTGACATGAAGGGCATTGGATCACACTGGTGAAATAAGGATGGGGAAGGGTAGGGACAGGAGATGATGTCAGAAGAAAATGAATTGGCCAGGAGCACAATGAAAAGAGATAAAGTTATCAATAGAAAAAGGACTGGTGACTTACAAAGGAGGTCAAGTTGACATGACTTGTGGTTGTTGACTGTGGCATGGGGAAGGAGTCAAAATGACCCTTAAATTTCTGATTTGGCAAGTGGTTTCTTATATTACAGCAAGAAATACTAGAAAAGAGGCTAGTCAGAAAGCAGTGTACTTTTTTTGAGCTATTCTCAGTACGTTCATTTGTTAGGACTGCCATAACAAAGTTACATAGATAGGATGGGATAATATAAGGTAGATCTATTCTCTTATTGTTCTGGAGGCTGAAAGTTCAAAATAAAAGTCTCAGCAGGACATGGTCCCCCTGAACCCTCTAGGTGGGAATTCTTTCCTCTCTGCCTTGTCCTAGTTTCTGGAAGGGGCCAACAATCCTTGGTGTTCCTTGGCTTGTGACTGTATCACTCTAGTCTCTGCCTCTGTCATCACAAGGCCTTCTCCCTGTGTGTCTGTGTTCATGTGGGATTTTTATCTTCTTATAACAACACTAGTCATATTGGATTAGGGCCCAACCTAGTGTGTTCTTGATTACATCTGCAAAGATTATTTTCAGTAAGGTCACATTAATTGGTACTGGAGGTTAGGACTTCAACACATCTTTTAGGAGGGGACATACATAATTTAACCCCTAGCAGAAGCTTGTATCTGAAGGGTCATAGACCTTCAGGGAAAGATGTCTAGGAGGCTTCTGGATAGATAGAGTCAAGTGGTCAGGTGAGTCCTGGGCTGTATATCTTTATTTAGGATCTACCAGGAAAGAGAATCAGTACAGGGTGCTCACAGCAAGGAAGTGAATGGCCTGAGAACAGAAACCTTGGGAAAGGTCATGGTTAAAGATCCCAGGAAGGAAGGACCAGAGTCCATGTGTCTGGGAGGGACCTTGTGCAAAGGTTATGACTGAGCCAGCCTGTGCCCTTCCTCTCCAGGGAGCTGACTGTCACCCACTACACTGCCAGACTCTGTGTTTTCTGTTGCCTAGTTCTTATAAGTCGGAATTTCTCTCCTATTCAACACTGCTTTTCTTCCTTGTGTAGGAAGCACTGGAGCCCTGGAGCCATCTTGCGAAAGAGTTGGTGGGGCAGTTACAAGGTGTTGTTGAGGCAGGCACCTCCCTAGACCCAGCACCACAGTGGAGCATTGATAAAGCAAACAATGCCAGCTTGTTTGTATTTTGTGCTTCTTCAGAAATGAGCTGGCAGTTTTGTAATAACAATGAAGAATTACACTCCAGTACATCCTCAAAATACAGAGGATGTATACCTTTTTTTGGCACCATCTGTACTCCTGCACAGCCATGTAAGTGTTGACCCTCATATGCAGTCTTCCCCCTCTAATCTCCCTCCCCACATCTAAGAGAGTCTGCAGACCCATTTTTCAGGTATCAGAGAAAGTTGTAGATTCAAGAATGAGATTAGAGGTCAGGGCAGTTGAGAATGAGTCAGCCAAGGGCCTCGATAGCTGTGCCTCTGCAAGGTGTGCCTTCCAAGTAGAGTGGGACAGAGGAACATGCTCTCCATGAAGGCACAATGCTCAGTGGCTAGTCCACTGCTGGGGCCTCAGCACCCAGAAGGCTCATGGTAGATATTCAGCAAATATCTCAAGCCATGAGTGGCCTAGAATGTAAGTCACTTGTCTACACTGGGATCAGGAAATGACCGACCAGAGATGTCTAGCCAATGTAGAATCCCTACTCTGATTCTGGGTGAGCAAAAGTGAAACACTAACTCTGTCATATTTTCTCTTCTCTTGGTAGGAGGCTGGTGGTCAGTGACCAGGCCTACTGCAATATGGCAGCTCTGAGCCTCGAACTTCTTGCTCAAGGCAAGATCTACCCTCTCTGCCTCTGGGAAATGAAAATCAAACATGGCCATGACTTTTGCATTATCACTTAAAAGCACTGGTTAATATTTATCAAGTGCCTATAATATATTGGGCTTTGTGCTAAGTGCTTTATATGAGCTATCTCAGCTAACACTTTTAATGACTTTATGAGGGAGATGCTATTTATATCATCATTTCAAAAATGGAAAAGTGAAATCTAAAAAGGTGAAGTCACTCTCTACAAGATCTACAATGAAAATGTAGTGTTGGGAGTGTTTGAACCCAGACTATCTGGATCTGAAGCCCACTCACTGAACCCCTTCACAGCAAAGAACTTTTAAGTTTTGTTGAAATTTCTTCTACACTTCTTACATATTTAGTTTTTTAGTTATTGCCCAAGAGAAAGGACAGGAATGATGTTGACAGCCAGGAAGCCCTCAGGGCAGCTATTGTCAGATTTGAGGGATTAGAATAAGACTTTGGCCGTGGGTAGGGGGAGCAGCAGTGAGTTCAGAGGGAATACAGAGGAGCCTGGGTACCCAGGGTCCTTGCCTATGAGCTCTGAGCTCTGTGTGTCTGTCTGTCTGAGCTCAGCTATTGTCTTGTGTAGGCCAATAAAGGACATGAACTCACAGACTGGGCTTCTTTGTCAATCAGCAAATTATACATCAGAACCAGTGATTCAAAGCCTTTGGAGATTGGCAAGAACTTCAAAGATAATCCAATTAGGCTCTTTGATTTCACAGGTGAGAAGCCTGAGGCCCAAAAGTCAGAGTAGGAATTGTGGTAGATTAAAGATGATCACAAATTCCTTGACACTTCTTACACTGAAAAGTGGGAACTATACCCTGTCCCCTCAATCTGGGCAGGCTCTGTAACTGCTTGGACTGCCCAAGTGACAATGAGACAAGCAGCTTCCACTTTGTGTTCTAGAAACTTGGACTTTTAGAATTCACATACCATACTGTGAGGAAGCTTGAGTAGCCCCATAGAGACAGATATGGGAAAGAATTGAGGTCCTTGGTCAACAGTCTCTGCTGACAGCATTTTGGAGCCAACTTCAAAGTGGATACTCCAGTTCCATTCAAACCATTCCTGTTGAAAATACATGGAAGAAGAACAGACATCTCTGCAGAGCCCTGCCCCAAATGCAGATTTATACTATAAATGCAAATTAAACTATAGCAAATTGCTATGTTAAGCCACTAAATTTTAGGATAGTTTTCTATGTAGTAACAGATAACCATAGAAAGGATCAAGAAGCAGATATTACAACTCTCAGCCAGTGTTTTCTTTCATTCTATTTTGTTGATGCCCAGTGGCTACCTTTGGGTCACTTAGTCACCAGTCTCAGTGAAGTTGGAAAGGCTGGTACATGACCCTACATGAGGACTGCTGGATGATTAAACATCTTCAGCAAAAGTCACCATACTTAATTGGCATGTGCAGGTGAGGGGTTTTGTCTTCTACTCAACAAGTTCTCTGATTTCCAGCACCAACCAAGTGTCCTATAATTTAATTTAATTCAATTCAATTCTCACAGTAACTACCTGGAGTTAACATCCAACATCCAACTCTACAGATTTAAAGGGCTCAGTGCCACAAGATTGTTTTAACTTCAGGTACAAGTTTCAAGTACCAGGTCTCCAGGTTACCTGCACTTGTTACTAACTTGACCACAAAGTCAGGCGGTTCCCACAACCGCTTCCTGCCCAAGGTATGTTAATTTGCTATTATAGAATAAATCACAGAACCCAGGAAAATGCTATACTTACTATTAAAGTTTATTGTAAAGAATACAAAAGTATGGTCCGAGAAGATGCATGGAATGATTTCTATTCTTTTAAATTTACTGAGGTTAGACTTATGACCTAAGATGTGATTGATTTTGGAGTATGTTCCATGGACTGATGAGAAAACTGTGTATTCAGTTTCATTAGAATGAAAAGTTCTGTAGATTCTGTTAGGTCCAAAAGTTGAATAGTTAAATTTAAATCTAAGATTTCTTTGCTCAGCTCCTTTTTGGAGGATCTGTCCAACACTG
>NW_003852463.1:496401-506593 GCF_000181295.1 Otolemur garnettii
GTCTTCCCCATTTTCCCTTGGAGGAGTTGATCTACTCTGGTTATTTGAGTTGCCAGAGTTTTTCCGCTGATTCCGCCCCATGCTGAGTTGACCTTGTTTGGAGGGCTTATCAGAACTGTTCAGTTGGTGGTTTCTTCTGGTTGCCCAGAGAGACAGGCAGAGTGTGTTTGTTGTCTTCTCCCAGTTCTCAGGTGCTGGGGCAACTGGGGTGCAGTGGAATGGCAGTAGCTGCACGGGAGTGTGTGTGGCCAGATTAGACCTTGTTCAGCCTGCCAGGGCGACTGGGGGGGAGGAGACCAGCAGCAGCCGGATCAGTCCTAGTTTGGCCCCTCCAGGGCAACTGGTGGAACAGGGGAACTGTAGTGGCTAGATCAGTCCTAGTTCAGGGGGTTGGGGAATGACAGTGGTAGCACAGGGTATGCGAGCGACCAGATCAGTCCTAGTTCAGCCCCACCAAAGTAGCTAGGGCGGAGTGGTGGACTCCTTCACTGTCGCCCCTTGGATGCATGAAGCACTAGCAAGCCAATCTATACCTTCCCAGCATGGGAACCCGGAGCAGAGAACTCCTCCACCTCCATCTGTGGGATGTACGTGGCTCTAGCAAACAGTTCTGGGCCCACCCAGAGTGGTAGACCCCTCTACCACCACCTGCAGGGTGCGTGGCTCTAGCAAGCAGTAGTAGGCCCATCAAGCTTGGGAGCCTGGAGCAGGGAACTCCTCCCCTGGCGCCCGTAAGGTGTGCATATCTCTAGCAAGCTGTTTTGGGTCTACCTGGAACAAAGGACTCCTCCACCACTGCCCATGGGACGCCTGTGGCACTAGCAAGCAGTTCTGGACCTGCCCAGAGCAGGAGCCCGGGGCAGGGATCTCCTCTGCTGCCTGTGAGGTGTGCAACTCTAGCAAGCAGTTTTAGGCCGGCCCTGCTTCGTGAGGGCAAAGGGACCCACCTGGCAAATGGGTTAGTCTGGGTTAGTTAATACCTCCTTCCCCACCTTGTACCCAGTCACTCGTAATCCCCTAGGTCTGTGACCCTATTCACTCCAGTAGGCCACTGCTTCCGGGGTTTACCACTGGCAAAATTAGCCAGAAATCTGAGTTCAGCAGGGGGGCCTTGTGTGCTTAAATTAGGCTTCTGTCTGGCTAGATTTCTCTGCAAGTCCGAGGTTGGATTCAGCTCTGGGCAGCAGACAAGTAGCAGTTTACGCTCAATAGCAGTTTACGCTCAATAGCAGTTTACGTGTCAATTCTAGCCTCTGCCCGCCCACTTCCTTTGTCTCAGGAGTATTAGCCCCTGAGGGCTGGTGCTTTACTTAGGAAAGTTCTCTGTGTTTTGCCTGTTGCTGCTGTCCGGAACCTCTGTTTGCCCAGAGAGACGGGGCTGGAATGGCATCAGTTTGCAGCTCAGGATGAAACTGTTGCTGTATTGGTGTCCCCTGAGCAGATCTTCTTCTCCTCACACCTGTGCCACAGTCAGCACAGAACACACCAGCCCTTTCCCCCTCCACCTCTCCCAAGGAGATGCCCAAGAATCTGGACTCCACACCTCCAAACCTCAGAGTGAGTGGGTGGGGATTCCTCGGAGTTCAATGTTGCAGGTGGGGAATATACACAGTTTTATATAGTTCAAACCTTCCCTCAACCATACACCCAGGGTGCCCCTTTGAATAGTCCTTGGGTAATCTGCCAGGTTTAAGGGGTCCAAATCCGTTGTCCCAGTCAGCACCCATTTCAGGTGGAAGAGTTCAAATGTCTCTGGGAACTAGATAAGAGGGGTCTGCTTGCAGCTCAGATATAACTTGCTCCAGTGCTCCGTGAGGGCAAAGGGACCCATCCAGCAAATGGGTTAGTCTGGGAAGGTTAATACCTCCTTCCCCACTTTGCACCCAGTCACTCATAATCCCCCAGGTCTGTGACCTTGTTCATTCCAGTAGGCCACTGTTGCTGTATTGGTGTCCCCTGAGCAGATCTTTTTCTCCTCAGACCTGTGCCACAGTCAGCACTGAACAGCACCAGCCCCTTCCCCCTCCACTTTTCTCAAGGAGATGCCCAAGAATCTGGATTCCATAGGTAACAAACCTCCAGACCTCAGAGTGGGTGGGTGGGGACTCCTGGGAGTTCAATGTTGCAGGTGAGGAATATATACAGTTTTATACAGTTTTACAGTTTTATGCCTGGCTGGAGGGTGTCATGGCATGCCAGCAGGGGTAGGAGGTCCAGTTTTTAGCGGGTCTCTCCCATGGGATAGAGTGGGAGGAGTGCATGGAGTAAACTGCGAGCCCTTGTTGAGGGGGAGGGGACTCCCATCCACTTGGTGGTGGATTTTGTACCTTTTGGTTGTATTTTTGGGGTCGCAGCTCACCTCAGGAAGGTTGAAGTGCGCACTTCAATCTTCTCTCTTGGCTCTGCTCCAAACCATCAGCCAACTTGCTACACTTCTGTCCCTCAAGCCTCCTTCTGGACGGAAGCTTCTGTAAAAAGCTGGCTGTAGTCCGCCATCTTGGCTCTGCCCCCATGAGTTATTATTGTTGTTCACCAAATATTTATGGGTCTCCCCTCTTCTTGGCATGTAGTAGGATCACACTTTTTTGTACCCTGTGATTAAATGGGACCATATATCTACCTCTGACCAATGATCAGAATTGATGTGTGTCCCTGCTGGGCCAGGACACTTTATTATAAGTACACAATCCTCCAGAATTCTCTTTCTTTCCATCTGTATCATGAGTGGCAATGTTGTAGATGGCAGTTGCTCTGGGTTCATGAGTGACTATGAGATGCAAGGCCCCCTTGCTGAACTAAAATGGACATCTAGTGTTAGCAATAAAGGGAATTTTATTGTTTGAAGCCACTAAGACCTGGGGGATATTTGTTATAGTAGCATAGTCTCAAGCAGCCTGATTGATCACTCTGAAGCCTTCCCTCTCTTCTGCATCTTTTGGGTTAGGAACATGTCCCATAACCATTTTGGATTTTTATTTTTTTCTGCTTCAGAGGATTATTAATCACAAAACTAGACCCCCATTCTTGCATGAATAAACACTTTTCCCCCTCATAAATGTGTCAAGGGCATGTCATTATTTTCAGAAAAACCAGAAACATGATATTATCAATTGAAGGATAATGGCTTTTGTTTGCTTATCACAAGTAACTCATAATTATGAATGTTGAGACATTACCAAAGGAAATTTTACTTAACAATGGTTAAAATATTTCATGGAATATTGTCTTTTTTTAAAAGGCTATCTTACAAGGCATGTTTCACAATTTTTCTGAAAAGGCAATGGTGTGAGATGATCTCTTTGTCAGTGAGGTGGGTGTAGTTTTCCTATTCCCCAGAAAGGTGTGATATATATTAAAACTATTTGCAAAGATAATTTTTCTCTCTCATTTTAGTATAGAAGTTGAAAACACTGCTAGTCAAAGGAAGGAAGCACTACATTACCTCCTGAGCTGGCATGTGGGTCTGCATCTATGCAGCTGCAGCTTGACATTGATTATCATTCTTTTCCTCGGAAGAAGAATGTAAACTTTATAGCTGCTTTCTTTCTCTAATTTTTTTTTTTTTTTTTGGCAAAAATAGCCACCATGGTATGAACACTTTAGTGGTGAATTTTCTTTATTCTCTTAACAGGTAATTTAGCCTAGGTAATTAAACAAAATAGTTTAATTTTGTTTCTGAATTTAAAAGATGCCTGTTTTGCACGGTATATATTCTTTTTATAAATTATTCTAATATTGAAAATAATGCTGAAATCCCTGTTTCCCATCTCTCATTCCCCATTCTCCTCCCCAGGGTGGATTGTATATTGTATCCCTTCAAAATTTTATACATGTATTTACATATTTATGTATCTGTAAAATTATATCATGTTTTTATGTCTTAATGTGTTGCACATGTGGAATATATTGTATTTTCAGCTCTGAAAATTGCTTTCTTCACATAACAATGTAGCTTAGAGAGTTTTCCATACCATTATCAATGGAGAAAACTCATTTTTTTCTGTTTTTTTCCTATAATATGGTTGTGTTATAGTACTTAATAATTATCTTATTAATAGACATTAAGATTATTTCTAAGTTTTTTATTGCAAGTAATACGGCCATAAATATCTTTATATGATTGACTGTGCACATACATAAATGTTTCCCCAGAATTAATACAGAGAATGGAATGGCTTTGTCAGAGAATCTGAAACTATATCAGTTAATTTCTCAGTCTCCCTTCAAAGTAGCATCATTACAAGAAAGCAGACATTTCTCCTTATTTTTGGCATCATTTTATGTTAAGAAACTTTTATCTCAAAGGTAAAAAATATTTTAATTTGCATTTCTCCAAATAGTAATAAGATTAAACTGTTTTTATTTCTATAAATTACTTTTTTGGGATCTTTTCCTATTGCATTGTCTTCTCCTTCTCCTTCTCCTGCTCCTCCTCCTCCTTCTTGAATTAAACGCCACTTTTATTTCCCACAGTGCTACAAGCTCAGAAGTTTGACATTAGGTTGCTCACATGACTGGGTTCTGAAGAGGGCTCTCTTCCTGGCTTGCATAGGGCTATATTCTCACTGTATTCTTATATGATGGTGAGAGTGGTTCCTTTTTCATTTATTGAAGTTCTTTATATATTCTACATACTATTCCTCTGTAGTATTCGTTGCCAGTGTTTTCTCAGAGTATGTCTCTTTTAACATTGTTTCATGGTTGTTTTTTCTGTTTGCCCTATTACCTCTGTTTTCCATCAGTCAAGTTGGTCTACTCTTTGAGTTTAAGAGTCGCTCTTTTTAGTGGTGTTAGCTTTCCTTAAATGTTTAATGCTCTGTGATTGGGAGTGACTCTTTGTATTTACTTTCCCCCTGGTATTGTAACTGCTATGCATTCATTACCTGCTTGCATGTGTGCATAGGATAGGGTGAGAGGTGGGTGAGGGAGGCTTCTGTGCTGCTGTGCTTGTGCCATATGTGTGTTCTGAACCTAAGGAGAGACCAGTTGCTGCCCGCTGTTACTTTGATAGTTAGACTCTTAGGCATGAGAATTACTCCTACTTGCAGGGGGTTGTCAGCTACCCAAGGCTACTAGACTGCTTCTCTGTCCATGCACACACACTGTTTATCTCTAAGTGCAGTCAGTTCTGTTAACTGCTACCTGATCCAACTGGTGTGGATTGAAGGAAGAATAAGAAGGGGGAAGGTAGAAGGAAAGGAGGATTCTACACACCTGGTGAGTCTTTGTGTGGGACCTTAAATAATAAGCTGTTAGTGATTCCAAGGTCCCCTCATCCTCTAGGCAACTGCCCACTCCTGGGATGGTGTGCCTGGCAGGGTTTGTTTTATCTTTTGTAGTTGGCCTCTGCTGGGTGCATTTTGGTTGAGATTTTCTTCTTCAATTTAAGTACGTCTGCGTTCTATGTTTTAGAGATTTTTTTTTTTTTTAATTCTGACCCACTAAGGGTCCATCTTATTTTCTAGAGTGAATTATTCTTTCTAAGAATTTGGGGAGAAGAAGGTGGTTGCTATGTGTGACCTGTTAGCTATCTTGAGTTAGAAGATCAGAAGTCATCTTATCTGAGTTTATATTGTACTACTCTGTCTGATACTTCTGAAATATCAAATGCTTCTCTTGGGAAAGAGAGAACAGAAGAAGAATTTGCCTCATTAAATATTCTCATCTAGGCATAGCTATTTACTTAAGCTGGAGAAGGCAAACAAAAGAAAAAGCCCAGATAAGGTTAAAAAAAAAATCTACCCTCAAATTTATCTCTGATGATATTGTCTATTGGAATTTCCCTAAAGCTCCCTCTTGGCTTATGAGCTTTCATTTATTGATGGTGTTTGAATATACTTTGCACATTCATATCTGAATCAATTTTCAAGTTGCAACACTTCTTCAGCCGCCACTCTCTAATGAGTCCTCTGGGAACAAAGCTGTCCTCCAACAAACCTGGCTGAGTAAGTGGAAAGAAACAGACTGTAAATCACATAGAGCAAGCTTGGCTTGTGGCTTGTGGCTCAGGGGCAATATTTTTGTAAGTCACTCAAGCCCATGACAAATATGTACCATTGCAACTTCTTTTTGACTAGACCTTGCTACAGGGGGAAAAGGGAAACCCTTCTCATGAACTGTGGGTCTTGACAAGCAGCCCTTAATTCCTCCTTTCTCTCTTACTCATTATAAGGGCCCCTGGACTTCTATTTTCTGATCCTACCCTATGAATGCGAAAGGATTGAAAAGATCAACTCTATGTCTGAGTCAATGTGGTGTTTGATCCTGGGGTGATATCCTCTGGGTTTGTCCCCACTCCTTACTAATATAAACAATACCTTTGGGAAACTTAGCTCACATGCTACAGATACACCACTGTAATTAAGTAAGTAGAAATAGCACCCACATTTATGTCAACAGAAAAGATGGGTGACCCCAGATTCCATTAATCTTCTATCCAGACATTTTCTCCTGTGGATGTTTGTATCTATTTTCTTACATGATCAGACAGAGAAAGTGAATAAGGCTGAACTTTTTTCTGAACTAAACCTTCCTCACTGCCAGTTTGAGGGATACTTCAATAACCTGAAGCAGAAACTAGGACTTTTATTTAATGTAGTCAGAGGAGGTTTATTGAACTTTGCTCTTAGATCACGGATTTGGGGAAATGAATCTACTTTAAGAGACCTCATTTATCAAGCTTTCCATGGCTCAGAGAATATTACATCTTTAAGGATGTGACAAGACATTTGAACACATTAACCTTGAAACTATGTGGGGGAAAAGTCATGAAGACCTGTAATTTATTAAAGGAAGTTAGGTGTGCAGATTCAAACTGGTTGTATTTTTCTTTATTATACTGCCCTGAGTTCACTGGGAATATGGATGTATGGAAATTGTAGATATTTTATGGAAATGAAATCACATCATCAGAAAAGAGTCCCATACTTTTTTAATGACAATGAATCATTATTTAAGTTTTTGTGACTGCTTTAGGGATGGAAACTGCAGAATGTTTAGAACTGTCAAACATTAGCTCTACCAGTGTGGATGTTTGGGTTAAAAATGTATTGTGTATACTAGGAAGAAGTCATATTCTTAAAGTTTTGGGACAGGATATGCATAGTAGATCAAACTGAATATATTCCATGGGGGGGTTTGTGTGTGTGATTTTATCTAACATAGTTTTGATAGCAACTTAGCTTGTTGATACAAGTTCTATAATTAACAAGACTAGTGTTGAACTAAGACTAATTCTTAGCCTATAAAAATATTTTATAGAAGTAACATTTATTAAAATGTGTTTTGATTCGCTTTGCTATTAAAGCTAAAGAAAACCAATATTTCTGGCCAGCAAACAGACTGTCAGTAAAACTTAAGAACAGTCCACACACATTTGTGGCCCATTATTGGAAAAATGAAATGCCTACCTGGAAGATGCTATGGGAAGGTTTCTGGCTCATGGCTAGTCTCTGCAGCACTATGAGGATTCCTGATACCCCAACTGTGGGTGCGAGATGGGTGCAGGTGCTGATATCCCACCTTTTCCCTGCCTAAATGGGGTGGTGTTCTTTCATCTCTTTGCATGAGGTTCTGTTTCCATCAGCGTTCTGTAAAGAACCCTCCTGGGGAGGGAGCAAAAGCTCTTCAGGATCCAATGTGATCACTGCATGCTTTTAGTTCTGTGTTTTGCCTGAGGCATCACAGCTCTATGACTTGAATTTTCTCTACTCTGTGTTTAATGGTTGCATGAAACATTTTTGATAATGAGACTTAAATCTTTGTTCTGGAAAAATGCCATGCTCAACTATATGCTTTTCAGCTTGGATTATTGCCGCATTTACTTTATGAACATTTGTCTGCACTAAAATGTAATTTTGGTTTATTGTCTAAGATCTGGGACAGATTCTACCCCCTTTGGTTTCGTATTCTGCCTTTGTGCATGGTGCCCTCAAGTCCCCAGTTGGGATATCTTTGGCATGCTTCTCTACGTATCTTGCTGGCCCTCTTTCCTCTTGAGCCCTTTGTGAATGCTTAAAAGCATAGAGACAGTTTCTTTCCATTCTAATGGATTTAGCTATAGTCCTTGCTCTAAAAAATCCTTATGAGTTATTTTATGTTGAGTAATCTTATGATTTTCATTATCAGTCTTTTAACATCCTATAGTTAAAGATTGGGGAAAAGGAGAGAGATTTTGACCTCTAAACAGTTTACATAATTGAAGCTAGCACAAATGTTTTTATGGATTCTTTTTGACCAGCAGAGTGATATATGCTTACTAGAGAAAACTAAAATAGAGAACGATAACAAGAAAAAACAAACCCAGAGAAAATGTATATTATTTCTGAGTATCTTGTTTTTCTAATCTTTTTCCCCCTATTTACTGAAGTAGCATAGCAGTTTGGGCTACAACTCAGATTTGTATAGAGCTTTTAAATTCCATATTGTATCCTAAGAATCTCCTCATGTTAATATTATGCCATACCATTACATCTGTAATGACTTTAAGACATTTAATCATAGAGATGTACCATGATTTAAGAACTCCTATATTGTTGAATGGTTTTTGTTTCCAAATTCCCCCCAGTATTCATAATGATGTAATGAACATCTGTGCGTATGGCTTCTTAAAATGTATTTAAAATTATTTTCCTAAGTTAGTAGTTTGCTGCCTAGAACTAGATTCAACCCTCCAGAAGAAGTCTTAATATAAAATTCAAGTATTTAAAGGAGAAGACAGGGAAATATGAATAAATATATTACAATAACCATGGCACATTTATCAAACTAAGAAATTGACATTGGATAAAGTATAGACTTTCTTCAGATTTTCCTAGTTTTTTACTGATATCCTTTTTCTGTTTTAGGATGCAATCTAGAATACTGTAATGTGTTTAGAATTCAACTTTTAGAACATGGTTATAAGTATTTTTATTCAGAGAAGTAGCTAAGGTATATCTTTTCTGGGGTTTTGCACAGCTAACAATACCTTTCTCTTCCTTGACCCGTAAATGGCGGCCTTATTGTGGGTAGATTCTTGAGTCACAATCCCCCCCCCTCAGTTTTCTCCTTTAAATAGTTTAATATAATTATCATGTTCCTTATGCATTTCTTTCTCTTCAGTCTAATTATTCTGAGTCCCTTAAGTTTTTTCTGTATGAGCCAGTTCTTCACATAATCTGCTTCGTGTGATATTTGGCGAGCCTTCACTACTCTGATTGCTTGTAGCATAGCAGAACTTCACGGTGGTTTGTTGCTTAGTAGTGGACTCAGCACTCCAGAAGTCTCACCAATAGACAACACATTAGAATTTCTACCACCTCTTCAATATGTAGCCCCATCTTTAGCATGGACTTTTTGACACAGCCCATGACTATAATACTTCCTTTAGCAGCTGTATCTCTCTATTAGCTCACACTTAATGTCTATTCATGTACAATTCCCTGATGTAGCCTGTCTTAACTCATGTATTCTCCATGGAAAGTATTAGTGGAAAAAAAAATCTCAGACATCACAATGGTTTGTGTCTCTCCAAAGCTTGACCTTATGCAACAAAATCTTATTTCTTAGTATTTGATTTTTCTCAGGGAGAGGCTAAATCAAATGAAAATTTTCTCCTTAGGGGAAGTGATAATAAAATATATATATATATATATATTTATATAATTACTATCTTCCATAGAATACAGATTGTCTTTATCTGATAAGATGATTTTAATTCTATGTAGGCTTAAATGTGTGACTATCTTGACTATGAATCAATATAAATCATTAATAAATAATAAACACATTAAACAAGGCAGCATCTTCCCTATATACACCTTGGCCACCCTCAACATCGACATAGGGTTAGTAGCTTGGTATGATTATCCAGAGACTTAAAGATTCCCCCTTATAAACAATACAATATAATTTTGAGTATAAATATGATATAATGAAAGACCTGCTAAATGCTTTAATACAATGGAAACAGATTAGGGATAATGGTTCTTTGATTTATCAGTTTATTTAATTTCCAAGTGAAATAATCAGACTCACATGGAATAGCTATTAATAAATCTCCACAATATCTAATGGTTGCTGAATTCCATTTTTTTTTTTTTAATTGTTGGGGATTCACTGAGGGTATAAAGAACCAGGTTACATTGATTGCATTTGTTAGGTAAAGTCCCTCTTATAATTGTGTCCCACCCCCAAAAGGTGTGTCACACAC
>NW_003852463.1:506875-509455 GCF_000181295.1 Otolemur garnettii
CTGTTTCCACATTTTGGTGATTGTAAATTGAGCTGTGATAAACAGTCCAGTGCAAGTCCTTATTGATAAAGGATTTTTCTTCTTCTGGGTAGATGCCCAGTAATGGGATTGCAGGATCAAATGAGAGGTCTAGCTTGAGTACTTTGAGGGTTCTCCATAATTCATTCCAAAAAAGATGTATTAGTTTGCAGTCCTACCAGCAGTGTAAAAGTATTACCATCTCTCCACATCCATGCTAGCTTCTGCAGTTTTGAGATTTTGGGATGTGGGCCATTATTGCTGGGGTTAGATGGTATCTCAGGGTGGTTTTGATTTGGATTTCTCTAACAATTAGGGATAATGAGCATTTTTCATCTATTTGTTATTCATTCATCTGCCTTCTTTAGAGAAGGTTCTATTCATCTCTCTTGCCCTTTGATTGTTGGCTTTTTTTGTATTGATTAATTTGAGTTCTCTGTAGATCTTAGTTATTAAGCTTTTACCTATTTCAAAATATGCAAATATCCTTTTCCGTTGTGTAGGTTGTCTATTTGCTTTTCAGTTTAATTAAGTCCCATTTATTTATTTTTGTTATGTTCAATTGCCAGGGAACTCTTCATAAAGTCTTCCCCCAAGCCGATATCTTCAAGTATTTTTCCCACGCTTTCTTTGAGGATTTTTATTATTTTAGGCCTTAGATTTAGGTCTTTTATCCATCTTGAATCAATTTTTGTGAGTAGATAAAGATGCAGGTCCAGTTTCAATCTTTTACACGTGGATATCTAGTTCTCCCAGCACCATTTATTGAATAGGGATACTTTCCCCCAGTGTATGTTCCTGTTTGATTTATTTAAGATTAGGTGGCTCTAAGATGTTAGTTTTATCTCCTGGTTTTCTATTCTGTTCCAGAAGTGTATGTCTCTATTTTTATGCCAATGCCATGCTGTTTTGACCACTATGGCCTTGTAGTACAGCCTAAAGTCTGGGATGCTGATGACCCCAGCTTCATTTTTATCACTAAGAACTGCCTTAGCTATATGGGTTTTTTTTTCTCATACCATACAAAATGAAGAATTATTTTTTCCAAGTCTTGAAAGTACAATGTTGATATTTTAATAGGGATGGCTTTCAATCTGTAGATTGCTTGGGGAAGTATAGACATTTTAACAATGTTGATTCTTTCCAGCCATGAGCATGGTATGTTCTTCCTTTTGTTAATATCTTCTGCTATTTCTTTTCTTAGGGTTTCATAATTTTCTTTATAGAGGTCCTTCACCTCTTTTGTTAGGTATATTCCTAGGTATATTCTTTTGTTAGGTATTTCATTTTTTTTGAAGCTATTGTGAAGGGGATTGTGTCCTTAATTAACTTCTCATCTTGGCTGTTATTGGCATGTACAAAGGCTACTGATTTGTAGACATTGATTTTATATCCTGAGACATTACTATATTTTTTGATGACTTCCAGGAGTCTTGTGGTTGAGTCTTTGGGGTTCTCTAAGTATAAGATCATATTGTCAGCAAAGAGGGAGAGTGTGACTCCTCTGCTCCCATTTAGATGCCCTTTATTTCCTTCTTTTGCCTGATTATATTGGATAGAACTTCCAGCACTATGTTGAATAGCAGTGGCGATAGAGGGCAACCTTGTCTGGTTTCATTGAAAGTGGAAAAACTTTCAATTTTACTCTATTCAGTAAAATATTAGCTGTGGGTTTGTCATAGATGGCTTTGATCAGTTTCAGAAATGTGCCACCTATGCCTATACTCTTCAGTGTTCTAATTAGAAAAGGATGCTGGATTTTATTGAATGCTTTTCCTGCATCTATTGAGAGGATCATATCATCTTTGTTTTTGCTTCTGTTGATATGATGAATTACGTTTATAGCATTGTGTATGTTAAACCAGACTTGCATCCCTGGGATTAAACCTACTGGATCATGATGTATGACTTTTTTGATGAGAAGTTGCAATCTATTGGCTAGGATTTTGTTGAGAAATTTTGCATCTATATTCACTAGTAAAATTTGTCTAAAGTTCTCCTTTTCCTGGTTTTCATATCAGGATGATGTTTGCTTCATAGAACATGTTGGGGGAGATTCCTTCCTCCTCAATTTTTTGGAACAATTTCTGCAGTATGGGAATAAGCTCTTTTTTGAAGGTTTAATAGAATTCTGGTGTGAAGCCATCGGGACCAGGGCATTTTTTTGTTGGGAAATTTTTTATTGTTTCTTTGGTCTCAGTGCTTGAAATTGCTATGCTCAGAAGATCTGTTTCTTCCTGGCTAAATATAGGGAGAGGATGTAATTCCAAATATTGATACATTTCCTTCATGTTGTCAAATTCTGGGCATAGAGCTTCTTGTAGTATTCAGAGATAATCTCTTGCATCTCTGGCATCAGTTGTTATTTCTCCTTTATCATTTCTGATTGAGGTTACTAGAGATTTTACTTTTCTATTTCTGGTTAGTGTGGCCAGAAAAAAGGTTTATCTATTAAAACCTTAAAAAATGTTTATCTATTTTATTTATTTTTATATTTTTATTTATTTAAATAAAATATTTAAATAAATATTTATATTTATATAATAATTATATTATATAAAT
>NW_003852463.1:509475-517270 GCF_000181295.1 Otolemur garnettii
TTTTATTTTTATCTATTTCTGGTTAGTGTGGCCAGAAAAAAGTTTTATCTATTTCATTTATTTTTTCAAAAACCAACTCCTTGTTTCATTAATTTCTGAATGATTCTTTTGTTTTCAATTTCATTAATTTCTGGTTAATTTTGGATATTTCTTTTCTTTAGCTGGGCTTAGGCTTAGATTGTTCTTCTTTTTCCAGTTCCATAGGATTGTTTGTGAGTTTGTTGATGTGCTCTCTTTCTGTTTTTTGGATGTAGGCATCTAAAGCAATAAATTTTCCTCTCAGGACTGCTTTTGCTGTATCCCACAGGTTTTGGTATTTGTGTCTTCATTGTTGTTATGCTCAAGGAAGTTAATAATTTCCTCTTTTATCTCTTCCTGCACCTGAACTGTCATTCAGCATAAGGTTGTTTAATTTACATGCCGTTTTGTAGGGTTGAATGTTTTTGTTGGAGTTGAGTTCCACCTTTAGTGCCTTGTGGTCTGTGAAAATACAAGGTAAAATTTCAACTCTTTTGATTCTGTTGAGGTTTGTTTTGTGTCCTAGGATATGATCAATTTTGGAGAATGTTCCATGGGCTGATGAGAACATATATTCTTTAGCTTGAATTCCCTTTCTATGGTTATAAATCACTACCACCATCATCATCATCGCCTTTTATTGAACAACTGGTATGTGTAGGTTCAATGCAAAATGCCTTACATTCATTACCACTTTAAATCTTCACCAAAAATCCTGTGAAATAGATATTAATATCCTTATATTAGAGAAATAGAAACTGAGGGCCTGAGAAGGTAAGTAAATTTTTAAGTCATATTTCTCTAATGGGTGGAGCTGTCTTTCAGAGTCTATATAATTAAAAACCCACATACTTAACAACTATGAGCATTACCTCTCATTCATGTTTCTCTTTCCATAGTCACTTACATGTTCTGGACTACATTTGATTGGCATACAATTACTGGGCCCCACTTTTCCCTTGTTTGAAATTTGGTTATTATTCTACTTTTTCTTGGAAATTACTGACAGCTTCCTTGAGCATATTCTGCAAGTTCTTTTAGCAAACTGCAGTGGCATTTGGGGCTGGAGAAATAACTTCACTTAGATGGTACTAGCTTACCACTGCCAGCATAATTAGGGTTAGAATTTAGTATAGAAAGACTTTGGGAATCATTCCGATTAGGTAATAAAATCCCTTGGAGCTGAGCATTTGCTGGAGATAAACCCCCCTCCTTACTGATTCAGCATAAGTAGGGTGTTCAGCCAGGTGCATGCATGCTCTAGTTTCAGAGTTAGTGTAGCTGTAACTTTTATATACCACTTGGCTATTCTATAGGTAGCCCTGGTCAGGTTTACTTCAGTCTTTGTCCATGGGTTGAGCTGACCATGGTTGGCACATGAGCTAGGAAGGCTCTGGAGGCAAAAAGACTCCTTTAAGGTGGCTGAAGAGGGCAGGTTGGCAGCATTCAGCATTGCTCTTGCAGGGTATAGGGTCCTCTGACTAACTCAGGACCACTGACTTCATCATGACTGTTTTCTCTTAGAAACTCTGGAGCTTAGAAACTCTTGAGCCCAGTCTCAGTGTTTAGGGGGATTCTGCTGACTCTCAGCACTTCTTAAAACATGAGAAAAGGTCAAAACTTCTTATAGTTTCACATGTTCTGATAGAAAGGGAATAAACCCCCCCCCCCTTTTTGAGATGGGGTGTCATTATGTTGCCCAGGCTGGAGTGCAGTGACTATCCACAGGCAGGAGGATAGAGCACTGCAGCCTCAAACGCCTGACCTCAAGGCAATCCTCCCACCTCAGCCTCCAGAGCATTTGAGACTACAAGGCACATGCCACTCCACCTCCTTTGAATTTTTAATTGGGGAAATATATAAGAGGACTACAGAGACTATCAATTTACCCAATTTTCTTAGTACATTTAAGCTACTATAACAAAATACTATAGACTGGAGGCTTATGACCAATAGAAACTTACTTCTCACAATTCTGGAGGCCAGGAAGTCCAAAACATAGGTGTCAACAGATTCCGTGTCTGTTGAGGACTCATTTCCTAGAGAACTGTGTCCTCTCTTGGTGGAAGGGGCAAGAAAGCTCTTTGGGGTTTCTCTCTCTCTCTCTTTTGGCTTTTATTATTATTTTTAATTAACATATTATATTTGTATACATTTTTGGGGGTACAGTGTGACATTTCAACACATGTATACAATGTGTAATGATCAAATCAGGGTAATTAGCACATCCATCACTTCAAATGTTTATCATTTCTCTGTGTTGAGAGCATTCAAAATCCTCTCTTCTAGCTACTGAAAAACATACAGTAACTTGTTATTAATTATAGTCATCTTAGAGTGCTATAGAGTACTAGCATTAGTTCTATCTAGCTGTATTTTTATTTCTCTTAACCTACCTTTCCCCATTCTGGGATCTCTTTCACAAGAGCACTAATCCTACTCATAAGAGCTTTACCCTCATGACTTCCCAAGGGCCTTCCCTCCAATTACCTTCACACTGGGGATTGGGTTTCAGCATATGAAATTTGGGGGGCACAAATATTTAGTCCATAATGCCAACTTTAAAAATAAATAAATGCTGACATTTTATTATATTTTTAGGGTTTTTTTGTAAGAAATAAGACATCACGATAAAGTTGAATTCTTCTTTGCTCAGACTCCCTATTTCATTCACCTTCTTCCCTCCCCAGTAACAAGGACTATTATGAATTTGTCATATAGAAGTATAAACATATATGTGTATATATATACATAATAGAAAGCTATTTTTTGTAAAAAAGTATTATATAGTACATAATATACATTTTTACTCTACATTATGTTGTTGAAATTTATTTTTGTTAATTTATAAAAATCATACAATTCAGTCATTTTGATTGTATTTTGATATTCTTTTTTTGTTTATTTTCTTTCTTCTTCTTCTCTCTTTTTTTTTTTTTTTGAGACAGAGTTTCACTCTGTTACCCCAGGCTAGAACCATAGTCTTAGCCTAGCTCACAGAGATGTCAAACTCCTGGGTTCAAGCCATCCTTCTGCCTCAGCCTCTTGAGTAGCTGGGACTACAGGCAGGTACCACCATGTCTGGCTAATTTCTTTATTTTTAGTACAGGCAGTGTGTTGCTCTTGCTTAGGATGGTCTCAAACTCTTGAGCTCAAGGGACCCTCTGCCTCAGCCTCAGAGTGCTAGGATTACAGGCATGAACCACCACACCCAGCTTCTATTTTGGTATTCTATTGTGAGTATCCATCAATACTTAGTTATGTGCTTTCCTTCTTATGGACATTTAGGATGTTTCCAATATTTTGTGATTACAAACACATTGTGCTGCAATGAACATTCCTCTGTCCTTTAGAGGACATGTATGGGACTTCATGTGAGGTATTAAATGAACCTTGAAATTACTGGATTGCCCACTTCCATGTTCCAGTTATCATGAAAGAGTTCTCCAAGGTGGTGGAATCAAATCATACTTCTCTTTGCAGTGTTTGACGTTCCTGCTTTCCTTTACCCTGGCTAACAGGAATACATCAGCTTTTCAGCGTGGAAACTCGTGCTGTTTTACATTTCATTGTACTGCTGCTACTATTTTCATACCCTAATCACTCATTATGTTTCCCTGTGAACATAAAAAAGGAGGAACACTTGCCCCTCCTTTTCTTAATTTTTAAATTTTTTTTCTTATTTTGTGGCAATCAGTCTTTTTTGTATAAAAAATAAAGTTTACTCAACTCTATCACTTCACTACTCAACTTTATTAATCACATGTGTTGAAAATGTCTTCTTTTGTGTCTCTGGTCTCTTTTTAAAACACAAACTTTTCTGAAGTGGTCTTAATTGTACTGAAATGTTGATACAGCCAAATTAATTATGATTTTTTGCTTCTTTTGTCTTTTTTAGGAGTTCTTTCCCTTATCAAGGTCATCTAGATACTACTATCTTTGTAGTGGTATTAGGTAGAGATCCAGTGGTATTTTCCAGCTATGGAAATTTCCATACAGAAATCAAGTTGTCTCAGTTCTGTTTAGTAAATGCTCTGTCCTCCTCACAATGATTTTATATGCTTCATCTGTTATATTTTTATATGGGACTCTTTTATACTTGGGCTATTTCCAGGCTCTTTATTCTATTCCACTGATATATTTGTCCATCTCTGGGCTATTGATGTCTTACTCACTTCTATCTTATTATTTTACTTTATAGCAAGCCTGTATCATTTGTAGGTCAAGTTCTTTGTTTCTGTTACTCTTTTCCAGAATTATCTTGGCTACATTTTGTCTCTTTGTTCTTTCATAAGAATCAGTTTGCTGGTTGGCAAGGTGACTCAATGCCTATAATCCTAGCGCTCTGGGAGACATAGGCAGGTGGATTGCCTGAGCTCAGGAGTTTGAGACCAGCCTGAGCCACAGCAAAACCACATTTCTAAAAACAGCCGGGCATTGTGGTGGGTGCCAGTAGTTGTAGCTACTTGGGAGGCTGAGGCAAGAGAATCACTTAAGCCCAAGAGTTTGAGGTTGCTGTGAGCTGTGACACCAGGGCACTCTACCAGGGGTGACAAACTGAGACTCTGTCTAAAAAAAAAAAAAAAAAAAAGGCAATTTGTCTATTTCAATGAAAATGCTTGCTGAAATATTGACTGGAACTACACAGAATTTATAGGTTAATTTGGTAAGAATATTGGGCCAAATATTTTCCAGTTTTTCTTTTAGATCTTCTCTATCTTAATCTCTCTTCCAGAAGACTGACTTTTATTCAACTATCTTCCTCCACCTCAGTTTCCTGATCTGTAATATGGAGATAACAAGAGTATCCTTATAGAATTGTTATAAGAAAGGAAAATGCCTAGCACATATGAACAGAATAATATTCATACAAAGTAGATGGAATTGTGAAACAAAATCAATTTAAATGTGAATCTTGAACATGAAAAATACCGAAATATGCAGTTTCACGTGGAATGTTGTTATGGTTTGAAACACTGCATTGATAAGTTGGCTTTCACTTAACTCTTTGAAATGAGCAGCTAAATCCATTATAAATGCTAACTCTGTAAGCCAGTTTTCATTGTCAAGCTCTGGCACAAATGGTTTTTGATACCATAAATGACTTGATCATCAACATTTGACCTCAAATTAGCCATCTTACTTCTGAGAAGTAAATGATGTTTCCATAGTCAGCATCAGTACTTGTTTTTTTCTTCCTTTCTTCTTCTTCTTTTTTCTTTTTCTTTTTTTTTTTTTTTGAGGCAGAGTCTCACTTTGTTGCCCTTGGTAGAGTGCTGTTGCATCATAGCTCACAGTAACCTCAAACTCTCAGACTCAAGCGATCCTTTTGCCTCAGCCTCCCAAGTAGCTGGGATTCTAGCTGGCCACCACAACACCTGGCTAGCATCAGTACTTTTAAGGAATTCCCAGGAATGATGATGATTCAATTTCTTGGCCCTTATGAAATTCACTATCTTGATGATTTGCAAAATGTTATCCATTTTAAAACTTTTGTGCATAAATTTGCTTGTTGTACTATGCAATGATACTTCATCAAGCATGAGTTGGGGGCAGCAATTGCATCATCTTCTATTAACTTTATAAGTCCCTCTCTTTTACCTACCATCACCCAGGCACCATCAGTAACTGTAAGATATGTTGACAGTGGACAAAAAAATCACTTCAACATTTTTTTTTTTTTTTTTTTTTACGGTGGAAAGTTATATATTTAGAATTAGCTAGCTGGACTTGGTTTAGATGATCCCAATTTTGTTGGCAACATCCAAAGCATCATAATCAGGAGCCAGTCAAACATATGCCTTCTTTTCACCATCAGGCCTGATCAGGGTGTTGACCTTGGCCACATCAATGTCATAAAGCTTCTTCACAGCCTATTTGATCTGGTGCATGTTGGCTTTGACATCCACAATGAGCACAAGTGTGTTGTTGTCTTCTATCTTCTTCATGGCAGACTCAGTGGTCAGGGGGAACTTGATGATGGCATAGTGGTCAAGCTTGTTTCTCCTGGGGGCACTCTTCTGAGGATATTTGGGCTGCCTCCGGAGCCTCAGAGTCTTTGGCTGCCGGAAGGTAGGTGATGTGCGGATCTTCTCTTTTTTTGTGGCTGTGGATGCCTTTTAGCACTACCTTCTTGGCCTTCAATGCCTTTGCTTTGGCTTCGGCTTTGGGAGGGGCAGGAGCTTCCTTCTTCGCTTTCGGCGCCATCTTGTGAAAAGCTCTTCAACATATTTTTTACTACTTCGTATAAATCTCTTGATTTAGTTATGTCTTTTAATGGAACTAATGTAGTCATTTCTTCAGAGACATATTCATTATTAACATAGCTAACAGAAATAGCCAGTTGAGCCATGTTTGTAGCATCAGGGCTGTTGTCCATTGCCAAAGCATAAAATTTAAAATCAGCAGCTTTACTCTCTAAACTTCTTTTGCAAGATTTTCCAGTTTTGTCAGTTCACTTGGCTATAGTCTGGGGAGACAAACTGATCTTAGAAATAACCCCTTTTTGTCATGGAAAATTATATTTGACATACTTTCCAAATATTGCTTAATAAACTCACCATTAGTAAATGGCTTTGATTTTTTTTGCTATTTAATATGCTACCACATAACTAGCTTTTACAATGGAATCCATCTGATTTGTAACTTAAATTTTTTTGTTGTTGTTGAGAAGACAGACTTTTGTTCAGCTCCCCTGTTTTTTCCTCACAACACAATTATTTATAACATCAAATTTGGGAGCATGTTTTTGCATATAATGCCTTTTCAAATTATAGTTTTTGAAAACTTGCACAGATTCCCTACAAATTAAGGAGAATGGATGCCTTACTATTTGCCTTGACAAAAAAGTGGTCATCTGTTCCCTTTTTATTGAACAGTCTGAAAATAGGTAATTTTTCTTTGGAGGGGGGTTCTGTTTTCTTTTGAGAAGTTGTAGAAGCCATGCTAGGATTAAAAACATAATAGATAAAGAACCATATTTACTTTTACTGTGAAGATTAATTGACAGGGAAATAGAAAGCAAGACTTGGGCCCTTGCTTACATCTTGGCTGCTGATCTGGGGCATGGTAGAGGACAGACTGTAAAGTACAGCACGTTATGTGTGAGGTGCCACCAAGGAATGGAAGTATCCTTAATAATCGAATAAGAATGCTTACTTGACATTAAAATCTAATGTTGCAATGGTAGGTTGAAATATTGATAATTGCTGTCTTGCCACATCCCTGTGAGCACATGTAATACCTGACGGTATCAATTTGACTGTCTGAGCTCCGAAAATAACTGGAAGCTTCACACCACAGTAAAACTGAAGCCACGCATGTGTGCAGATAGTGAGAGCATACATATGTTTATTCTATGTGACATTGTAGCATGACATTGTCATCTAAATGTTCATGCTCAAGAACAGCCGATCAAGTTCCACCAAAAAAATCACAAAAAAACTCAGAATCTTTTAAGTCAGTTTACAATTTTGTGCTGGACTACATTAATTGCCTCTGAGCCACACGCAACCCAGCTGTAGGTTGGACACCCCTGCTCTCAGGGAAGTCAGTTGTCAAGCTGTGGGGACACTCACCCACCTGATGACAAACTGAGGCCTCCCATCAACCACAAGCAGCAACACACTGGTCATGTGTGTGAGCTGCCTGGGAGTAGACCCCCAGGCAAGTTGTAAGATGACTCAAACCCCAGCCTGTATCTGACTACAAACCCACTGAGAGATCCTGAGATCTTGAGAACATCCCAGGTAGCCACTCCAAAATTCCTGACCCTTGG
>NW_003852463.1:517563-526517 GCF_000181295.1 Otolemur garnettii
AAAAAAAACAAAATTCCTGACCCATAGAAACCATGTGAGACAATAAATAATCATTGTTAATATGAGGAACTAAGTTTTTTTTAGGGGGATGATGATTATACAAAAATGGGTATGAATATAGGTAGCTTCTATTTTCCTGAATAAACTTTTCATTTTTGTTTGTCTCAAATTGTCATGTGTACCCATAGAGTCACCAAATAGTAAGGGTTAAACTCATTATCATTTTCTTTCCTGGAATTATTTGACAAGCCCAGGAAGTGTGTAGTTTTTCACACTGGTTGACAATTTCCAGCTTGAAGAGTTGTTTGTATGTTTCAAATGGATTATCAATACATCCGTTGCTTATTTCACTGACAGAAAGATGGTAGGTTTGAAAGGGGTCAAAATGTAATGGGTTTGAATTCCACCAGTTCCATCTCTACTCTTTCCAGGCTGAATAAACTTAAACAAATTTTTGACCTTTTTAAATTTTAGTTTTCTTTACTATGAAATATGAATAATAGTACCCACCTCACAGGTTAAATTTTTAACATATAAAAATTTACAACATATATAAAAACTTACAATACAGTGTCTGGCACATAGAGATCACTTACTACTGGTTTCTATGATGATGATGATAATAATGGTAAATATAGAATTTGGTGTTTGATATTCAGGGCTTTCCACATGTCCTTTCCTGTTTCAATTAACTATTGTTGCGTAAATCATTTGTAACTAAGAGCAAGTGCCGATCTCAAGATTCTGTGGGTGCACTGAGATCAGTTGGGGAGTCCTTCTTCTCCATGTGGTATCACATGGGGCTACAGTCGTCTGGGGCCTTGATTGGGCTGGAGTACACATGTACAAGATGATTCACATGACTGAGTTTATTACAGTCTGTGGGCTGTGAGCTCAATCGGGGCTTTTGATTAAAGAGCCACACAGGACTTTTCTGTTGGTTTGGATGTTACACAGCATGGGGGCTAGATTCTAAGAGACAGTGTCTAAAATGCAAACATGCCCAGAAGCAGGAAGGAAAAACTATTGGCTTTCTTAAGGGTTGGGTTTGAAACTGACACAGCATCATCTCTGCTGCATCCGGTGTGTTAAAGCGGTCACTAGACCAGCCCAGATTTGACAAGAGACGTGAACTCTGGAGTGACGAAGAATTTGCCATCATCTTCAGCCTACTCCATCTCCCAATTTCCTTCCCCATATCTCTCAAAAATCCCTTACTGCTTCATAGTTAAGTTAGGTAAGTCTATTAGCTTTTCAAAAATACGTCTAGCTGTTCCTGGCCTCTCTGTTCCAGAGCAAGCCCAGGCTGCTTCTCCTTAAAACCTTTCCTCAGAAACCTCGATCCTCTGGGGGATCCCCAGGACTGACTATCAGGACTGGCCATATTTCAGTGCTTTTTGTGCAGATTTATGACATCGCCTGTGCCTGTTACTCGACACTTTCCAGGCTTGGGTCCTCATTGTGAATGTCTTTTCTCATCGAGTGGGTCTTATATTCTTGGCTTCCTGCACTAGCCTGGTAAAAGTGTTTCCATTAATCAGTGCTTAGTAAGTCTTTTCTGATTTGAATGCCATGCCATGGTTAGGCAGCGGTGGAAGGGAATCGACATTTATTGAACACTCAGAGTCAAGTGTGATGTGAAGTGTTTGCATCCATCATGTCATCATATTCTTCATGACCATCCTATAAGTATTATTATTCCTGTCTGACAGACAAGGATGCTGAGTACTTGGCTTGTCTTAGCACAACTAGTAAGCGAGAGAACCAGATCTGAATGCAGGCCGGTCTGCCGCCCGCTTTTGTCTTTCATTTGCACCGCCCTGGCTACGCCTCCCCTGAAAGGCAGCTATCTGGGAAGAAGAGGGGGTAACCACGTGAGGAAGCAAGGACTGTGGTTTCTAGAGCACTTGAGCCGTAAACGCCCCACGGTGAGGGCACGCTCTCCATGGCCTTGGTGTGTGCAGGCATTTACTTTGCCTGGGACCAAAGCTAAACATTAACCCACTCCAGCTTTGCCTTTTCTTTCCAATTTTCAAACTCCTCGTGGCTTTGGTCAAATAGACCCTCTCCATGATTATTGCCTTTTAAACCGCTTCTGGCATCACGACAGCACGTTTGGAAACACTGTGGCGTACGTGTGGTGATTAAGCCTCCCTGCAGAGTCTGGGTCGCTGGTCCCACAGGCCTGGTGGCTCCAGCGCGGCCTGGGAGCCCCTGCTCGGGCTTTCACTGGAGGAATCTCAAGCGGGTGCTTGTGGCTCCTTCTGCCCAGCCTCAGAGGGGAGAGAAATTGCTAGCCAGGCATTTCCAGAGGGTTTCAAGGGGATCAAAGAGAGAAAAGCAAACACTGGGGGAAAATGTGCTATTTATTCTTGGAACAAAGTTACACTGGCAGCTTTCTCCTCTCCAGTAATACTTGTTTTCCTGAAAGGATTACACTGGCGGTCGCTTCCTCCCACGGGATTTAGCTGCTGCTGGGCTCCTGACCTGTAACTTCTATCTCCCGCCCCCTCCCAACCATGCTTTCAGTTTTCTCACAGGCTGGGCAGAAATTAAAGAGATTAAAATCATCCATGAGAGAAAGTGGGTTAGTGCAGCTGCGGCAAATGCTCTGCGTCAGCAGCCCGAGTCGGCAGCTCGGATCAACGCGGCCATGTGAGCGCTGCGCCCGGGCCCCGATGGAGGCGCCCGGACCTTTCAGGGCTGCCTTCTTGAACAAGCAACAGGGAGGTGGGCTGCCAGGTGGAGGTGTCCTCCTCTGGGAGGGCAATTCCATTTGTGTTTTTCATGAACATTTCTGCTTTGAATGTATTAAACGAATTCATCACTGGCTGTATAGCAGAATAACTTATGGAGCTATTCATCTTTTGGCTATGGGTCTCAAGAAGGTAGCAAGACCCTGTCACGCCCTTGTCTTCTGGAGCTATTTGTTGTAGGGCTGAAAATAGACTTTTTCCTTCCTTCCTTCCTTCCTTTCCTCCCTCCCTCCCTCCCTCCTTCCTTCCTTCTTCTTTTTTTTTTTTTTTTTGGAGGCAGAGTCTCACTCTGTTGCCCAGGCGAGTGTTCATGGCCTCAGGCTAGTGTTCATGGCCTCAGCCTAGCTCACAGCAGCCTCAAACTCCTGGGCTCACAGGATCCTCCTTCCTCAGCCTTCTGAGTAGGTGGGACTAGAGGTTCCCACTACTGGTGACCACCATAATGTGCAACTAATTTTTCTATTTTTAGTAGACCCCAGGTAGAGCTCAGGCTGGTCTGAACTCCTGAGTTCAAGGGATCCTCCCACCTCGGCCTCTCAGAGTGCTAAGATTTCAGGCATGAGCCACCACCCTGGCCTAAAAATAGACTTTCTGGAAGATGTTGCTGCTTCTATCTTTGTTGGAGCTGCCTGTGCTCCTGGAGGAGAATCCTGCTGCTCCATGCGGGGCAGGCATTGGTTTTGTGTTTCTGAGCCTGCATAGCCTGACTGGAACCTAAGGGAAAATGAAGATGAGAGAAAGAAGAGAGTCATTGGGGTGTTCATGGGGTGTGGCCATCTGGGTCCTGCTTTTCAACAGCACCCACAATGGGGGCAGTTGAGGAGGTTGGGGCTGGTAAAAATGGCTAGACATTAAAGGCCGTGTCCTTGAGAACCCCTGTGAAAAACATCCCCAGGCTGGAGCCTCAGAGGAAGCTGCCTGAGGGCTGCGTGCAGGTTTGGACAGTGGGCATGGATGTGGGGACCACACAGACAGAGTCTTGGGCACTTTCTTTGCATGTTCTGTAGCCTGCTAGTCTCCAGAGCCTCAGGGTGAACCCGGGAAAGCAAGATATTCCAGAAATAAGTGAAATTAAATTTTTCTGTCGAGCAAATAGAGAGCTCAAGTCAAATTAAATTCAACTTAGAGAAATAAAAGAAGTGGACATTTCTTGCAGCACCCTGATCACATAGTAGGTGCTATGGCAAGCTCTGGATCACAAGATTCAGATCCAGGTGATGCTGCAGGATACAGGGCTCTACAGCACCGAAGATACGTCACAGGTGTTGGGGCAGATCCCAGGTGGGATCGCTGCCTCTATTTGGGGGCAGACAAGGCCTCCCAGAATTGCTCACCTTTGTTCTGAGTCTTAAAAGATGAGCTGGAATTCCTCAGGGGAGGATGGGGGTGGAGTTGAGAACATTCTGTACAAAGGTACAGAAGCGTGAAACAGAATGACATGTTTGGGAAAGTGTAAAAAGGTTGACATGGCAGAAGCCTAAGACGGCTGTTACCGAGTGGGTGGGAGAGGCAGGTAGGGACCGCCCCAGGGGCTTTGCAGCTGCTGCTAAGGAGTCCGATAGTGACAAACAGATAAGTCTGTTATGAAGCAAAGCCAGTTAAAGAAGGTCACAAGGGAGGAGTGTCACAAAGGCAGAAGGGGATCTAGGAAATGGGGAAGTGCAGAGGTGAAGGGAGGAGAGAGTGCAAACAAGTTGGCTCCAGCCACAAACACTGCACAGAGATCACAAACCCAGCAGGAGGCAGCCCCCGGTGGCTTTAATGAGCCAGAGTCAGTGGAGTGCTGGGGACAAAACCCAGACCACAGTGAGCTGAGGATTGAATAGGGTTAAGAAAGTGAGGATACTGAATACATGCATTTGTTTGAGAAGTTTGGTTCTTTTTTTTTTTTTTTTTTTTTTTTTAAAAAATAATAGGTAAAGGAAACATCTAGCGATGGATCCAGAATCTGGAAGTTTTATTTAATAGCCATCTATTAACACACTTTATATGCTGGGGGAGATTCGGGCATGTTTAAGGCTGAGAGAAAGGAGGCAGTGGGAAAATTAAACACAAGGAAAGAGGAACTAAAGCTGAGGGGGAGAGGTTTGGCGAGTAGGGACCTGAAGCATAGAGAAGACACCCCCCCCCCAACTTTCCATGTGCCCAGAGGGTTTGAAGTTACCCAGCTGTGTGGAAGCTCTGTTGCTCTGTGCTTCTCATTACAAGTAAACTCTATGCTTCTGGGAAGTATAGCCAACTACTTAAAATAAATGAAGTGTATCATAGTATTAATACATTATCAAAGTTGAGTTGTTCTTTTAAAGGATACCCTTCGGTGAAGCAAATAAATTTGCCTTCTTCATTTATTCGCTCTTCTGCTGCTAGGATGAAAACGTCAATGTTCACATCTACAGTACATCCCAAATTCCATTACGTGTGTCCAGACACAGGAGGCTGACTGGTTGCTGGTGGTAGAAACAAACTGAGGAATGGAAATTGCTCCAATCTGGGCACTGGGGCTATAAACACACTGCCCTCTAGTTTGTGTGGTGAGGTCTGGCACACCTGTGCATAAGGACACCATGTCACAGAACTTGCTACCACAAAGTCTGTGAAGAACGGATTAAATGCACACACTGTGGGGTTTTTAGAAGTTTGAGGGCCCCTCAACCTTCTGTTCTGGTGAGTGTATACTCTTCAAGGGAATGAAAAATGTGGAATGATTTGTCGCTGGTCCTGTGTTTTACTCATTTATTTTCAGACCATATCACCCTATTAATTTCTCAGGCTCACACCTTTCACAGAATTACAGGAAATAAGTCCTCGAGGACTTTGGAAGAGCTGCAGACAATGTTGTAATGTAATAGAACGTATAGGGCTGGGCATTCAGTTCGGTTATGCTTTTAGGTAGAGCTACTTTAATTCAGATTTTATACTTTATTTCAAACTTTAATATTTCTTTTTCCTCTAAAAATGCATAGTTTTCTACATATGAAGGTAATTTTTTTAACAGATCATGGGACGAAAATTCATGGGGATGTCTCAATTTTATAGTGAGAGCCAATATTTTTTCAGTATAAAAAGCATACTGGTGGCTCAGCGCCTATGGCTCAAGCGGCTAGGGCGCCAGCCACATGCACCTAAGGTGGCGGGTTCGAATCCCCAGCCCGGGCCCACCAAACACAATGATGGCTGCAACCAAAAAATGGCCAGGCGCTGTGGCGGGCGCCTGTAGTCCCAGCTACTTGGGAGGCTGAGGCAGGAAACTTGCTTGAGCCCAGGAGTTGGAGGTTGCTGTGAGCGTGATGCCATAGCGCTCTACCCAGGGGGATAGCTTGAGGCTCCGTCTCAAAAAAAAAAAAAAAGCATACTGGTATTGACCTACTTAAAAAACTATTTACCTTTTTGGGGTCATGTATGTTGGAGCCTGGAGTCTAACATTCTCTTTTTTTTCTTTTTTTTTTTTCAGTTTTTAGCTGGAGCTGGGTTTAAATCCACCACCTCTGGTATATGGGGCCTGTGCCCTACTCCTCTGAGCCACAGGCACTGCCCATAACTTGCATTTTCTTAAAGAACTTCATTGCTTCATTGTTCCATCGTTCATTTTTTTATCATTGAAATCTCTCAGCCACCAACAGTGGCTTCCTGTTGGTTAGAAAAAGAGGGCTTTTTATGGATGATTTATTTTAGATCTGTTTATGCTTATTTAACCTTATTAGCTAAGATGAAAAAGTAAAAGGAGGTGTCAGCCTGGGCACGAGAATTTCTCTACAGAAAATGTGGGGAAATAAGCAAAATTCATACTAAGCTATGCTTATGGTTTAACTGATGAATATGTTTTGATTAAAATCTTATCATTAATCAGATGCCATGTTGTATTGGCCAGCGGCAACTGGCTAGAAAAATATTTTGATTTCTACTTATTACCCTAAGCAAGATAGAGTGGTTGAGCTGAGTATGTAGATCTCTACTGCGAGGAAATGATTCAGTGAGATGAGCCTCCACTCAGCAACAGAACACATAATGATAAAACTTAATTGATGTTTTTTACTCATTGTTTCATCCTATGGGGACACATTAATTTTAAGAAAGGTGAGGGAAGTGATTGGAACGCTGTAGAGACTTAGGTGTGCAATGGATATTCCTAGAGTTTTTAGTTCAATTAAAAGTTCTTTGAAACAACTGAATGGTTCTCCTAGCATCTTCTCATATTCCCCTGTATAGGTAAAACTTTCCTTTCTGGAAAAAAAAAAATAAGACCTGGAGACTATGGTTTTTTATAATTTGGTTATCTACATCTGGGAACTAGAACTTCATAGGGGGTAGAAGTGTCAACATTGATTTATTTGGCTATTAAAGGCATCCGTTAGACCTTATAAAAAGTTGGCGAATGTTGGACTATAAATAAGTGGTACTGCATTCTTCAGCCTTTGGTACCTAGGAGGTATTGGTATTTAATACCATCAAAAGACTAGTTTCATTTCAGCAGGTTGTCAGGAATGGATGAATTTAAATGCCATTTGGTTAATGACTATCCATAGGCCTTAACAGAAATCCCACTACTTTGCCAGGGAATGAAATGACCAAAGTAAGACAGTGGGAGGAAGGGAGGAAAGAGAGAAGGAAGGAAGGAAGGAAGGAAGGAAGGAGGGAAGGATTGTCCTATTTTCCCAAACTACCATTTTAAACAAGTATACATTTTCTTTTCAAGTTCACTTTTGCTGAGATGAGTAAATATGAAACGACCATAGGGCAAAGCATTAAAAAAATTTTTTTTCGGCCTCCTGATTTTCCTGAAGTGACATCATTAATGGTGACACATTGGTGTCTCTGTCTGCACATCCATTAGCCTCTCATCAGGCTGTGAGGCAATTTCCTTTGTCTTTTCGGTTTACATGCCTGCCCTGCGCCAACGCTCCTGGAGACCATTTACTACTTCTGGAGTTAATAAGAGCTGGAAGTTTGAAGGCTTCTTGTAAATAGTTGGGCCATAGTAGAAGCAGGCAAGGATTCTGGTTTCAATTCATTTATACTTTCTTGGGACAGAACAAGATTTCCTACCTTGTTTGGTAGGAAAATCCCCATATCCTACCATGTGGGGATGGTTTCACTTACTCAAGGCAGAGGTAAGTCGAGGGATTTTGTGCATTTGGCATTGTCTTAATATGCCTCGGACAAGAGAGCAATTTTGATGCCTTTCTTTTCCTGATGACTTTTGGAGACCATCCATTACTAGACTGAGCTCCTTACTGTTTTGTAAACTTCTTGTCTGTGAGGACCTGGATTTTGTCTCAGCATTTCCCACAGAGGTGGTTTTCAATCCTAATTGCACATTTTAATTACTTGCAAAGATTTTTTAGAAAGAAGCCCTACTCTGATTCAAGTGGTCTGGAGTACAGCTGGTGTCTTCACAACACTTCCCAGGTGAGGGCCGAATGCAGCAGACAGCAAAGTTGCCTGAGGTGCTAGACAGTTCCCTGTGAAAGGCAGGAGAACTCCAGCCAATCACAGTTAAGCTGAACTGCATTGATAGACAAACAGGTTACACAGTGCTGGATCATTTCAGATGGAGATGTATCTGGACACACCTGACTGCAGGCTTCTTGTGGTGCCTTCAGCAGCTCATCACTTTGGGGTAAATCATAGGCGTCTAAGGGACTCCAATTGGTTCAGCTGAAAGCTCAACTTGGTTTTGTTGCCTGCTTTGGGTTTTGTGCCTTAGTTTGCTCATCAGTAAAATGGGGGTAATCAAAATCTCAGGTTGTAATCAAGAAGGCTTTTACTAGTTTTTGTTCGAGGCAAAACTAGTAAAAGTTTGCTACAATGAGCTTTGTGTAAAATCATCATATTACTGTTATGCAAATTTGAATGGAGTTTTGGAAGTGGAAGCAGCAGGAATGTGGCTGAAGTCTTGTCAAATAGTAGCTCATTGATGGGGCTCAGTGATGACCTGGATATAGCAATCCTCCTAACAAATCTGGTCATCACAACATTTGTGTCACTGAAGGAAGCCTCAGTCTTTGCCCACTGAAGGGTAAAACTATTAATACCACGTCATCTTTTTAATAACTGAAGGGGTTCTGGTGTCCAAACTTCTTCCATGAACTGAATATGCTGTTGGTCAGGATATCATGGTGGTCCCCTGCTATGACCATCAGCACTTTGGATGCCTTATGCATTTTGCACGGTGGCTCAGGACTACTCGCATCATCTGTC
>NW_003852463.1:526537-528425 GCF_000181295.1 Otolemur garnettii
TTGTTGTTTGGCAGGCCCGGGCTGGGGATTCGAACCTGCCACCTTAGGTGTATGTGGCTGGCGCCTTAGCCGCTTGAGCCACAGGCGCCGAGCCAACTTCATGATGTCTTAAAACAAGAGAACAAAAATACTTAATTAATAAGGCTGCTGTATTAACTAAAAGAAATATATGTGGAAAGGACAGGCATAGGGTTTGGCACCTAAGAGGCTCTCATTAAAGGCAGCGCATCCCTGCACACACACACGAGTGGCCATATGGCCATAAAGTTGGTAGCTTGGAGGAGCTCCTTTCTAAGGCTAAGCCATAACCCACAGGTACCCCACCACAGCTCCTGGGAGAAATTCCCTCTGTAGGACCCTGGGACAGTCACTTCTCTGGAGGTTCATCTCCGTGCAAAAATGTATGTTCTAGGAAATGACTTGTAAGAACTTCAAGCAGGTGGGGTATCTGATCAGCCGTGGATGGATGCATCTGTGCTCTGCTGCTCAACCAGAGGCAGGGGCTAACCTAGAGGCAGCTCTAGTCCCTCCAGGCCTGTGATTCCTAAAACCTGTGAAAGTGCATGATTTCAACAGTATCTGCTTCATTTTAATAAAATGAGGTGAAGTTTATAAGTGGAGCACAGCTTAATGACCAGTGTGTTTTAAGTATTCAACTGATATGAACAGTCCTTTGTAGTGGCAGTGTTTTAAATTCAAGGATAGATTTCAGGATATCATGGTGGTCCCCTGCTATGACCATCAGCACTTTGGATGCCTTATGCATTTTGCACGGTGGCTCAGGACTACTCGCATCATCTGTCCACATATACAAGGCTGCCTACACTGACAGCCCCAGCTCACAGCTCTGGGCCTGGACCCAGGCATAGAGTGGTGATTTCAGATCCTGAGCTGCAGTTTGGGTTTCCTGGATAAACCCTTTTTCCTCTTCTAATTCCCCACCTCTTGTTAGAACCCAAACTGCAGAGTGTGTTGTTTTGTGCATCTCAAGCCCTGCTTGAGTTTCTCAACCACCTCCACCTTAAAGCTAGTTCATCAGACCTTGTAAGACCAGGCTGAGCAGCTTCACAAGGTAGACACCAAGCATCTGCCCTGGTCTAGCACAGGGGTTTAATGCCCCTTCCTCAAATCTGATCTAAAGTCTTAATTGATATTTAATGCTGCTCTGTACATATATCTCCCTACAGATGGAAAATATAAATGGTTACCTCCTTTTTTTTTTTTAGACAGAATCTCATTCTATCACCTGGGCTAGAGTGCCACCATCTCAGCCTAGCCCACAGCAACCTCAGACCCCTGGGTTCAAGCAATCCTCTTGCCTCAGCCTCCCAAGTAGCTGGGACTATAGGTACCCACCACCACATCTGGCTAATTTTTCTATTTTTACTAGAGATGGGGTCTCATGTTGTTCAGGATGGTCTTAAGCTCCTGAGTTCAAGCGATCCTCCCATGTTGGCCTGCTAGGATTAGAGCTATAAGCCACTATGCCCGGCTGAGATGGTTCCCTCTTTTATGGCAGTTGTGCTATTAGAGAGGTACTAGGCCCTCCCATCTTGGGATAAATCACCCTACTGATTTCAGATTCTCTCTCTTCATCTCCTCGCAAGCTATGGAGCATCAAAACATAAATGGTTCTTTAGGAAAAGACCAATCAAGGAGAACTTATTTTGCAGGTAGGAAAATGAGGCACAGAGAGTTTTAATGACTTGTAACCATAACCAGTTAATGGGTCTTGAAATGAGGATTCTTCCCTCCATGGAAGGAGGTGAGTAGGGGTGGCAGATGTGGAAAGTGGTGCAGGAGAGTGTGCTACTTAAGAAACTTGGGCTTCAGGGACAAACAGATGTTCACTTCATGATGTCTTTTTTTTTTTTTTTTTTTGAGACGG
>NW_003852463.1:529552-553375 GCF_000181295.1 Otolemur garnettii
GCCCTGTATTTATTTTCTTATATCTTCATTCGTTCATTCAACACATTTCCTGAGCACCAGCTTTGTGTGTGTCCTGAGTTCAGCACCCAAACCTCTGATCTTTGGGATTTGTGCATGGCTGTGCTCTGGGCCGGCATACATAGTATCATATCAGAAAACCCTGATTCTCATCACCATCTTTCCATCTGCCTGCTGAGAAAGCTGGAGCGTTAGGAGAAGCCCTGATGATAGCATTTTGCATGCCAGGGTATAGACTTTGGAGTCAGGGAGGTATGTACTCTTTTTACAGATAATGAAACTGTGAGGGAGTACTTGCCCAAGTTCTGATAGAAATTTAGTAGGCCTCTGAGGCTAGAACCTGGTTTTCTGATTAGCTTAGGAAGCAACAGATTTCTACCAGATCAGTTGCCTTTGTATGAGAATGGAGTAACTTGTCTTTACGTTATCATCTGCACGTGGGTATTTTTTTTTTTCTTTTGTGAAGAGCTGCATATCAAGGTTAATTGAAGAAACTCTTGACTATGTCTGGCACTATGCATGGTGGTTCTCAACTCTGGCTATATGAGATCATCTGGAGAGCATTTCAAAAATACTGATGTAGGAGCCCCACCCCAGACCAATTAAAAAAGTATTTGTGGGGGTGGAGCTGGGGCCTCTTGTTGGCTGTTAAAGTTCTCCAGGTGTTTCTAATATACAGTCAGGGCTCCACAGTCTACTGTACAGTCAGTCTAATATACGATCTGTATATTCCAAATTCTAATGCACATTTGAATTACCTGGGGATCTTGTTAAAATGCAGGTTCTGATTCAGTGGGTCAAGTGGGCCCCTAGCGTCTCCATTTCTAAGAAGCTTCCGTGTGATTTTAGTACTCCCAGTTTGTGGACCACACTTGGGGTGGCAGCTCCAGAAGGTTCTCTGAGACTTTGGTCATCTACTCGGTCACTTGGTTACTCCAGCCAGAGTCCTGGGAGTTACTTCTAGGCTTCATTCCCTCCTCACCTTACCCTACCTGGTCCTTGGTCGCAGGATCTTGTCAATTCCATCCGATAGCCCCCTGCAGCTGCTTCGCTTGATGGATTAGCCCATCTTTCTCCGCCCTGCGCCATCACTCACTACCCCGGCTGTCCTCTTGCCAGGATGCCTCCTGACGGGGCTTTCTCGTTGCTTCTTGCTTCAGCCTATACTGTTTTTATTCATAGAAAGATCTTCCACTCCTTGACCCATCTCTTAAGAGATCACTGCATCCCTAGACCTCTCTCCCTGCACTCATCGCTTATGACAGCCGGTAACAGGGTGCCCTTCTGGTTTGTTTCTGCATTTCCAGCTACATGCCTATCAGACTCTCAATAAATACTTGTTGATTTTAACAAACAAAACCCCAACCCTGAATGAACAAGGCCATACAAAAGCCTCAGCTGCTTTCCTTCCGATAAAAAGTAACATTCCTTCGAGATTATGCATCAGGCTTTAACTCCCCCTTTGGAAAAAAAAGTTGACCAAATTTAACAAAGTAAGTGGTTATTTCCTGTCTGGGTTGGGTTGTTTAATACAGACTCAATGCAGGCGACGGGACAGGAATGAGAGGATGGATGCTGGCAGGAGCTTTGGGAGGTCTGTTTTCAAATTTGGGCTCTTCCCAGCGGAGGGAAAGGCTGGAAGTCCGTCCGGGATAGGGTTGGGGCGGACGGTGGGAACCTCCCGGGCCCTGGAGACAGCCAGAGGCGCAGGGAGGCTGGCGGGAGTTGCGAGCGTGAACTAACTTGGCGCGGAGGGAGGCGCCGCACGCCACAGCCGTTCAGATTTCGCGTCCCGCGAGCGCCCACATGGGCGGGTGGCTTGGAGAAGGGGGCGGGGGAGAGGGAGGGCAGGTCGGGAGCCGAGAGGGTGGGAGGAGGGGGGAGACCGAAGGAAATGAGACAACCTTTTCCTCCCCCTGACTCGGGCTTCTCCTGCGGCTGCGGGGCTTGGCGCGGCCGCCCGTGAGCTCCCAGGCCAGGACCCCTCGTCTTCAGCCCAGCCCTGGCTCTGGCGTCCGGTCCGCCAGAATTTCTCTCCGAGGCGTTGGTGCCCACCAAGCCCTGGACAGCACTTTGTCGCGTCTTCCCCTGGTGATCGGCTCCCGATCCCCTTGCTCGGCCCCGCGCGCCCCGAGCGCAGCCCCCGGAAGTGTGCGCCGGCGGTCCCGGCGAAGGTAAGCGGCGCCCGAGAGCGCGCCCTGGGCGCAGGGGCGCCTGGCATCCCCGGCGGGCCGCGCCTTCCCCGGAGCGCCTCTTCTTCCGAAACACCCAGAGCACTTCTGACCTAAAGCTGCTGCTTTGTTCCCAAGCCCCTGCCCAGGTGTTGTAGGCTGGGTCCCACAGGGAACTCTGCTTCCCAGCGCTTTCTTTTTTGCCTCCTTCCACCCCCCACTCCTTTCCTGTTGCTTCTCCTGCTCCTCGTTTCTTATTCTGGCTCAAACGACTCTCAACTCCTCTACGCCCGGCTTCGGAGAGCGAGTCCTTTCCAAATCTGGCGCCTCTTTCCTCCGTTTCTGGGAGCAGGGTTGAGAGAGCTAGCCCGCGGCAGCGACTGGCTTTGATCCCGGGCCTGCCCAGGGCGGATCTACCTGAAATTTACGTGGTGCACCTTAGGCTGTTAAGCTGGCTGGTTTCAGAGACTCTTGGCTCACGGTGCTCGCTTGGCGACCCCCAGGACCCTGAACTCAGAATTGACTGGAGAGTGAAAGGGCTGTTGGCGCCCCCTAAAGCCACAGTGAGACCTGCTGGTGGACTGGGGCTCTGTCAGACGTTGCCGCTCCATCTGGGAGTCCCAACGGTGGGGACCGGGGCGGGGCACGGCATGTGGGACATGGAGGTAATGAGGTTGGTTTAACAGGACAGGAGGGCCAACCACATATAGCTGGTTTGCCGTTTTGCTCTTATTAACTGCCTTTCTCTCATGAAGCCGAGAATTGGAGACTCCCTCTTTTACAAACTGGCAAAATGAGATGGGGGAGAGGTTACATAACACTTTTGGGACCACATTGCTAGGAAGGGGCCCAGCCAGGATTTGGTTCCCAGGTATATATGACACATCCCAAGTCCAGCCCTGCAGACAGTTCCTCTGTTCAGTCTGAGCAAGAAACCACCACCTTCTGTTTGCTCATAGCAGAGAGGTCCAGGCTTTTTCCTTTTGGGGCAAATGCATCTTGATTCTATCCAACCCCAAACTGTTTATTCAGTACCTATTATTTTCAGAATTCAGTGGCAGGTACTGAGATTTCACCTTTGAACCTCACTCTTTCATCCCTTTTCTGACATCCAGTCTGTTACCAAATCTATAATTTTGCTGCAGAGGGCTGGCTTGAATCTCTCTTCCAAGAAAGGCAGTTAAGCACCATGGCGAAGAGCCCAGACCCTGGAGCCAGACCACCAGCTTGAATCCTGGCTGAGGCCTTTCTGTACCTTTCTGTGGCTGGTTTTCTTTATCTATAAAGTAGGGATGCTAGGATTAAAAGCAATGGTTCTCAATCAGGGTTTTGATTTTGCCTCCCAAGAGACATCTGGCAAAGTCTGGAGACATTTTTGGCCACTACCAAGTTAGTAGGGCAGATATTATTCATCTGGTGGGTAGAGAGAGCGGGGATGCTGCTAACTATTCCATGTCGCACAGCCCCCCACAATGAAGAATTATCTGGCCCTAAATATTAATAGTGCTGAGGTTGAGAAAACCAGATTTAATGTATCATTTCCTGGAGAGTGCCATTATTTCTCATCCTTTTATTTGTTCCAGTTTGGCTGATTGTACCAACCCCTGTCTCCATCTTTCCCCTTGTTCCAGTGCCAGAATTCAGTTACTAAATCCACAGCAGATCATCCAACTATGCTGGTTTAATACACTTGCTGGTTTTTCATTGCTCACTGAAGTAATGGGAATATGCAGGTGTTTCACAAGTGCCAAAGGTAATTCCTCTGCATGTTAAAATTTGTGAATCACTATCTTTACAGAATAAACTCTAACCCTCTGGCTGTTCACAACTGGCCTCAACCTACCTCCCCAATATGCTCCCATCATATTTCCAACTCACTATTCTAGGTCCTTCTTCCTCCTTGGCTGGCAAATTTCTCATCACTCTTTGAGACCAGAGCTAAGTTCCATTCTGGATGAAACATTCATCAGTTCCTACAGGCAGTTAGTTCTGTTCCTGCCCCAGCTCCAGGGGCCCCTTTCTCATATCAAGCAGATGAGTGGAGATTCCCTCTCTGCCCTTTTTCTTTTGCTCTTGAAGTATTTACTGTACCGTGCAGGGATCCTTGTACACCTCATATTATATCAAGCTGATGAGTGGGGATTCCCTCTCTGCCCTTTTTCTTTTGCTCTTGAAGTATTTACTGTACCATGCAGGGATCCTTGTCCACCTCCCCGCTGGTCTAACATTCTTAGATTCTAGAACAGTGCCATCCATGCTCACTGTGGTGGCTAAGCTTTCTGGCTTTGAAGTCAGGCAGCCTACATTCAAATCCCAGTTCTGCCAATTATTAACTCTGTTAAAAGTTAATTACTTGACCTTGGGCAAGTTGACTCAGTCTCTCAAAGCCTTGTAGGTAAAATAAGAAAAAAAAAATCGTATGCCTTCTCTGCAGACTAGTGTGACTAACTAATGGGATAATAATTGTTCACCTTAATACTGAATGTCTAGCCATGCTAGGAGATGGTTCAAGTTTTACTCATTCAATCCTTATAATATCCCTTTAAAGTTAGTGCTAGTATCATCCTATTTTCCAGACAGACAAAGAAATAGAGACACAGAGATGCAAAGCAGTGTGCTCAAAGTCACACTGTTAATGAATGGTAGGGCCGAGACTTACACAGACAGCTGGATTGCAGGACACATACTGTTCACACTATGTATGTAAAGGGCTTAGTTTAGTGCTTGGTGTATAGTAAATACTCAGTAAATGTGAGATGAGGTTTGTTGAGTGCATGAATGACAGCCTAAGTCCATTGGCTTTTACACCTGTACACTTGTGATCTAAGACTGGGCCATTATTACTATAACTCCTGTTCCTTTCCTTTCCTCCTCAGCCACACAGGGATAGAACATTGTGGTCAGTTCCTTGTCGCAGTGCTGGGCCAGCACCACTAACCTTGATGCAAAGTGGAGCTTAAGTGTGCCTCGTCAGTACTAGAAGAGTCGAACAGCAGAGTACATTTCACAAAGAACACAGTTCTTTGGGGATTAGGGGCAGGGGTTAGAGTCAACACATACCTGCCTGGAGGACAGAGGTGCAGGCTTAGGGACAGAAACTCTGTGACCACAGTTTAGTCCTTACTAAGCATGTGTCCTTTGCAGTATGCACCTAGCTCATAAATATTGGTGAAATCAATTGATGAATAGGGTGTGGATGAATAAAAGCCACCAGCTGGGTCTCCCAGCTTATACTTGATCAGGTGTGGATATTTATTAAGGGTAAAACTTGTTAAGGGAATTTAATGACCCATAGAGGGTGTTGGAGAACCAGGTTTGGAACCCATTGCTGACTGTATGAGTTGTGTTTGACACTGGGTACTTGGTTACAGCTTATCACTCAACCAAATTGGAATGTTTTATTGCCACTGAAAGCTGACTCCCCCCACCCCCACTGGTCCTTGGGCCAGTTGCTCTGTGGGCCAGACCGCCTTGCAGAAATACCTATGCATTTGTGTACTCTGGCTTCCTCCACAGCTGTCCTCCACAGCTGTAATCCCCCTGCCTTTGCTTTTTTTTGGCGAGTTGCCCCCAAAACTTTAGTGGGATGAGGTCATCTGATATCTGCAAGGCCTCGTAGTTTTGTTAGGGGCCACAGAAACAGTCTAGTAAAGGCTGTGAGAACTTTCCTGTCCATGGACACATCTAGGACCTTCAGATCCCCTGTGGCACTGCTTTTACCTTCAGGCACCAGACTCTTACTGTCTCCTGGCATTAGTCTTTTTCCTGAGTCACCAGCTGGCTGATCTAAGAAACATATTCCCCCAGGGTATTAATGGTTTAAGTAAAAGTCAGCTCCTTGGGCATCATTTGTGTTTATGATGAGGCTTGGCCCAGAAGATTAGCCCAGGAGTGGTGCGGAGGGGACGGCACATGTGTCAGGCTTGGAGTCTGGTCTTTAGGTCTCTGATGCCACAACTCGTTGGCTGCCATCTTGGGTAGCACCTGTTCACTGACCAGCTGCCAGATTTCTCATGAAGCTGCCTGCTGCTCTGTGTGTCCAGTTCTAGGCAGATACACTCATCCTGGTTAGGTCTTGAGCTGTGCTCTTTGTGAAAAGTACTCTGCTGTTTGACTCTCTGAAACCCTATTTACTACCATAAGGGAAATTTTGGTCTCAGACTAGGGAGGTGGTAGAATTTTGAAGTGTTAGTGTGACCTTGGAATGTATATGAAGGGAGCTCTGTGAAGGTGCCAAAGACTCAAAAGATGAAGAATACCTGATCTGTATCACCAAGCTCACAGTCCAGGACATATGATGGATATATGAACAGATATCAGAGTGTGTTAAGTAGAGTAAGAGATCTGAACAGAGAAATGGGGGCTCAGAGGAACCAGCTATCATCTCTGCTAGAAGAGTCATGAGAGGCATCAGAGAGAAGAGGATGTTTGAGCTGGGCCTTAACGTACAAATAGGAGCTTGCTGCATTTGAGGGAACTGGTGATAGAAGGGCATTATAGCCAGGAAACTACACACATGAGGTAGAGAGTCAAGAAAGGGCCTGGCAGATGTGTAGGCACGTGGTGGGGACTGGAGGGCTGGACATGGGTCTGGGGAGGTGACTTTGACATTTCACCAGCCCGAGAGCCTGTCCCTATGCTGTTGGGAGACAATGGAGTGGGCATTTAAAACTCAGGTGTGCTGAGCTCTTTGAATGGTGGCTCTGCCTCTTGTCTCTTCTGGCCGGTTTCCTCCTGGGGCAGTGGGACCTGAGTCTGGGGGTCAGAGAAGGACACTGTCTTTAGTAAGCAAAGAAACCACAGTTAAAAACAAAGCTGAGCTGGGTGGTTGTGTGTGGTTGTTTTGTTTCCTTTTCACAGCCCTGGCTGATAACCTATGTGATGGCCCCTCCAGAGTCTGGGCTTTTGAACAATTACCTTCACAGCCTCCAAAAGTTTGTATGAATTGCTAAGTAATTGCTATGTTTTTCCAGATTTAAAAAGGGAAGGAGAGACGGAGGGAGGGAGGAGGGGAAGAAGAAAGAGAGATTGAATTTTGATGCTCAGTTCTGTTTTACAGAAAATTCAGCATGTCTTGTAGATCCACTGCTATTAGGACTGGCACGTTGCTTGAGAATTGTGTTCACATTTGTATTTCTTCTCTGATTGCATAGACCTCCCAACAGACACTGGGTACATATGCTTGCTAATTGGACGATTGGTATAGGGCTTTCTACAGGTCCTAGAAGCTTTACTCCCTTATTTATCACTTAGTAACCCCTGACACATAGGAGGCCCTCAGTAAGTGATAGATAAACGAATGAAACCCCTCGTGTTATAGTCCCCTTCCCAGCCCTGCCGGCACTCATGGTGGAATGGGGGAGATAGATATGAAAACAGACAACACAGCACAGTGGAGTAGTGTCATGACAGGGAAGATACAGCTGTAGAGAAAGACCCAATCCACAGCGATCAGGAATGAAGGGAGGAAGGCAGGGAGAAGATACTCTCTCCTGGGTACCAACCTCCCTCCAGGGAAGTGGTCCTGTGGGTGGATCCTTGAGGTTGATTATAGTAATAGCACCTGGGCCAATTGCAGGTGCTCACACCTGTAATCTCAGCACTTTGGGAGGCTGAGGCAGGAGGATTGCTTAAGCCTAAGAATTCAAGGCTGCTAGTGAACTATGATTGTACCTCTGGACTCTAGTCTGGGTGACAAAGTTAGAACCTGTCTCTTAAAAAAGGAAAAATAATAGTAGCACTGGGGGTGGGTGCCAGGCTCTCTGCTTGGGGCTTTAAGTGCATTTATCACTTGATCCTCACAAACACCCTCCCAGGTCAATATTAGGAGAGGAAGAGTGGTCACACCCACAGCTTATAGACACATCCAGAATCAGATCTGGACTGCCAGAGTCTGAGCCCTTTCCATTGTCCTGGGCAGTCTTGGGATAGTTGTATCATCAATAATGATGCTTTCAGACAATCTCTTTTCAAAAAAGGTACAAGAACGTGGGCCTCTGTGGTCAGGAGTGGGAGCAAGCCATTTCCTCCTCTCCTGTGTGACATCTGAGGCTGTCCTTGGGGCAAATAGAAGCTCTGCGCTCTCTGCTCTGGGGTTCAGTGACTGTCTACCTCCTCTGGCTCCCTCTTTGATCACCAAGGCAGGCTGTACTTTGTCCTCCATGGTGAGAGGACACGGAAATAGTGTTCAGCAAAGAAGCTACCATAAAGTCGCAAGGAAAAGGCTTTTTACAAAACACCTGCTGTAATTTAAGCCTCTCCCCTTTGGCCCTGCCCCCTCCTGCCACTGTCGGGAAGTAGCCGTAGGGAGCAGACGTTAGGATCCTGTTTCTGCGTGGGGACCCGATCAAAAGGGTTGCCTAAAGCTGTCTTCCCCTGGGCACTTCCACAAATACACTCATCTTGTCTGGACAAGACAGGCCACAGCCACCCATAGGGAGGGGCAGGGAGGCTCTTTTGCTGGCAGACAAGCACATTTCTTTCCTGGGGTCCCCCGTCCTGTGTGCCACTTGGCTGAGCAACCTCTGACAGCAGCTCCCTTCCTTGCTGCATTGAGATTCAGCAGTGAACGTGAGGATGAGCAGAGTGGATGCTGGAAGGAAGTCAGAAGTGCCAATTACCTGCCCTGAGGACTGGATCTCTTAATCTCTCAGCAGGTCAGTCACACAGGGGAGGATTGTTGGCCTGGACACTCCCTGGACAGTCAGTGGCATTAGGTCCTGCTGTGAGTAGAGCTGGGCTCACTGTGAGGACTTCGTGAAAATTTACAAAATAATGACTTCGACATTTATTCTGGAAAAGACACACATGAAAGTGAATTGTGTCCCTGTGGGTAGGCGTGTCTGCTCACAGAGACAGCTTGACGGCCTTGGTGTGTCTGCTCAGCCCAAGCCGTCAGTGTTTCCTGACACCCTTGTGTGCCATGCATAGGTCTAGTCCCTGTGGACACAGAGATGAACAGGATACTCTGTGCCCAAGGAGCTCAGCAGTCCCGTGTGGAGACAGACAAGGGAGTTAGGGATAGTACCACAGCATTTTGGTGTCCATCTCTGTCATTACAGTCAGCTCTCTGAAAGCAGAACATAGATCCTGTTGGTTCCCAGATCACTGGAGCCTACCATGAACTCTAGCATATCGTAGGAATCCTGTAAATTTTACCTATTTTAAACCTGAGTTAGTCTAGCACAGAGATGGTTAAGTAACTTGCCCAAGGCCACACAGTTATAAGTGACTGACCTAGGATTTTAGGTCAAATGTCAGGACCTGAGGCCTGTGCCAAACCACCTGTATCCATGAATGTTATACCACCCTTAATGCCATGCCAGAGGCCATCACAGAGACAGAACACCATGAGTACCCAGATTAGGGCACATGAGCTCAGCTTGCGTAGCACGTAGGTCCAGGAGGATGTTCATTGAGGAGGCTGTGATGCGGGCAGCCAAGCTGATGAGACAGAAGAGCAGGACGTAGGTAGGGGGCTGGTGACAAGTGCAGCATGTCTGGGTGGCAGGCCTGGTGTGCTCCAAGGAAAGAAAACAGGGAGGTGTAGTGAAGAGGAGGGAGGTGAGTTCGTAAAGGAGCAAAGTAACCAGATCAAAGTTGAACTTTACTTTGAAGGCAATGGGGAGCCACTGCAGGATTCCACACGAAGGAGAGTCTTGGTCAGAGTTTTGCTCTAATAACAGACCTGTCTGGCAATATAGTAGATATTGGAGAACAATAAGACCCGTGTCAAGAAGACTGGTATTGCGGTTTAGAGGGTGGGAAACACCTGGGGTTTGGAGTCAGGCACATCTCAGGCTCCTCAGTTTCATGACGTGTATAACTGAGGCTGTTTAGTAAATGTCTCTAAGCCTCTGTTTTCTCATCTGAAAACAGACTCTACTTCTTCCCTCATGGGTGGCATGGATGTGGGTCGGGATGATGAACTATGTGAACTGTCCCTGCAGTGGTTTATCCACTGACTGACACGCGATAATAGTGGCCAATATTATCTTTAATATTATTGTTACTTATGATCATTCAGGTGAGAACTAATGAAGTTCTAATAAGACACTGGTAATAGGCATGGAGAACTGGGCACAGACTCAAGAAAGACTTTAGCGATAAAGGCGACATGATTTGGTGACGTAAGCAGGGGAGTGAGGGAGGGGCAGGAGTTTAGGTTGACTCTGACATGTTGGCCTGGGTGACTAGTGGGAAGGAGAGTGGGCTACTCACCCGGAGGGTAATAGGGGAACAGCATTTATAGCAAAGGGTGATGAGGTCAGCTGTAGACATGCTGAGTTTGAATTACCAGGACAGTTAGGGAGAGATGTCTACAGGCAGGTGGCTTTATAGGTTTGACATTTCACAGAGAGGTCTTAACAAAGATTCATAAGCAAACTTTTAAGGAAAGACAGTGAAGTCATGATGTGGATCCGTTGCTCACAGAGTATAGGAAGAGGAATTATAATAGCTAATGCTTACTGAGTATTGTGTGTTCTAAACACATTGTGTGTCTTAATCCTTTCGACAACCCCTGCCAGGGAGGACAACTGTTATTTTACCTACATTATAACTGAATAAACCTAGGCAAAGAGATGGTAAGTCACTTGCCCAAGGTCACATAGATACAAGCAAAGGACCTATAATTTTAGGCCAACTGTCAGGATCTGGGGCCTGGGCCAGACTGGCTCTGAGTGGGGGTCCTAGAGCACAACACTGACCTCTGAGGGAGGAAAGGAGAAGCCCCAGTGAAGGCAATGGGGAGGTGGGGAGAGTGCAAAGAAAGGAAACTGGACACTGGCGAGTGGGAGAGGCGAGTTTTCAGGACGGAGAGATCAACAGCATCAGTACAGAAGTGTTCCACAGTCCACAGTGTGGAAGTCCACCAAGACAGCAGAAATGTCCATGGATTTGAGAATGAAGAAGCTGTTGATGACTTGGTGGGAGAGTTTGACAGATGAGAGAGCTGAGCAAGTGTGAGGTGAGCAAGTAGACATACTGAACATTGGCAGTTATTTCTAGAATCTTGGCTATGAAAGTAAAAAGACAGAGAAGATGGTAGCTAGAGGTGTTAGGTAGTGCCAGTGTTTTATTTTATTTTTATTTATTTATTTATTTATTTTGAGACAGAGTCTTATTATATCACCCTTGGTAGAGTGCCGTGGTGATACAGCTCATAGCAACCTCAAACTCTTGGGCTTAAGCAGTTTTCTTGCCTCCCAAGTAGCTGGGACTACAGGTACCCGCCACAATGCCTGGCTATTTTTTGTTGCAGTTGTCACTGTTGTTTAGCAGGCCCAGGCTGGGCTCAAACCCACCAGCTTTGGTGTATGTGGCTGGCACCCTACTGACTGAGCTACGGGCGCCAAGCCAGGGGCAGTGTTTTAAAGGTGAAAAGACCCGCACATATTAGCATGGGGTGAACACACGGAGCCAGAGGAGGCCCTGCAGACTGGCCACGAGCACACTGTGCTCACTTTCCTTTTCCATGCAGATTTTTAGTGTTTCTCTTCATGTTGTAGACAGGTTTCGCGTTAATGGGTGGACACGATTAAAGAAGCCCTGGATAAGTGTTTCAGGTCTTCAGCTTTGTCAGGTGGAACACAGAAAATTTCGTCACAGTGCCCAATTATGACTCATCACTTCTTAAATCCCGACCATGTCAAATTCAGGTGTTATATATTAGCCAATGAACTTCTTCAAAATAGGCTTGAGAGAGCATGATGTGCTGAGGCTCCACGTCAGGCACAGAGAATTGGTGTCTGCTTTGTAGATCCCTGGAGGTGAGAACAAAGGCTTGAGAAGGAAGGATGGGGACCCAGAGCACAGTGGGATCCTGAACACGAGACACCTGATCAGAGGCAGAGGTGGTTGGGGATGAGGGCAGATCTGTGGGAGGAGACAGAGGGTTGCTTGGATCTTGTAGGAAATGGAAGGCACATTACAAGGAGGTTTGCTGGGACTACGGCCCTCTGCTTGGAATGACTTCAGATGATTTGACTGCCGCCAATTAAGTTCTTAATGATGGAAAAGACTGGCGTTTCTTTATGAATGCCTTATTACCAGGCTTAGGGGATGCAGGTCCAACAGGCTCTGAGAAGATGAATTTATCTGGGGGCAAAGACAACCTCTGTGCTTTCATACATAGGATTCTTTTGTTCAGACCAGAGGCAGATACCGCAAGGGGTTAAAAGATTGACTTAAACAAGAAATTCAACTTTACTTTGGTTCATGGTGCTGACATCCCTGAAGCTCAGAGCTAGAATTAGGGTTTGGCTGCCAACTTCATAAATTTGCTTTGCTTGAAATGGTGCCTTTGCTCTTCTTGGAAACATCTCAATGAAATGCGTGCACCTTCACAGAGGGCCTTTATGGCCAGGGCCTCCCAAAGGATACTGTCCTGAATCCAAAAGGCCACACAGGAAATGGCCTCAGGATATTTTTTTTTTCCCCACATGAAGCAGCAACTCAGCTGAATTATTTGCTTGATCATGAACACTCTGATATCAGGAAAAGTGAACAGCTCATCTTTCAGACGTCACATTTAAAACTTGCAGGTTCCCTCAGTAGTGGAAGACACTGGGAGAAAGGAAGAGGAAGAGTCATCCCTGCAGGAGCCCTCCTAGCCCTGTCCTCCCAGGTTGGAGGCAGAAATGTACAGTGTCCATTTCACTGGGTGTGATGGGCAGACAGGGCACTCTCCTCAGGGACACAGGGCAGAAGCTGCAAGTGTCTTCCCCCACCTTCAGTGGGAGACAAGGAGTAGAGGATATCTTTCTCCAGGAGGGTGTGGCTGGGCAGCTGTGTGGCTTGGCACCAATGTGGACTCAACGAAGATACATCATTCTGTACTTTGCTTTATACCTACTGTGCAGGGTCTGAATTTTTGTCATGGGAAAGGCCTATGTATATGTCCACACTGATTCCAAAAATGAGTGCTTAAGGCTGAATACATGGTTTGAATATCCACATCATAGCTGTCAGCTGTGCTTTTTCCCATCGAACTTTCTGGACTATGAGGGTGCCAGAAGGGTCTGAGAGACAGTATCCAGTGTGCCCAGAAGAAACAGCCTTGATACTTCTGATTTTTTCACCTGTATTTGATTTATTAGTAAAATATGTATGTTTTGGTTCAGTCATTCATTCATTCATTCAACAATTTGAACAACTACTATGTGGCTGGCTGTAGGCTAGGGAATGATAACATGGTGGTGATTCCAACGTCTTTGTTCCTGCCTTCTTGGAGCTCACAGTTTTTAGAGGACAGACATTAAAGAAATAAATACACAGATAAAAGTACACGATTATAAACTATGGTGAGGGCTCTGCTGGGCAAGAACAGGATGCTCTAGGAAGGAATGAGAGGTATCAGTTTAGATTGGAGGCATCTGGTGAAGGAGGAGGCACGTAGACCCGCATTCACCACTGACGGCCTGCTGTCTGTTGGGGGATTTACATGGTGCTGAGGCAGCTCTGAGGAAGGAGTCCTGGCCCTTGGATAGGGCTGAGGGAGCAGTTCTGAAAGGCTCTGGAAGCAAGGGACATTAAAGAAGAATCTCAAAGAACAGGTAGAAGCTGTCTACACGGAGAGGGAGTAGTGATATTTGAGGTGGAGGCAACCAGGGTGCATTTGGGGAGCCTTTTGTTTAGCAAAGGTGGAGTTTATGCTGCATAGAGAAGAGTGACCAGAGATGGGCCAGGAAGGATGGGCAGGGACCCACCCACGAACACAGCTTCTTGTCTGTATCAGAAGCATTAGTCACTGGGGGGAGTACATGTTACTAAAGGGCTGGAAGACATACTTCATAAAGGATCAGACAGTAAATATTCCAAGCTTTGAGGACCGTAAAGTCAGTTGCAGCTTCTCAGCTCTGTCACTGCAGTGCAGAGGCAGCATAGACAGTGTGGCCATGTGCCAGCAAAACTTCATAAACAAACCCAGGCTGGATTTGACTGTGAGCTGTAGTTCACCAACCCTTGCTCTGGAATGATAATTCTGGTGGCTCTGTGAAGGTCAGATTGGAGGATGGGGAGAGAATGGAGGTAGGGAGGCCAGTGAGAGCTGTTGCTTTAATTCAGAGGACCTAAGGAAGGGACAGCGGGATGAAGTTTTCTGTGGCATGCTCTAAGGTAAAAGTGACAGAACTGCATGCCCAATTTAGTGGGAACATGTCTAGCTATTTCTTTAATGCTCAGTGGACTGATTCATCCAGTAAAGGGAAAAAATTCATGGACATCCCGGGCATGTGACTCAGAATCACACGCACATCTGGGAGGTCACCCGCTGGTCACTAGACGTAGTACTTGGTGCATTACATAGATTATCTCAGTGTTAAGTTTAACTCTTAAAAATTCTTAGGGGATGTTAGGTTGTGTTTTCTATTTTAGTTTAAAAATAATCAGTTGTTTGCCCAAAGTCATATATTAATAGCTGGTGAATGACAAGTGGAGTGAGATTTAATCTGGATCAAAGCCTGTGCTGTTCTGAGATGTGGAATCTTTCCTTCTCCCAGGAGGGGGCGAAGGGCCCCTGGGAGCCTGTGGAGCTTTGCCCTTTCCTTTTCTCCTCTTTGTTCCTACTAAGTCCCATCCAGCAAGGAGGATGAGAAAAAGCATGTTGGGGAGAAAAACGCCCAGGTCTGCCACAGTGTTGATCCTGTGATAGTTTCCCAGGGCTCCTGTCAGGGAGTAGCACAATGTGGGTGCCTTAGAATAACAGAAATCTATCATCACGTGGTTCTGGAGGCCAGAAGTCCAAAGTCAGTGTGTCAGCAGGGCTGTGGCTCTGTTCCCTCTGAAAGCACAAGGGGAAGATTCATTCCAGGATTCTCCCATGGCTTTGGGGAGCGTTAGGTGTTTTTGGCTTATAGTTGGCTGTCATCTTTCGTGTCTTTTTACTTGTTTTTGCTCTGTGTGTGTCCAAATTTCCTCTTTTCATAAGAACATAAGTTGTATTGGATTGGGGCCCACCCTAATGACTTCATCTTAATTAAATCTGCAAAGATCATATTTCCAAATAAAGTCACATTCTGAGGTACTGGAGATCGGGACTTCCCTATATTATTATTTAGGGGGAGGGGAGTTGGGAAACAATTCAACCCATAACTCCATCCTTTTCCGAGAAGAATTCAGAAGCTTCCTTAGACTGCAGCGCCTGAATGGGTCTCCATCCAGTTCCAACTCCAGCTTAGCTTCAGCTGTGATCATTTTTCCATGCCCTTCCTGTCTGTGTTGCCTGGGACGTGGAGCCTGTCTGTATTCACTCACAGTTGTGTTAGTGCATTTCAGGCGGGTTCCTGTCCTGACTGCCCAGCCTTTGCACTTCCAGAGTTCTCCAGTTTTATAGCAGGAGAAGATGCTCCCTGCGTTTGCCTCCCAGGCTCTCTTTTGCTGACTTTGCACTTGGATCATTCACTTATTAGTTCATTTAGCAGTTAAATGTTGAGTTTCATTGCATTCCAGGCACTATGCTAGCTGAACTCTAAGGATATAAGGATGAAAAAGACAGTTCCTGCTCTCAGAAAGTTCCTGTGGGAAGCCACACAGCAAATAGTATGAAATTGAATAGGGAAGGTACATGCAGGCTCCCTGCGTTGCATCCTGGACTGCTCCCTGGTGCTGCCAGGGACAGGCTGAGGGCCTCGCAGAGCGCACCAGGACTCCCTTGGCCTGACCTGCTCTCTCTATGGTGTCATCACTTGCTGTTCCTTCTCTTTCACTTTGTGCTTCACCCATTTGGATCCGCTTGCTGTCGCCCAGCTATACAGTTCTCTCTCTCCAATCTTGTCTTTCTCCATGAGTGCGCTCTCAGTCAGGCTGTGCCCCTGCCTGGTCCTCTGCTGTGCTCTGCCTGGTTAATTCCTGCTTCTCCTTTGGGACTCATCTCTAGGGCTGCCTCTGCCAGGGAGCCGACTCTGGCCACCTCCTCTGCCATCCTCCTTGCTCCTTGTGCTTCCCTTTTTTTTGAGACAGAGCCTCAAGCTGTCACCCTGGGTAGAGTGCTGTGGCATCACAGCTCACAGCAACCTCCAACTCCTGGGCTTAAGCGATTCTCCTGCCTCCACCTCCCAAGTAGCTGAGATTATAGGGGCCCGCCATAACGCCCAGCTATTTTTTGGTTGAAGCCGTCATTGTTCTTTGGCAGGCCCAGGCTGGTTTTGAACCTGCCAGCTCAGGTATATGTGGCTGGTGTCATGGCCGCTTGAGCCACAGGCACTGAGCCCTTGTGCTTCCCTTTGATCTTTCCTCCCCCAAAGAGATACGCTTGAGGCTTATTTATCTTTGTAACTCCAGTGCCTGGTAAGTTAAGTCAGTGCTTTGTTTTGATAGAAGCTCTATCAATAAATGAGTGAATACATGATTCCTGTGTTCTGTGCTTGCTCCCGCTCTCCACCCCGATGCCGCCTCCTCCACCAATCGCACTCTGCTCACCACTTCTCTACCATGAGCCCCGATACATTGCTCATGATGTCCTTTCCCTTGTGCTGACACCTGAGCTCTGCTGGCCCTACTGGTCTGTGGCCCTATTTGGCTATTCACTGACCATCATTTCTGGTCTGTCTTGCTTCTGACAAAGAAACACCTATTGTAAAAAGATGGTTCTCTTAGGGAAAGCAAAACTTCCTAAGTGGCCTTCCATTCTCTTATTTTCTCTTCTATTTCTTTATTGCCAAAATTTTCCCTTCTCCCAATTCCAGGAGTAAGGGACACACTATTTCTGCTTCATTGATTATTTCAACAAGCATTTTTTATTTTGAGCCCTAAGTTTATACCTTGGGCTGTGATTGAAGCGTACATCTTCTTTCTATCCTTCTAACCAAAAAAAGTATATGTTTCTTTCACTCCTTCTTGCTTAATATATTGGTTCTCTCCTATGAATTAAATGACATAGTGATTTTCAAAAATATTTTGAACGTTAAAACTCTTCAAATGAAATCAGATATAGAATATTCATGAGTAAAATAGAAGAAACCAACATTTTGTAATCTAAATTGTTTGATCTAGTTTTTAGCATATATTTAATTACTGAAAGTAATGAGAATATTATGATGAATATGAAAATTTAAAATTGAGGGTCTGGGGTGACAGCTATAACCTCCTAGCATTCTCTCTTCAAATGCAGCCCGTATTTTGTATTGGCTGTACAGCCTGGGGAAAATTGGGACAATTGGACATTGGGAGTAATAGCATGACACTTTGTAGCTTCAGGCTATTTTGATTAAAAATATCCAGAAACTTGAAAGAGAACTCTAGGAAGGACTGGCTTCAGTGGTGACTCACTAATGATTTATAACAGTTTAATTATAAGGGGTCTACTTGAAAGGAATAGATGAACAGTTTCTTTTACCAATTTATGTTAGTATCTTTGGAGAAAACACTTCCCAAATTTAGGTTGTATCATTATGAGAGACTAATCGTAGTATTAATTTTTTCCCCCAGAATCTTCAGTGCTTGTTTCTTTCTTTCTGTTTCTCTTTGCCTTTAACGCAACCAAAAATGTTAAATTTGGCATGTTGAGCCCGAACTTCAGTTGTCAGTTCTGCACCGCAGGAGAAGCAGTGACAGAATGGCCCTATGTTGCTAACTTGGTCTTGCTCAGGTTTTTAAGAATCTGTCAACCAGTCTAAGATTATAACAAGCACTGTAGCTACCAATAATGACTTGCCATGGGGCAATGTATGATGTGGTCACTGGTTATGTATAGTTCACTGTTACATCTGTGTAAGAGAAGGCACACAATGGATGTCCCTATGCCTTGCCTGGCATTTAATGGAACAAGGTGCACGGGGGCCTGAGGGGTGTCAGTGTACTTGTTTGTCCAATTTTACATTATGGATCTGAATGGTTAAAGGATCTTTATGGAACTACAGCCTTCTTATTAATGGCACATCTACATGTGTTCAAACATAGGTCTTGACAGGACAACCTTTAGGGTCTGTGACTGTTACATTTGCATCACACACCTGAGTTATATTTATAGTATATTTATACTGATAAAAATATTTTTTTAATGCAATTTGAATCAAACATTTGTAGAACCTTTGAATCAAATAGTTTGACCTCCTTTGTATTGGAATCAAGTGTAAGACCCTGATGGGACCTTTTTAGTAGGGCTGGCTTGGGAGGGCCTCCCCGTTTTGATCAGTTGAACGTCTGCCACTTCAGGATTTTTTACTTCCCAAAAGCTCAGCGGGTTGTCTGCAGTGAATTGAATTGAATTGACACAGAGCTGATCCCATGTGGCTGCAGGACTAGCTCCCCCTGGTGAGGGATGATCAGGAAGGTCTCAGGTGGAAGCTGCCCGCCTCCTGGAGAGTCCACGTAGCTGCCACACAGCAGACCTCTCGTTTGGAACTTCTCTTCCCTCTGGCTCCCTGGAAGGCTGCCAGGGCTTCTGGACTCCCTGTTGTCAGGGGTTTGGGTCCCCCACTGCAAGCCCCCACTGATTCCTCAGGGTCCCTGTGCTTATGCTCTGGTTATAATAATTGTAATGGACTTAGAAGTCACTTTGGGGACTGGGGGCAAACACAAAAAATAATCAGATGACCAGGAATGCTGCTTGTTTCCTTTTGTGTGTTCCTTGCCCAGACATTATTTCTGAGTTCTCTACAGTTCCAAAGGCCTCAGGGGTAGGACTGGGAGGCTCTACTGGTTAGGAATAAAAGGTGGTAAGGGGATCACCTTTTCTCATGTCCTGAATTAAGGATCCACACATCTGCCAGCATGTCCTGCCCTATTTACGAAGTCACACATGAGTCAGTCAGAATTTTCAAGCGCATGTTGTGGCTGACTAACAGGGCTGAAGCTCTTCTCCTGCGCAGTGTGGTACGAGTGGTGTGACCGCCTTCCATTCTGTACAGCCATTTCCCACCAGTGTCCAAGACGGTTTCTTTGTCTTCCAGCTGACACTTGCAGGCTAGTGTTCCCCGTGATTCCAGCACAGATCTTTCCCCTTCACGTTGGATGTTCTTTCTCAGGGTCGCCTCATCTATTTTCATACTTCTTTTCTTTTCTTTTTTCCCCATACTTCTAGTGATGACTCCTAGAAACTTTCAACTATTGTTCCTGAGTCATAGAACTTCAATCTACCTTTCCAAAATTATTCCCCCAAACTTCTTTGTATTTCTTACAAACTGGCCAAACTCAATGTTCTTAAGTATCTTTATGCCTCCTCTATGAAGCTGACACTGAGGTAAGGCCCTTATTGTCAAAGAGCTTAAAGCCCAGTGGGAAAGTGTAAAAAGCACATACTTTCACTCAGGATAAGAGAGGGTGCCCAGGGTTACAGGAGTCTGACAGCAGGAGCGGTTATGCATGCAGGACAGGCTCAGAGAACATACTTGCAAGAGGTGAAGTGATGTGGGCCTCGAGGGTTGGGTAAGATTGAGAAATGCAGTGATGCAGAGAAATGCATTCCAAGAAGAGCAAAACATAGAGGCAGAAGCGGGTGGGAAGTGTGCGGAGAAGAGAGGGGTTCCATTTGCGTGATGTTGGGCTGTGTTGAAAAGGCAGGTTGGGAAGACCTCATGAAGGCCTGTGATTTACAGGCCCATGTCTGACTTTTACTCTAGGTGATGTGGATCCTTTGATAATTTTAGAGCAAAGGAGTGGCATTATTAGAATTTTGTTTTCAAATGCTTAGCCTGACACCACCCTATGAGATTGGGAATGAGGAGGGAGTTGTTCCTAAGTCAGGGGAGTGACAGTAGGAAGAGAGTTAGAAAGGATAGGAGGTAGGATTTTCAGGGCAAGGGAGAGAAAGAATCCATGATGTCCCTCAGGTTTGAGCCTGAGTGATCAGAAGGCTTAGGATATTACACGTATGAACACTGTAGAGAAAAGAGGAAGCAGGTGGACTGCGGGACTGAACTTAGGACATGTTGACCTGGAAGGCTCTCTGGGGAATGCAGGTGGATACTGCTCACTTCCGCTCCCAGCCTCAATGTTAGACTTCAGGCTAGTGTAGCCTGGCTCTCTCTCCCATTCCTACCAGCCAGGACCAGTACAACTTGGTGACCCGAGGCAGTAAACAGTGCAGCATCTCCTCCAGACACCCATATGGTGGACACAGATTAGTCCATCAGTCCTGATGGGCCAGCCTAGGGCTGATCATGAGAACCTTGCTGCTTGTCTCCAGCTCCTGTGCACTACTTCACAGGACTAGCTGTTGTTTGTTTCCAAAAATTCTTGTTTTCCTTTGGAGATTCCCTTCTAAAACAGAAACCCTGCTCCCAGGCTGTGCCAGGGCCTGGATACCAACAGACAGAACACAGAGGCTGAAAGCTGGTCTTGAAAGATAACTTATGGGTATTTGTTCCATCAGCCTAGGAGACACCTTGTGGTTTTGGTCAGTCACCATTTTTAAGCCCTATAGGCTTGGCTTAACTCATCTGTCTATAGGGCCCAGTTCTGGTGCCTGGATCATCCTCAGGGATGGGCCCTGGCCTTTGCCCCACTCCTTGGTGCTACTTCAACAGCCCACAATGTTAGGAACCCCCAGGAAGTGTGAGGTGTTCAGCAGCTGCACAGCACACTCTGCACCGTGCACTCACTTGGCTCCTTTGATGGAAGCACTTGACATCCTGCTCTCAGGATTTAAAGATTCTTTTGGATTCTCACCCTTCTGTCCCTACTCCAGTTGTAGGGACACATGGCTGAACACCTGACCCCTGGGCTACTACGCTAGAGTCTGTGAACTGCGGTGGGTGCTGGGTGTTGTCTCCTGCCATGACTATTTTTGCTCCTAGTTGCATCTTAGTTCTAACGGTGCCATCATCCAATTCCAGGGAAGTTTCCTTTGTGTTTGTGGTTTGGGGACTCTAGCAATAAGCTGAAACTGGAGAGAGGTCTGGGAGCATCCAGGGCCTCCATGACTGATTTAGTCAAATATCTTCAATCACTTTCTTCTTATTCTGAAGTCTTCACATAATTAAAACCATTCCCAGCCAAACACTAAATAAATTTTGCACATGCTGCTTGAATTACTGTGCAAGCTTACCCCAGTGTGGCTTTCTCAGAGATTAATATTTCACTGAAACTATCCCTCTGGGTAGGCTGAAGCCAGCAGCTGTGGAAACTCAGCATTTGCTTTATACAGTGAAACCTCAGGACAGGGCTGCTTTTCACATTTTTCAGACATGCTGCTCATTTGTAAAAGAGAAGCACTCTTGGAGAAGTCTACATGGCATGAGCCTCAGCTTGTGTTTCTATCTATTCAGATATAAAGTGATGAGAAAATGCAGCTCGGAATGTCATCACATAACACTGGCACATAAAATATCCTACTATGTGCTGGATATTGTACGTGCTCTGTGTCCTTGCAAATATCCCGCTCTGCTCCCGAAAGCTTGGGCTGACTTGGAGACTGCCTTTTCTAGACTCAAGGATTCTCTGGTTTACTCCTAGGTTTGGCCAATGGAAGCACAAGTGGAAGGCTGGACAGTAGTGGAAAAGAGGAAGCCTGAGTATTCCCTCTCTTTCTTTCTTTCTTTTCTTTCTTTCTTTCTTTTCTTTCTTTCTTTTTTCTTTTCTTTTTTTGAGATAGAGTCTCACTCTGTTCCCCCCTGGGTAGAGTGCCAATGGCATCATTCCAGCTCACAGCAACCTCAAATTTTTGCGCTTAAGTGATCAATCCTCCTGCCTTAGCTTCCTGAGTAGCTGGGACCACAGGTACCCACCATGATGCCTGTCTAGTTTTTCTATTCCCAATAGAGGAGGGATCTTGCTCTTGCTCAGGCTATTCTTGAACTCTTGAGCTCAAGCAATCCACCTGCCTTGGCCTCTCCAAGGTCTGGCACTCACAGATGTGAGCCACCACGCCCACCCTCTCTCTCTTCTTCAAGTATCTCCTCCATCAAAGGTGCATCTTCCCCGTGGGTCTGGTTTACACCATTTGGGTCATCCATGGTTCCAGATCTCAGGAGTTATCAATGTCAGTAATGGCTCAGAAACCATTCATTCTGTTTTAAAGCCTGTGTCTGGCAATTTCAGCCCCACAGACCCTGACTCCCGTCACTGTGACGGAGTTTATTTGGAAGCACTTACATGCCAGACCCTGTGCTGGTCACCACAAATGCAGAAGGCTGGGGCATGGGATCCCCGACTGCCAGGAACTCTTAGTCTTTATCCCGAAGTGGTCGTTAGAGGCCCAGACCTGATTGTTTCACTGTGACAGGCTGGATATAAAGCCAAAGTTTTCAGGCTAAAGATGGATGACGGGAGAAATAGAAAGACAAAGTGTGAGTTTCCATGAAGATATTTGGCCGTGAAGGGAAGGAGAACAAGTGACAAGAAACTGTGAGGGAGGCTGAGCAAAGAGAAGATCGTTTAAGGATGGGGTAATTCTGTAAGTTTACAGTAGATAAGGCCAGTAGATCAAAAGAGAGAGAGAGAGAGATTGAGGGATGATTGGGAAAAAATGAGAAAATGTTTGAGCTCGATGGATACCATTTGTACTCACGTATGTATGTGTGTTTCTGTGCACACACACACACACAGATACAGGGGCGAGAAGGTAAGGAGAAAGAGAAAGACTAGGAGGAAGTTTGAGAGAGAGAATTATACATGTATGTGTAATCTCTCTATATGTGTATTATCTATGTATCTATCTATTCATCTATCTGCCTATTTATATAGAGAGATGGAGATCATTCAAAAAAGGAAAGTGAAAGAAGAATCAATCATTAGTGGAACCATGTCCCATAGGAAGAAGGAGGAAATGACTTTATCACAAGCACAATAGAGACAGGAGGAAGGAAGGTCACAGTAAGATGAAAGGGACAGAAGTTAGATGTTAGGTAGGGTGGCCTCTATCTTCTCTGGGAAGCTGGGAAGGTTTAAGAGAGAGGTGAGGATGGAGCTTAAAAAAAGAAGTAGAGATTTGGTACATCTCTGGAGAATGAGAAAGGGAGATATCAGGGACATACATGTAGGTTTTCCTGGCAATATTGGGGCTCTTGATTGATTTGGTTTGTCAACCATACATTTGCAATGATGTAAATATAAATGATCTTTTTTAAAAAAGAGAAGAACTTAGTCTGTGGGCAGGAGAGCAGGCAGATGTGTGTTGGAGTGGTTTGGGAGTTAGGCCGGGGGCGGGGGTGGGGCGGGCAGCAGAAGAGTCCTGGTGGGTGCAGGTGAGAGCAGGTGGTGTTGTGGTAGTAGGCTGCACTGAGAAGCCGCAGCTAGGGGGAGAGTGATAAGCTGGGTGAACATGGAGAGGATGGAAGCCAGAGCCTCAGAGAGGGTGGGGAGCATGTTTACTTTGATTCAAACATGGAGAAATGGGATAGAGGTTCTGATTAGAGACTGAAGATTCTGAGTGTGAGTCACTTACCCAGAAAACCATCCCTTAGCATTAGTTCTGGGAACACAGAGAAGAATTAAGACATGGGCCATGCCTTTAAAGACTCTGTACGGGTTAAGGCTAGGGTTAGTAATCCCTCAGAGGTGAAGGCTTTCCATGTGATGACAAGGTCCAGGATATGTCCTTGATTTGTTGCTGTGTTTTGGAGAAGATGGTTGAAGCAACATGAGCCAAGTGGCTGGTAGGTTTGCATATTGGATGTGTCATTCATAGGTGCTTATCAGCCCTATAGGAAAAAGCAGGTTGTCTGTCTGCTCAGTCACTCTAGGGCCACATGTGTCC
>NW_003852463.1:553480-558028 GCF_000181295.1 Otolemur garnettii
TTTGTGACTGCAGAGTGGAGGGTCAATGGGCTGCTTCTTTGGTGCATGAGTCTTCAGGGAACTGCTGATAACATGCTTCAGATTTCCTTTTCTTTTTTGCCTTTAATTTCTTGGCATGTAAAATGGAGATAGGAAGGTGGGGCAAAAATCCTTTGCAGGGCAGAAGCAGCTGAGATACGTCTGTACAAAGTCATCAACAAGCAGAAGTCAGACGCTGCAGGAGTTGGTGGGTGCTGTGATGAGGAATGAATGAGTACACACATGTAGAGGGCGGCTCCACACTCGGAGCTTGGGGACTAATGGTGTTCTTCCTACACATGGCTAAGAGAAGCTGGCAGCAGAGAGGAGCTTCCCTAGCTGGGCTGAGCAGGAACCTGACTCTGCTTGGAAGGCACAGGCTGTGGGAATCCACACATCAGCATTTCCAGATTTTTAGTGCCCACACAGAGTGGCGTGAGACTTCAATTTATGGCCCCATCTGGGCTTGCTATCTGGGAACTGCATTCCCTCCTTTCCTGTTCCAGAGAAGTTGGACTGCCAACTTCGCTGATGAGGGGCAGACAGGCAGGTCCCAGTCTAGCTGTTCTGTGGGTTTTGGCTGATGGGAGAAGAGAGGAAACATGTGTCTTTGATCTTTTACCTCTTGTTTCCTCTCCGCTATGACCTTGGGAGGTTGGTTTCTCAGGCTGTCTAGTCCAAATTCCAGATTAAAACTCTGGCACTGGGCTTTCTCCTCTCAGGAGATGCTATTCATCCCTCCAAGAATCTAGACACACACCACCAAGGCTTCTCGGTAGGGTTCATGATGACCAGATCTAAAGCATGATGTGACCTTCCAAGTATGTGATGTTTTTTTTTCTTCTTTCTTTCAGAGTCTGAGAAGCAAACTGGAGTCAATCAAGTTTTAGAACCTCTGTTGGCTGATACCAATACCATTAGGGATGAACTGTTCTTTCCAGAAACCTCTCTGCTCCTGACAGCACACTCTCTCCAGGTAGCTAAAGGAATAATGACATTCCCACCCTCTGAGTGTCATGTAATGAGATAGTCACCTGTATGGGTGCTTACATATGAGGGGGCGGCACTCACTGCTGCTGCTAAATTGTAAGATGAAATATACTACTGCCAGGTACATTTCATTTTACACTTGGCCATTCAGTGATTTTACTCAGCGTAGATGGGGGGACTTGAAGTTCTGGAAGATGTAAATTTGTGGCAATGGGAGGAATAAGGGTACCTCTGAAATGGAAGCCACTGGAAAAAAAGTGCATGCAGTCAGCCTTCAATCTAAGAAATGGTGCTCACAAGACAGGGTTTATTTTCATCTTCACCAGGAGACCAGCACGAGGTTAGGAAAACAAGAATCTGGGATGTAGGTGTTTGAAACAAGCTCTCTCCTTTCAATCATGGTGTGGTTTGTCAGTAGGTAAAGGTGCTTTCGGGCATGGATCAGAGGAAACTGTTGGAGAGGGAGATTTCCAAGAATTGGTAGGGGCTGTCCAAAGGAAGTGTACTGTGATGCTGGCTGATTGGCCTTAGAGTGTTCTCTAGATATAATTTATCTCTAGAACAACATGAGGTTAATACAAAGGGTTATCATTGGGAGAAAGGCCTGGCTTTGAAAATACACAGCCATTAGCTGTAATTCCATCCTTATGAACGTAATCCTCAGGATTGATGTGTTTAGAGAAGGATATTATCTAGATCTTGAGCCAATGGGTTCTCTAGTTACAAATTAAAAAGCCAGTATGGGTTGGGGATGTGCTTTCTTTAGGGCTGGGTCACTGTGATTCATTCTCCCACAGCTTGGTGGCTTCTGATCTCTTGCAGCATTGAGTTGGTGGCCCCATGCTGTCCTGATCAAAGCACTGGGAACTGCCAAGCAGCCCCTCTCGTTGACACCTTTCTGAATATGTTGGTGATACACCTCAGACACAGAATTGCTTAGGCTGCTTAATGAAGTGGTGATGTTTGTTCTAGAACAAGTCTCTCAACCTTGGCACTATTGACACTCTGGCCAGACAGTTTTTGGTAGTAGAGGGCCTGCCCTGTGCACTTAGGAGGTTTCACAGCATCCCTGTTCCCTGCTCAGTACATGCCAGTACCAGACCCCATGGCAGCTGTGACAACTAAAGACATGTCTAGACATTGTCAGATGTTCCCTGCGGGCAAAACTGCCTTGGATTGAGAACCACGGTTCTAGAAGCTAACAGTGATGAAGGGCTTTCTGGAGGAAGATAACACAAAATTGCACTTAGGAAAGAGGAGCGCTTCATTCCCTTACCTTTATGTTGGTAGGAGATGCAGAAATGTTTTAATGACGGGAAATGCCCGTGGAAAGTGTCCAGGGTTACCTGCAGCTGGTTCATTCCTGTTAAGGGAGGGCTCAAGGGGCATTTGAGAGCAAAATTTGACTCTTGGGTTCATCACTTCTCTGACATCTACAGATCTCATCTCACCTGAACCAACTCTCCTTTATCAAGTCCTGTCCTCTGGCTTAGAGTCTGCAGGAAGGTGCTCTGAGACTGCTTGAAGAACCAAGGTGTATGACAGGGTCAGTGAGGAATGGCCCTTCTGGTCATGTTCCAATTTATGTAGTAAAGTTTATGGCACGAAGTGAAAGTCCCCTGGGCCTCTGTTACGTGGTATCTAAGTGCCCAGGGGATTATGTAGAGCAGCACCTCTCAAACTATACTGGGCATCCTGTAAAATAAGATTTTGATTTGGTGGGTCTGGGGTGGTTATCAGGATTAACCTCCCAAGTGATGTCAATGATGCTGGTCCTTGTGCAATATCTTGAGTGATTAGGATCTAGGCTAGGGTTCTGCAAATGATGGCCAAACTGGGACCAAGCACTATTTGTGTAATAAAATTTTATTGTAGCACAGCCATACTCAATCATTGATAATTACCAAAGGCTGCCTTTGTAACACAATGGCAAAGTTGAGTAGCTATGACACAGACTCTTGGCCCTTTACAGAGAAGCTGTCCTGACCCTTGCCCTAGACTGACTTGTCCTGTGTGGACCACGGAGGGTCTTCCATGGAGGACCAGTCCAGGGGTCATCTTTTCTCTGCCTTGGCCTAACTTCTTTGCCCTACTTTGTCCTGCTTCTGGCCCCTGTGACCTTCTCTATTGGCACCTGGGGCAGGGAGACTTTCGGGAAGAGTTTCTGTGCCACAGTAAGGCTCTGTCTTGCATATGGTCCTCTCCTAGTCTTGGGTCAGCCCTTGTCCTTTAGTCTTGAAGGTGATTCACCCTCAGATCTGTCATTGTGTCTTTCTTTCTTTTATTATTTTTAAAATTTTCTTTTATTATTGGGGATTCATTGAGGGTACAAGAAACCAGGTTATACTGATTGCATTTGTTAGGTAAAGTCCCTCTTAGAATTGTGTCTTGCCCCTAAAAGGTGTGTCACACACTGAGACCCCCACCCTGCCCTCCTTCCCTCTTTCTACTCTTCCCTTCTCCCACACCCACTCCCTCCTTCCTTCTCTGTGCTCTTCCTTTCCCCCACCCCTTCCCTCCTTCTCTCTCTCTCTACTCTCCCCCTCCCCCACCACCCACCATGTATTAAGTCATTAATTGTCCTCATATCAAAATTGAGTATGTAGGATTCATGCTTCTCCATTCTCGTGATGCTTTACTAAGAATAGTGTGTTCTACTTCCATCCAGGTTATTATAAAGGCTGTAAAGTCTCCACCTTTTTAATGGCTGAATAGTATTCCATGGTATACATGTACCACAGCTTGTGAATCCATTCCTGGGCTGGGGGCACTTAGTGTCATTATGTCTTTCATTCATTCATCCACCCAGCCATCCAGCCAGCTGGCATTTACTGAGAGCTTCCCTTCATCAGGCACCATGCCAAGGCCTTAGGTACTAAGAATTTATAAGATGCCTCTTCAGTTTAGGAGACAAACATGTAAACTGATAACTCCAATTGCAGTATCGTAAATGCAGTATTAGGAGAATATTTGTTTACTTTGGTAGCCAAAGAAGGGCTTTTGGAAGATTCATGGGGAACTTCAGTGCAGTAGACCTTTTTTTTTTTTTTTTTAAATTTGTATCATTTTAAGGGGCACAAGTGCAGTTTTGCTACATGATATAGTGCTTAGTGGTGAAGTCTGAGCCCTTAGTGCAGCCATCACCCAAGTAGCTTACATTGTACTCATTAGGTAACTTCTCATTCCTCACCCCTCTTACCTCTCACCCTCTGAGTCTCCAGTGTCTGTTATTCCACACCCTCTGTCCACTTGTACACATTATTTAGCTTCCACTTGCAAATGAGAACATGCAATATTTGACTTTCTGTGTCTGTGTTATTTCACTTAAGGTAATGGACTCCAATTCCATCACTGTTGCTATAAAGGACGTGATTTCAATTCTTTTATTATTAAATAATATTCCATGGGGGGGCGTTTGTTGTGTGTATGTTTATGTAGATCACACTTTCTTTATCCAGTCATACTTTGGTTAATCCATGTTTTTGCTATTGTGAATAGTGAGGGCAACTGTCTTTTTGACGTATTGACTTCTTTTTCTTT
>NW_003852463.1:558048-566392 GCF_000181295.1 Otolemur garnettii
AATTTGTATCATTTTAAGGGGCACAAGTGCAGTTTTGCTACATGATATAGTGCTTAGTGGTGAAGTCTGAGCCCTTAGTGCAGCCATCACCCAAGTAGCTTACATTGTACTCATTAGGTAACTTCTCATTCCTCACCCCTCTTACCTCTCACCCTCTGAGTCTCCAGTGTCTGTTATTCCACACCCTCTGTCCACTTGTACACATTATTTAGCTTCCACTTGCAAATGAGAACATGCAATATTTGACTTTCTGTGTCTGTGTTATTTCACTTAAGGTAATGGACTCCAATTCCATCACTGTTGCTATAAAGGACGTGATTTCAATTCTTTTATTATTAAATAATATTCCATGGGGGGGCGTTTGTTGTGTGTATGTTTATGTAGATCACACTTTCTTTATCCAGTCATACTTTGGTTAATCCATGTTTTTGCTATTGTGAATAGTGAGGGCAACTGTCTTTTTGACGTATTGACTTCTTTTTCTTTGGTTAAATACCCCGCAGTGGGATCGCTGTATTGAATAGTAGTTCTATTTTTAGTTCTTTGAGAAGTCTCCATATGTTTTCCATAGAGGTTGTACTAATTTACATTCCCATCAACAGTGCATGAGTCTTTTTTTCCCTCCACATCCTCTCCAACATCTGCTATTTTTCAATTTTTTAATAATAGTCATTCTGGCTGGTGTAAGATGGTACCTCACGTGGTCTTTTTTTTTTTCCTCATGTGGTCTTAATCTGCATTTCCATGATGATTAGTGATGCTGATCATTTTTTTTTCATATGCTTCTTGGCCATTTGTATGTCTTCTTTTGAAAAATCTCTGTTCAAAAGTCCCAATTTTTAATAGGTTAGTTGTGTTTTATCAAGTCGAGTTCCTTATAGAGTCTATTTTTTTAAAATTGTGACTTGTAATTAAATTTTACACAAATACATTTTGCATTTATTGATACATATTTCACCTGATAATTCTATAAATGTGATAGAATTATAGTAATTTACCGTTCATTTTTAATATTTGATGGTTGTTGTCTTGGTTATAATTAAAATTAAGCCATCTTGTACTTAAAAGTCATATTTGTAATGTGATAGAATTAGAATTCTATTGACTTTAATTTTAATACCATTAAAATATAACTCTGTTACCATTTCTGTCAATTTAAACAAAATTTGATCATAGGATTCTCTAAATGAAAAAACCTTCAAAATTAACTGTTGTACCTTATCAGAACTTAATTATTCTTATTATTACTGATGTGTAAAATTGTGGTAAAATATGCATAACAAAATGTATCATCTTATTTTTAAGTTTATAGTTCATTGGCACAAGGTACATTTACATTATTGTCCAACCATCATCATCATCTCTCTGTAGAACTCTTTTTAGCTTGCAAAACTGAAACTTTGTACCCTGGACCCTGTATACTGATTCTCCTTTCCTCTCTTCCCCCAGTTTCTTAAAATCTCTATCTTACTTTCTGTTTCTATGAACTGCTCTAGGTATTTCATGTACTTGGAATTACTTAATATTTGTCCTTTATGACTGGCTTATTTCATTAGCCTAATGTCCTTAAGGTTCCTACGTGTTGTAGCATGTGTCAGAATTTCCTTCCTTTTTAAGGCTGTAATATTCCATTGTATGTATACACCACATTTTGTTTATTCATTCATCCGTGGATGGACATTTGGGTTACTCCAGCCTTTTGGCTATTGTGAATAATGCAGCTCTCAACATTGGTGTGCAAATTCTGTTCAAGTGTCTGCTTTCAATTCTTTTGAGTAAATACCCAGCAGAGGAATTGCTAGGTCATGTAGCATTCTATTTTAACTCTTTTGAGGAACTGCCATACCATTTTTTTTATAGTGGCTGCACAATTTTATCTTCCCACCAGCAGAGCCAGGGCTCCCATTTCCTCACATCCTCTTCAATACTTGTTATTTTCTGATTTTTTGAGAGTAGTCATACTAATGGGTATGAAGTGATATCTCACCGTGGTTTTCATGTGCATTTCTTTAATGCTTAATGGTATTGAACATCTTTTCTTCTGCCTATCGACTATTCATATATTATTGGAGAAATGTCTTTTCTAGTCTTTTGCCCATTTTTAAATTGGATTTTTTTGTTGTTGAGTTGTAGGAGTCTGATGTTAGGAATTAGGATATATAGGACTCTGGATAGTAACTCCTTATTAGATATATGATTTGTTCATACGTTCTTCCGGGGGGGGGGGGAGTTCCTTTTGGCTCTCTTGTGATTTTTGATGCACAGAAGGTTTTAATTTTAATGAAGTTCAATTTAGCTATTTTTACTATTGTTGTCTGTGATTTTGGCATCATATCCAAGAAACTACTGTTAAATGCCATGTCATGAAGCTTTAGCCTATGTTTTCTTCTAAGAGTTTTATAAAAATTTTACCTGCTGTTTTCTTTAATATAGTGTAACGTAAGGGTCCGAGTTCATTCTTTTGCATGTGGATATCCAGTTTTACTAACATTATTTGCTAAAAAGATAGTCTTTTCCCTATTGAATGATTTGGCATCCTTGTCAAAAATCATTTGAGTATTTATATTCTAATTCAAGGATTGATTTGGGGGATATCTGTTCTATTCCATTGGTCTGTTATGTCTATTTTATGCCAATCTCATACTTTTTGATTACTAAGGATTTGTAATAAGTTTTGAAATCAGGAAGAGTGAGACTTTCAAGTTTGTTATTTTTCGAAGTTGTTTTGGTTTTTTGGTGTCCCCTGAGATTCCATATGAATTTCAGCATAGATTTTTCTATTTCTGCAAAAAACCATATTGAGATTTTGAAACTACCATGGAACTTTTGAATTCTCTCTGAAATGAAACATTTGCCAGACAGATGAGGAGAAGGAAAGGGGACATTTGAACAAGAGGAAGAGCGTGATCAAAAACATGGAAAGATGAAAGAGCTTGGTATATTTGGGGAATTAAAAGTAACCTGGTATTTTTAAAGCATTAAGCACGTTTGTGTTTCTGTGTGCACATGTCTGCAACTTGGATAGGAGGCAAATTAGGAGCTAGATAAGGGTCAGATATTGTGGAAGTGGGCATATGTTGTGTTAAGAAGTTCAATGGGAATTCGTTAAAGTGCTGCGTTGTGAGGCGATGTGATAGCAGTTGTATTGTAGGAAGAAGACTGTTGGTGAGAGTGGGTGCTACAATTGAGCATGAAGAAGACGTCAGCAGCAAGATCCGGTAGAAGACTGTTGCAGAATTATCAGAAATGAAGTGATGAGACTTGTGCTATGTAGCGTTAGAGGAGACAGGCAGGAGGTAATGGATTTGAAATAGCCATGTCTCACTGCATGCTTGGAAATATTGCAATAGCTTCACTCTTTTCCTGGATCCTTAGGTCCTCAGACCTTCAGAATAACCTGTGAACTTAGAGTGGTCGTTCATTTATATCATCCACTTGTTACCTTTTAGGAACTCAAATAAATGGTTGCAACAGGAGGCCCTGGCTCAGAGGCTCTGGCCCACACGCTGGCTCAGAGGCTCAGGAATCCCTCAGTTGTGGTCAGCCCCTTCTCAGAGCCCCTGAAGCTCTCTCTCCTTGTTCTGCTACTTCCAAGGCCTCTCACTGCTCTAAGGACGTATGGTAGTTACTTCTCACCTGTGAGTTAGTCTTTTCTGTTGAGTGGGAGTGCTATTTTCTGTTGTAACCCATTCCATCCACCTTGTGGAATTGCAGCTCTTCAGGCCCTCTAAACGTGGCCTGTGTTACTGATGTCTATAATCCTCTGAAAGCCCGTTCTCTCTGGAGTACTAGATGGAGCCTTCTGCTTCTCTAGCTTTCCCTGACCTGACATTTCATTGTACCCTGTGACTCAGTTCCCTGTTCTTTGCTCACCATAATATTGAACACAAGTCAATGGAGTCTTCGCCACTTCTCTCCCCCTCATGCTCAGGAGCTCTCTGAGAAGCTTTTGCTGAGTGAGCTGGGCTGGGTCTGAGCTGCTAAGCTAGCTGGGGAGAGGAGCTGCTCCTCCAGCCAGGGGCTGAGTCACTGAACAGTGAGATCCCAGGGCCCTGTTCTGGCCCCTGGAGGGGTGATTCTGTGGGTGGACACTCTGTGGGCTGTGTGTGTGTGTTTGGCCCATCACAGCCACAGGTGGAGTCATGGAGTTGGGGGCAGGGAACAGGTTCAAGCTCCCAAATTCTGGTGGGTATTTTAAAACTGGAACCATTTTGGCAACTGTGGCACAGCCAGCACTGGCCCACTGCCAAGGACACACATTTGTGACCTAAAGGATGAGGCAAACTGATCAAGGTACACAAGTGTCGTCAGTACAGGCTCCGAGAAAGCAGAACAGGAGAGGAGAGGACTATGGCTTGGACACTACAGATTTAGACCTGACAGGCTACAAATAAGATTGCAGGGAGATTGCAATAAAGAGTACCAGGGAAGGTAAGAGAGGTTAAAGTGGGGAGATGGGAAAGAGCAAGAGGAAAGGCCAGGGAAATAAGGGATGCAAAGAGTTACTGCTTCCTTGAAAACCGATAGACTCATTTGAACAAGGAAGACAAGACCCCAGATCTTTGCAGCCTCTGGCTGGAGAGCTCACCGGCATTAGGAGACCGGCTCACTCTTCTTCTTGAGCCCGGGCTGTTTGGAACGTGGCTTCAGAAAAGCAGCACGCGTCTCATCACTTGCTTTGTATTCCCCAACAGAAGAGAAGAGAGGGAGTGTGGCCACGCTGACTCAGCCGAAGCATCTCCAGGAGGTCTTCTCTGGATGCCACATGAGGCTGCCCCTCAGCCACCCCACCGAGCCCACGGAGATGGCTTTGCTCAGCAACATCCTAGCAGCTTACTCCTTTGTCTCAGGTAGTTACCTGGTCTGGCTGGGGCAGGGCTGGGACCAGGGGCCGGAGCAGGGCTGTCCTGTGGCTGACTATCTCCCACCTTATACTCAGGAGAGAAACACTGTGTAATCAGAGTAAGGGCTCCACTCTGCAGGGGTTTGAGATGAAAGGTCTTCTGGTTTGGAGTTAAGCTTGGCATTCTCTAATTTGGCAAATGAAGGGTTCTAAGAGCTTTATCTTATTGAAAACGTTTGGTTTCCTTTCAGCTCAAGTGAGTGAGTGAAGTAGCCTGGGGCTGCTGTTGGCTCTGTCACTACACATTAGCTCTGAGGAGGGGAGGGGCTGATGGAGCACCTCAGCCTGGTTGCTTCTATGCAGTTCTCAACCTCCCATGGGCTGCCCATGTGTGAGTGTGTGTGTGTGTGTGTGTGTGTGTGTGTTTTCTCTGCTTCAGGAGCTCTCTGAGGTGTTTGATACCTTGCAGGAGAGAAATGGTGGCACAGGGCACCTGCATCTAGGGGAGTCTAATATTAGTCCCTTCTTTGGTTCAAAGTTGGACTCTGTAGGAAGATGGCTGACTTTCTCTTCAAGATCATTTCTAAAACAGATGCTGTACATATAAAACGAGCCATTTAAAAATACATGAAAATGCTCAGTGGTTTGAATGATCAAACTGCTTCCCTGTTGCTTGAGTGAGTTATAAATTATTTGATACATTGCTTTTTTTGGTTTTGTTTTGTTTTGCCTGATATCTCTAGATGTTACATAAAAAGGAAAGGACTGTTAGATTAATTTTGGACAAGGATGGGTTTTACTTTTTAGTTTTCTAGGCAGGGGTGATATGTGGTGAATTAAGAGTTCAAATGCAAAACCTGACACTTCTATTTACAATGGCAAATCTAAGCCAAGATTGAGGGTCCCTTGAGCCAAGGAAATTCATGGCTTCTTTTCGTGAGAAGATTTTTGGATGATTTGCAACCTAATTTCAGAAAGAATGACGTGTCTGCGCTTCCCCAGCTGGCTCCTTGGTGGTTGGCAAGATGCAGCATGTAAGGTGTGTGCGCCTCAAGTCCAGGACTCTGCCTTGGATCAGGGAAGTCCTAGGTCTTCGGTCAGCTCCTCACCTCCTTAAGGAAGTCTAGAGGCCTCCTTTGTGGGTACCCGTGCATCAGAGGAATCTCACCTTTGCTCTTTCTTCAAGTCTATCTTGTGGAGAAAGGATAGTAGAGCTAGACAAGAGATGTGTGAAACTCTGTCATCATGTTTTCCCAAGTGATCAAATGCTGATTCCTTCACTTGGTAGTGAAGATATACCCCAAACGAAGTAGGGATGGCAGAAAGGGTCTGGAGTTTCCAAGATCTCAAAGGACACCTACAAATCAGCAGTTGCAAGAAAATACCTCGGGTAAAAGCCAACAGAGTACTGGACTTTGGAGCTCTGCTCAGCACAGGAGTGTCTGGCAGTTTTCCATGTCAGCCAGCATGACCCTGAGTGTGGCCATTGAAAGTGGTAACTCATTGAATGGTCTCTATTGACCATGTGTCTTGTGATCTTGTCAAGTTTAAAAGGGCACATGGTCTCTCTTTTTCCTCTCCTCTAAACTTCCTCCTTCCTACCCCATTCTCTTGACTTAACTTGAAATGAAGGAAGACAGTGCTACTTTTAAATAAGTATGAACGGAAAGAAAGAAAGAAAGAAAGGAAAGAAAGGAAAGAAAGGAAGAAAGAGAGAGAGAGAGAAAGAAAGAAAGAAAGAAATGTTTGTGTGTGTGTGTAAATGGAAAGTGGAGTGGCTAAAGTAAAATTTATTAGATCCAGTAAATAGACTTGATGACTGAAAATTGATTCTGAAATTAGGAACATTCCCTGATGAATAAAGAAAATTTAAAATAGGAATGTGAATGTAACAGATAGAAATAACCATTGTTTTGAGAAGAAAATCAAATAAATGGATTAGAAGCAATAATGAAAAGTATGATAGGAGAAAATTATGGAAAATGTCCTAAACTTACAGCTCTCTCCTGTTCTCCTTTTGTTATATCTGATCTTCAACTCCATGGGGCCCCAACCCCCTCCTGTTTTCTCTCAGTGCCGCTTATCTTGATCCATGTGGTCCATTATTTCAGCAATACACTAACACATTTACTAACACACAAATGCCTTATTTGGTCCAGCTTCTGAGAAAACAATAGGGGAAACCCTACCTTCTGAGTGCATTGTGTACCCTATTCAATTTCTCTGTGTGTGTTCTTGTGTGGGGGGGGGCGTCTGAAATGGGAGAGGTGGAGGTAAAAGTGTGTGTCTGGGAGAGTCTCATTTTCCCCCCATCTTGGTTCAAAGTTGGAGTCTATAGGAAGATGGCTGATGTTCTTCTCAAGAACATTTCTTAAAAACAGATGTCGTTCATATAAAAGGAGCCATGTAAAAGCACAGGAAAATGCTCAATGGTTTAAATGTTCAAACTGCTTCTTTGCTGTTTGAGTGAGTTTTTAATTTTTTGATACTCTGCTTTTCTTTTCACCTGATGTCTCTGTATGTTATATAAAAAGGAGGGGACTAAGTTGCCCATTAGGTTTCCTTTGGGCAAGGACTAGTTTTTTTTTTTTTTTTTTTCACATATCAACTTTCACAGGGTTGATCCGGGATGACTTAAGAATCCCTCTGCACCTAAGTTACCAAGTGCTTCTCCGGTTTGCAGTTTGAAGTTACTCAAAATGTATGGTTTCCAATATCAGCTAAGCCTTTTACATAGTGATTTAATCATCTTTCTCTTTGCTTCTAGATACATCTTGTACTCATTCTTTACAACAGCCATTTCAAACCTTGATTGTTTCAATAATTTAAAATATCTGCTTACCAAAATAGGCCCTAAAAGTAAATTACAAGTGACAAATTAAGAAAAAAAGAGTAGCATTAATGAAAAAGCATTGAAGTCTTTAACATATAAAGAGCCCTTACAAATCAATAAAAATGTCCCAAAAGAAAAATTGCCAAAGGACAAGAATTAGCAGTTTGCAAAAGAAAAAAAATGTAAATTATTAATAAAACATAAAGAGCTCAAATTCTAGCAAATACAAAATGGAAACATCAATGAGATTAATATTTTTATTTTAGAAACTTCTCAAAGATTTGAGTGATTATGTGTATAACTTTAAGTCTTGGAAAAAGTGTGGGGATATAAGTATTTGCATATAGTGCTGCTGGAATTGTGAATTGCTACAACACTCTAAACAGTGATGTGGCCATATGCCTCAAAAGCATTAAAAAACTAGCTAGAAATCTCACTTCTAGGAACTTCTCTTAACGGAATAATTAGGGATTATTAGCAGAAATTTTACTATGAAGGTAATTCATCTCAAAACCATTTATAATACAGGCAATAAACAAATTAGAAAAAATGGTGAATATTAGTTGAAATAGAAAGGTGTTTATGATATGATGTTGGGTGAATAAAGCCTTTTACCACACACCATAAACATTATATTCCCACTTATGTGTTTATACTCATATATATAG
>NW_003852463.1:566991-574697 GCF_000181295.1 Otolemur garnettii
CTAGGACATCACCTAATATGGATAATATGGATATATGACTTTTCACCTTCTTTTTTTTTTTTAATACTAGAAGCAGGGCCTACTCACTCTTTTTTTTTTTTTTAATTGTTCGAGATTCATTGAGGGTACAAAGAATTAGGTTATACTGACTGCATTTGTTAGGTAAAGTCCCTCTTACCAAATCCTGCCCCCAAGAGGTGTGCCATACACTGTGACCCTCCATCTTCCTCTCTCCTTCCCTCTCCCGGTTCCCTCATTCATCTCCCCCCACTTTTTATTAGATCATCTGCCTCCATATTTGGATTCTTGGGATGCTTTACTAAGAATGTGTTCCACCTCAATCCATGTTAATACAAAAGATGTAAAGTCTCCAATTTTTTTAAATGGCTGAATAGTATTCCATGGTATTGATTTTTAGTATTTTTTCTATTGTGTAGGTGTGTAGTTGTTCATCTACTGGCTTCATATTAGTATTGAGTACACTGGATACTTGCTTTTCCATTCTTGTGATACTTTACCAAGGAGAATGTTCCTCAGCTCCATCCAGGTTAATACCAAATGCAAAATCTCCATCTTTCTTATGGCTAAATGTGAAAGTTCTTTTTTTCCAGTTTCACATATGATTTTGTTTTGATTAAGGGTCTTTAAGATGGACAGCTCCCCACCATCACCAATGACTAGGAGAGAGGAAATAAATATTTTATTACTTACAAGCCCTGGGGGTGTACAGCACACCTAGTGGCACATATAGGTCAGGGAGCACAGTCAGGGAGAGGGAAGGACCTGTGGGCCAACAACTTTATTGGGGTCCAGGGCAGGTATCCTTCAGAAACCTCTCCAAAGAAGACAAATGAATGGCCCAACAAACACATGAAAAAATGTTCGTTGTCCCTAATCATCAGAGAAATGCAAATCAAAACCACCTTGAGATATCACCTAACCCCAGTAAGAATAGCCCACATCACAAAGTCCCAAAGCTGCAGATGCTGGTGTGGATGTGGAGAGAAGGGAACACTTTTGTACTGCTAGTGGGATTGTAAACTGATACAACCTTTATGGAAAGAAGTATGGAGAATTCTCAAAGAACTAAAAGTCAACCTTCCATTTGATCCTGCAATCCCATTACTAAGTATCTACCCAGAAGAATGAAAATCATTTTACCACAAGGACATTTGCCACTAGAGTGATTTTTAACCTTTGATGCACCTTCTTCATGGCTCATATCCTGCTGGGTAGGGTAGGTCCATTTCAGCCTCTCAACTGCACCCCACCACTTTGTTCACACCATTATCATATTGGTTCCAGCCCCATCCTGTTTTTGCCTGCCTTGCCATTGTGGCATTTTTCACAGCCTTCCTGCCTCTGATCTTGCTTCATAGTCTATATTTTTACAGCAGAATGGTATTTCCAAACTGCAGGTGTGGTGATGCAACTCTTTAGTTTTGAGATGCCCTCAGTGCATCCTCATTATCTCTGGGATAAAATCCAAATACTTTTGTGTGCTTTAACAGTTAGGATTGTTTGCAGCTGCAAATAACAGAAAACCTCAACTTGGTAGCCTAAATACATATCTTACCCACATAAGAGGAGGTGGGTAGTTGCTAGCATTAGCCTATTGGCTCAGAAATGTAGGGTCTGCATACTTCTTTCTGAGTCTGGCTTATTTCACTTATCACGGCGTCCTCCAGTTTCATCCATGTTGTCACAAGGGGCAGTATCTCCTTCTTCGTTAAGGCTGAATCATATTCCATTGTGTATATGAATATATCACAGTTTTTAAATCTATTCATTTAATCAGTGGACACTTAGGTTGTTTCCATATTTTGGCTATTATGACTAGGACTACAATGAGCCTGGGAGTCCAGACATGTTACTACAAGGTACTGATTTCATTTCCTTTGTGTATGTACCCAGCCAGAGACAGAAAAATACTGCATGATTTCATATATATGTGAAATCTAAAAAAAAAGTAAAGAAAAAAAATGGTGAAACTATAGAAACATAGAGTGGAATTGTGGTTATTGGGGCTGGGAAGGGAGAGGAGGAAGTAGGTCAGAGGGTATAAACTCACAGTTATGTAGGGTGAATGAGTCTCGAGATCTAAAGTAGGGCATGAGGATGATAGTGTATAACATTGTGTTGTATTCCGAAAATTTGCTAAGAGAGTAGATGCTAGGTGCTCTACCACAAAAAGAAATTAAAAAGATAACCAAGGAAGGTGATGGGAATATTAATTTGCTTGACTGTAGTAATCATTTTGCTATTATATGTACATCAAGACATCACCTTAAATATATGTCATATATAAGGTCATATTTAAGGTGTACATATATTTGTATACCGTAAATATATATCATTCAGTAAAAAAAGTATGGGCCGACATCTTTGTGATTCTCATTGCTTTTCTTTTATACTTGTCATCTCATGGTTAAAGAGTGGCTTCTGTTATTCATACTGTTATTCAAAAACATTAAAAAAAAGGGAAGGAGGGTCTAGTAGATCTCTTCTCATGTTTGGCCATGTCACATGCCATCTCTAGCCGCATAGGAGGCTGAAAAATGAGAATTTTAGCTTTTTCAATCTTTAGACAAATGGTTCATACCAGATAAGATCTTGCTCTACAGGAAGACTTCTTGAAATATCTGAAGATATTTTTGGTTGTCATACCTTGGAAGGGCAGGCTGACTTCGGCATCTGGTGGAGAAACATCTTACAATACACAGGACAATCTCTCACAACAAAGAATTGAGTTCAAGATGTCAGTAGTTCTGAGAATGAGAAAACCTGATCTAGAGTGGAAAACTAAGGAGAAAGGGACTTGAGGATGGTTTGGGACCCCCCACTCTGCAGGTACTCATGTGGCTTACCAAGACTTACAGTGTTTAACCTTGGCTTCTCCATTCTCTTATTCAGTTACCATCTTCTTTGACCAAAACCTCTGTCCCAGTTATTCTAAACACTCATCAGGCATTTCCTTACCTCTTTGCTTTTGCACAATTGTTTGCTTTTCCAAGAATTCTTCCCCTAAGTTGTCGACTGGCAAACTCCCTCCTAGTCTTCAGAACTCTCTTGGGGTCATCGTCTCCCCTCGCTCCCCCCAGGGGCCTAGGCTACCATCCACATTCTTCCCAAATGTTTTGTTTCCCTCTGCCTCCGTGTCTGTATTGGAGAAGTTAGCATTTCTTCTTTTAGCTATTTATAAGCAACCCATTTGGACCAGAATGATACTTTATAATGGAGATGATCTCATTAATAATGATAACAACCTTATTAAGAACTCCTAATAGGATTGTTAGAAAGAGTAAATGGAACGATAACTCATTTTAATTTAGTGACTTGAATATTAAATACATTCACCTGACTCACTCTTCCATTTCCTTTGGGTTTTTCCTAAAAATCACCTCGGTGAGTTTTGTTATGGTCACTCCATCTACTTCCTCCCCACCAGTACACATTCAGTGCTTCATATTGCCCTTCCTATTGCCCCCTTTCTTCTCCTTATCATCATCTGCCATACTATATAACATATAGATTTGTTTAGTATCTTTCTCCCCTGCTGGAATGTAAGTCCTCAGGAACAGAGAGATTTGGGGGGTGGTTACTGACTGTTATATTCTCATCATGGAAAATAGTGCCTGGCAACCATTAGATGCTCAGCAAAGGACATGGGTCAATGACCGAATGATGTAAAAAGACATAAAGCAAGGAGTCTTCCCCCAGAGCTGCCTCTTCCTTCTGGCTCCCATGCTTGACCCATCATCAAGCTTTTATGAATCCTTCCTGAGTTCTTCATACACGTTAAGAAAATATCAACATATAGTTTCCTCCTCCATCATTTTATGCCCAGATAGCATCATGTAATACTGCTTTTCACTTTGCTGTTTTCGATGAAAAACATATCATGGAGATATTTCAGATCAGTATGTGGAGAACTTCCTCATTCTTTTAGACAACTACATCCTGATCTGTTGTATCCATGGAGCAGCCATAGTTTCACCAGTCCTATACTGACAGCCAGTGGGACTTTTCCAACTGAGCCACACATGGAGTGCCAATAATGAACCAGGACATAAATGTTCAAATGAATTTATAAAATAAATTCCTCAAAGTGGAATTGGTAACCAAAGTGTATGTATAATTATTGTTTGAGAAAAATATGAACAAACTGCCATTTAAAGAATTTTACTAATTTCACTTGGAAAGGACATATGAGAAGCCCCTGTGGCAGTTTGGATTTCTAACAGTCTGATGCATGAAGAATGATGTCTAAATGTCATTTAACTTCTGTTTCTCTAGGTAAGGCTATGGAAAACATTTTCTATAAAGGGCCAGAGAGTGAGATTTCAGCTTTGTGAGCTGGTCTCTGTTATAATGACTCACTTCTGCCTTGTAGCAGGGAAGCAGACATAGGCAATACATAAGGAAAAAGGGCATGGCTGTGTTCAATCAAATTTTGTTTACAAAAACATATGACTGGCCAGCCCACTGTGGCCTGTATGCCACAGGGTGCCAACCCCTGTTTTAGGTGAGCATCTCTTCACATGATGAAGAGACATTTGTATTGAATATCGTCTGCTAGAGAGGGACTGGGGAAAGTGGTACTTTAACACGTATAATAAGGTATACCCTGCTTGACACTGAGATTCCTTTTCTGAGAATCCATTGTTAGGCAATAAATAACAAAGGGCAAAAAAAGGAAGTAGTGTCAAATGCGGTATTCCTTCTATAATTATTATTATTTTTTTCTTTTTTGCAGTTTTTGGCCAGGGCTGGGTTTGAACCTATCACTTCCAGTATATAGGGCCAGCGCCCTATTCCTTTGAGCCACAGGTGCCGCCCTATAATTATTTTTTTAAAAATATTTTTGGTAACACTCAATAACCAAAGGCAGGAAACCGTGTCTGTAAACTAGAGCACTTTCACTGGACAGAATACCATACTGACATCACTAGGCTTGATGGAGGGAAGACTATGGCACCATATTGAACAGTGTTACATGTTGCATGAAACGCATATCCAGAGAAAAAGATAAATTGAATATGTATCTTGAATATAACCAAGTAAATAAATAAGTATATAAATAAGTATATATTTACGATAGAGATAAAGTTCACTTTACTGTGCTACATACTATGTAGTTATATTGAAGTTGTGAGATGATGGTGATTTTGTAATTATTTTCTATTCTCTACTCTTAGTATTAGGCCATTATATGTGTGTGTGTGTATTATATACACAAGTGTATACATATGATACATTTATAAATGGCTGTTTTAGACATTATGAATTCATGATTTAAACAATAAATAGCTGTGTGATACCATGAGCGGCAAATTTGCTTGAGTGCCTGGGAATCTGAAATGAATCATATGGATTCTATGCTCAAAGTTTTCACTGTCATGTGCTAATGATTTATAACCAATTATAATGCAACTATATCAAGTCCTGCCTAGGTTGGAAGGGCTAAGTCATCACATTTTTCTTCCTTTCCAAACTCAAGGACTCCCTCAGAAAAGCATCAGAATTTTGAAATCCACTCATCAGTGTCAACTTCAGCAGTGGTAAGGCACTGGTAAAGTGTGTGTGTCCGCTCCCTCGAATCCCAGGGCAGTGATGGGGCTGCAGGTCTTTCCCATTGCAGGGGAAGAAAAGGTGGATTAGGATGAGGGGTAGGGAAATGGGTGCTTTCTTGTGGGATGCTTATTGCCTATTGGTGAAATGAGATGGGTGTCATTAAAGGAGCACATCCGAGCCAGCCCGGTGGCAGCAGAGATCTTCTGATACTCCTCCTTCCTGAGGAGGGGCAGCTGGGGATGGAAGGAAAGCTTCCTCTGCAGCATTTCAGAGAAGCCAGCAGTGTTAGTGGGAATCTATACTTTCCTATGAGGTGGGGCAGGATCTCATAAAAAGACATCTTTATGGTGTCTAAAGAGCTGGAGAAGAGATTACACTGGGCACTCTGTGATTCTACACGAGCTTCATTATTCTCTTTAAAGCCCATTTTAAAGCTTTCTCCTTTCCACTCAAGGAATTGGAAGCATGTGGCCAGCAAGAAAGCCCAGGTGGGGCAAAGGTTACACTTGCATGGAGACCAGCTGACCTGGTCTGGGCTGGTCTCCTGTGGTCTCCTGAAGAGACTCTTTTGGGTATGATCTGACCTCTGAGGGTGTGATGAAATTAGCCCAGCAATTCCCCAGAGGGCCACTTCCTGCCCAAGAAAACAATAACCTGCAGGAAACAAGCTGCAGCAATATGTTTATTTTTATTTATTAAGGGCAAACAACTGACAATAGCCCTCCCTCCTCTGCTGCCTGGGTTGTTAACAGCTGTCTAGATCTGGTCAAGACCAGGGTGGATCATTGGTCAAGAGGAAGTGAACTGGAGAGAAAGTATTAAAGAAAGAAAGAAAGAAAAAAAAAAAAAAACCACCAAGGAGCTCCAGTTTTGCTTTTTTCAGAAAAGTGATGAAGAGTCATGACATCAATTGCATCAGCTGAGTGTCCAGCTTGAAACCCAGTGAGGCCTAGTAAACTCCGTTGCCCTGTTTGACTGCTTTTATTGAGCTTCTCTGAGAATCCATGTCTGAGATGTTGTAGACAAAAGAGGAGGTTTTCTGATCTGGGAGATAGGATGGGGAGAGCTGGAGGGAGAGCAGCAGTTTCGAAGATGGAGTTTAGAGGTTGTCTTCGAAGTTAGGTCTATATAAGAGGGGGGTTAGGGCAGTGTGGGAAAGCCGGAATGACTGGTGTTTCTACCTTTGGCAGGAAGTATAGTTTTCTATCCTGAACGTATGGATTTGGGTGTCAGCAAGCCTGCATATAACCCCTCATCTCAGTCTCATCTTTTTTTTTTTTTTTTTCAGCTTTTGCCCGGGGCTGGGTTTGAACCTACCACCTCTGGTATATGGGGTCGCAGCCCTACTCCTTTGAGCCCCAGGCGCCGCCCCTCAGTCTCATCTTTTAAATAAGAGTAAACCTGATTACTTACCCTGGCGAACTGTGGTAAGGGCTAAAGTTGTTGCAGATGACCAGCACATAGTGATTATGCCAGCGCCTGATAAAGAGGATCATTCAGTAAATGATAGTTCAGTCTGTCCAACCATCATCCATCTATCTGTCTGTCTGTCTGTCTATCATCTGTCTATTCTATCTAATTTGTTTTCCTCCCTCCTTACCTCTCTTCTTTCTTTCCTCCCTTCCTTTTCTCATCCCTCCCTCTTTTGCCTGTGAGTTATGTTTCTCTCTGCATATGCAAACATACAATATGCATATATTTTTAACATTTTTGGATTCTGATATTGGGGAAAGGGTGAGTACATGAAGAGATTCCACTTGTGAAGGGGTTAGGAAGTAAAGGAAATGTAGCCCAAGCTCATCCACTTTGTGGTTTTATTGGTTTCCTGTGGCCTTCATTTCACTGGAGATTGTGGCCCATGTGATTATGTTTAAAACTCTCATATGGTCTGACAACCCTGTAGGGGATGTAGGCAAGTCTCTAAGAAATGAAGCTAGAGATAGGGAGCTGCAGACCCAGACTCCAGGAAGATGGGACTGTGTTTGCTACCTTTGCGGATACTTGAGCTATCTAGACATTTTAAAAGACAGCCTATTTCAAGTTTATGTCTAACCTAGCAACATAGATGGTTAAATTGAGTTATTCATTTATTCATTTATTTTTTTGAGACAGAGTCTCACTATGTTGCCCTC
>NW_003852463.1:574861-576172 GCF_000181295.1 Otolemur garnettii
TTGTTGTTGTCATCGTTGTTTAGCAGGCACAGAGGTTTGAACCCACCAGCCCTGCTGTATGTGGCTAGTGCCCTAACCACTAAGCATGGGCACCGAGCCTAACTTGAGTTATTTTAACACTAAGTACTTAGACTACCTGAAGAGAGGTTGACTTATTGGGTGAGTTGGTCAATAAAGTTAAGTGTAATTGAACTCTCATGCACTCTTTTTCCTAAACTGGAACATAGGCAGATACTCTTCGAGAATTGGCTTCCTTGGGTTGAAGGAACTGGTGGCAGATGGAGTATTGGTGTCTTCTAAAACACGGGTTGCCCAGGCAGGTTCTCATCAAGACTTCACAGTGGGGAGCTAGAGGACAAGAATTTGGTCTCAAGGCTCATCCCCAGGAAATGGATACAGGAAGCCGGTCACAGTAGCTGCACCTGCTGATTCACACTCACTCTGCAAACTGGGGTCTTCCCCTCCCCATCAGAGCAGAGCCAGCTTCCCATTGGCATGGCACCTGCAAAGGTATTATTAGATAGGAGAGGGCCAGCCCATCTCTTTGGTTCAAACACAGGAAAGCAGTAACTTAATTATAGTTGCCTCAATTTCTTTAACTTAAGGAGGCAAAGCCAAACTAATTCAGAAATCAAAGTCTTTTAGTTGCCAGCACATAAGGACTGATATGAACCTTATCCTTAGTTTATATATTCAAAGCCTGTGCAGGATGATTCTAAATTTCTTCTTTTCCTAAGGAAGAATTTTCACAATAACTTTGTGTGGAATTTTTATTGTAAGCTCATAATAAAGTGATCTTTAACAAAAGTCTAAGAAAACTCCTTTAGAATGTTTCATGCTGCTGAAAGGAGGAATTAAATATGTGTATAGTTCAAGGCATATCACGTGAGCCCTATATCAGTGTAAGAAAGGCTCAGTTTTATTGAAGGTTAATTATGTATTGGGAAAAATTTACTAAGGTGCCCACATGCTGGCATTCTAGCAAGGAGTCAGGAATGAACATAAAGGGTGTGTGTTTGCAGGCAAAGGGTGGACAATGAAATCTTTGGCTTGTATAAAGTCCCCTGTGAAAGAATTTGGGGGATACAATGAAGTCTTTGGCTTGTATGAAGTCCCCTGTGAAAGAATTTGAGGGGATATGATTGATGAAGGGGGGTTGGAAATAGATTTTTGAAGGCCCTGAGAGACTTTTTTTCTTTTGGAAAAAATACTGAGGCATATAATAGGAGTCACATTTTAAAATGTTGCATTAGCATACATCCATTTGCAAAAGGCACCAGAGGTGAGAGGAAGTGGAATCTGATTGTTGAG
>NW_003852463.1:576192-577047 GCF_000181295.1 Otolemur garnettii
GGCAGTGAGAATGATGGAGATGGAAGAAACCTGAGAATGGCTGAGATTAGTCAATTCATGGATGGGAGCAAAAAAGTGAGTCAAAGATGACCGTGAACTTTGAGCATAGGTCTGGTAGACTCAGGTAGGAAGAGAATGGTCAAAAGAGGGAGAGAGGGAAGAAGAGGGTAAAAGTGAGAGCAAGAGCAAGAGAAAAGAACTTGCTAGTTTGTAGTAAAAGAAGATGAGTTCATTGAGATATGTTCTGTATGAGGTTGTAAGGTACAAAGGAGTTTTGTTTTTTGGCTGGGGCTGGGTTTGAACCCGCCACCTCTGGCATATGGGGCGGGTGCCCTATTCCTTTGAGCCACAGGTGCCACCCGGTACAAGGGAGTTTTTAAACATAAAACCTATCATAGGAAATGTATCTCTTAAAAGCAAGGATGAGTTTTCCTCCCTGCCCCAATTAGTCTATATATTCATGGATAAATATCACTTATTGCAAGATAAAGCATGGTTCAGTGATAATTCTATTTCTGATTTTTATTTTTATAGATATGAGAGTTAAGAAATTTTGTTCACAAATATGTAGATGGAAACTAAAGGAGTTTTGTTATAGTAAAGTCACTCAAGTCTTTGAATTAAATTTGCATTCTATGCCAAAAACCAAGGTGATCTGTCATTAAAAATTATTTTAATGATGCTGCTGACAACCTGATTGGAACTTCTTTCTGTTTTGTTGAAAACAAAGAATTAGAAACTGACTTGGAAAAGTATGTTACCAATTGTTAAAGGCTTTTGCCTCTAAATCAGTATTTGGAACTATTATTTTGCTTGGTGGCCATTTCTGCACTCTGGGACAGTGCGTGCATTGTA
>NW_003852463.1:577102-579726 GCF_000181295.1 Otolemur garnettii
AAAAAAAAAAATGGCTGTTGAAGGTCTGGAAATTGATTTTCTTAAAGGCATCTAGGCCTGTTCACCTCTTGGGCACGTGTTCCCACTGTGAATACTGCTTATCTAGAGTGAAGCACAGAGCAGCGAGATAAAACTTATGCCCTTTTAGACTCACAGGGACTCAGGCAGGGCACTGAACTGATGGGTGTGGGTGTGCGAATAGAGGCAGCATCCCGGGTCCCTGACCAGCTCCCACCCCACATGAAATGACCTTATTCCTGCCTCATGTAGCTAGTGGCAGAAAATCAATTCTGTTTGCAATTGGGAGCAGATTTCTGAGGCAAAGTCAAGCCTGTTGTAGGAAAAAAAAAGGGGGGGAGGGAGGGTTCCAAACAACTCCGAGCAAAGCAGAAAGGCCCAAGGCACAGTCCTGAAGAGATGTTATATCTTGATAAGCAGCAGAGCCCATTTGTGTACTAAATAGATTTCAGTTTTGCTTTATCCTAGTGATCTTAACTTTTGAATTAACACTGGAACTGGGTCTTATAAAGGCCTATCTGGACCGAACCTCTCCTGCCTTTTCGATTTTCCATTCCCTGTGTCCAGTCACTTTTCCCCAATTCTGGTCCCTCTGAGCTGCCCCAGAGGTGTCTCATTTACACTTTCATGGTTCTGCTTAGTCACACTCTGTTCCAGTTAACTTTCATTGTGTGCCTGTTTCTCATGTGAGATTTGGAAGTTTAGTGAGGCTGTGATCAGCTCAATCTAATTGACTAATAAATGAGAGCACCTTCCTCCCACTTGACAAAGAAAAGCAAGTTATTGGATTTAACCCAATTGTGGATTTAACTGAGGGCTTCTATTTGTCCGAAAACATGTCCTCTGTATCTGAGAGCTTAAGAATGTTCTAAGTTGCTCAGGAACAGTGTTTTTCAACCTTTTTATTTTTATTTCACAGCACACTTGAACCTGTAGTTAAACTTCTGCAGCAGACTAAATTATGTTGATGAAAAAAGGGGTAAAAAAAGAATATGCTTACTGTGCTTTGAATGTCTTTCAAAAATAATTTAATTAATGATTTTTAAAAAATCTTCAGGGCATACTTAAGATCCTCTTATAGCACACCAGTGTGTTGTAGCATACCGGTTGAAAATCACTGCTGTAGAATCTGGTTAAGACTCAGGCCCATTCCTGCCTGTCATCAGATAGCATGTTTTTTTTTGTGCATGTTAATGATGACCAGGCAGACATGAGCTAATCATAAATAAACACAGGTTCGTGGGCTGTCCTGATCAATATTTCCACAGGGAAAATGGTAAACTAAGGATAGAGACAGTGTCTTTTCTGTGACCCTATAGTGCATGGCAAAGGAATATGCCAATGGATGAGCACATGAGTTCTGAGAAATGAAACTTTCACGGTCATTATCCACCTTGATCCTCCCAACAGCCTTGTGCAGTAGACAGTAGCACCTCAGCATCCATACAGGTGCCACAGAAGCACCTGGTGACCAGAAGGGAGTGGGCTCTGAAAATAGACAGACTTAGACTTGTTGGCTTGGGCCTTTCTGCTTGTCATGGGGACTGGGGAATTGTGATACCTCTTTTTGCTTCTGCCTTTTCTTTCATAAAAGACAATCAAAGAGGAGGAAAAAAGGAGAAAAAGGGAGGCAGGAAGGAAGAGAAGAAAAACTGCAAACTAATACAAACTTTTTGGAAGGAAGTATGAAGAAGCCTCAAAGAACTCAAACCGACCTTCCATTTAATCCTGTAAATCTCATTACTGGGCATCTACCCAGAAGGAAAAAAATCCTTTTATCATAAGGACATTTGCACTAGACTGTTTATCACAGCTCATTTTACAATGTCCAAAATGTGGAAACAACCTAAATGCCCTCCAACCCAGGAATGGATTAACAACCTGTGATATATGTATACCGTGGAATATTATTCAGCCACTAAAAAAGATGGAGATTGTACATCTTTTGTACTAACCTAGATGGAGGTGGAACACATTCTTCTTAGTAAAGCATCACAAGAATGGAGAAGCAATAATCCAATGTACTCAATTTTGATATAAGGACAATTGATGACCTAGGATACTATGGGAGGTGGGAGAATGGGGGAGCAGAGAGAGGGAAGGAGGGAGGGGGTGGAGGGGTCACAGTGTTTGGCACACCTCTTGGGAGAGGAACACATTAATAAGAGGGACCTTGCCTGACAAATGCAATTAGTATAACCTGGATCTTTGTACCCTTAATGAATCCCCAACCAAAAATAAATAAATAAATAAAAATAAAAAATAAGGCAAGAAAAAAATTATGGAATATAAAAACAAAGAAAAAGGAGATTATTGTAAAGATTGGGACTGATGATATTTCATTAAATTGTAGGAGCATGAATAATTTTGGTAAGTTCTGGAAATTCAAAGAATGAAATAAGATTCAGGTTCTAGCTTCAGAAGCACCTAGTCTAGCAGGAAGACAGACATAAGCAACTAGCAGAAAATAAAGCATTGGGCTGTTTATGATGGAGGCGCGTTGTCGGGTCAGCAGCCCTAGGAGACCAGGGGATCAGTGAGACATTTTGTGAGCAGGAGGATAAGGTGGAGACACCTGGGCTGAATGCCGGGCTGATTAGGGAAAT
>NW_003852463.1:579746-587773 GCF_000181295.1 Otolemur garnettii
GAGAGCGCCTTCCTCCCACTTGACAAAGAAAAGCAAGTTACTGGATTTAACCCAATTGTGGATTTAACTGAGGGCTTCTATTTGTCCGAAAACATGTCCTCTGTATCTGAGAGCTTAAGAATGTTCTAAGTTGCTCAGGAACAGTGTTTCTCAACCTTTTTTTTATTTCACAGCACACTTGAACCTATAGTTAAACTTCTGCAGCACACTAAATTATGTTGATGAAAAAAGAGGTAAAAAAAAGAATATGCTTACTGTGCTTTGAATGTCTTTCAAAAATAATTTAATTAATGATTTTTAAAAAATCTTCAGGGCATACTTAAGATCCTCTTATAGTACACCAGTGTGTTGTAGCATACCGGTTGAAAATCACTGCTGTAGAATCTGGTTAAGACTCAGGCCCATTCCTGCCTGTCATCAGATAGCATGTTTTTTTTTGTGCATGTTAATGATGACCAGGCAGACATGAGCTAATCATAAATAAACACAGGTTCGTGGGCTGTCCTGATCAATATTTCCACAGGGAAAATGGTAAACTAAGGATAGAGACAGTGTCTTTTCTGTGACCCTATAGTGCATGGCAAAGGAATATGCCAATGGATGAGCACATGAGTTCTGAGAAATGAAACTTTCACGGTCATTATCCACCTTGATCCTCCCAACAGCCTTGTGCAGTAGACAGTAGCACCTCAGCATCCATACAGGTGCCACAGAAGCACCTGGTGACCAGAAGGGAGTGGGCTCTGAAAATAGACAGACTTAGACTTGTTGGCTTGGGCCTTTCTGCTTGTCATGGGGACTGGGGAATTGTGATACCTCTTTTTGCTTCTGCCTTTTCTTTCATAAAAGACAATCAAAGAGGAGGAAAAAAGGAGAAAAAGGGAGGCAGGAAGGAAGAGAAGAAAAACTGCAAACTAATACAAACTTTTTGGAAGGAAGTATGAAGAAGCCTCAAAGAACTCAAACCGACCTTCCATTTAATCCTGTAAATCTCATTACTGGGCATCTACCCAGAAGGAAAAAAATCCTTTTATCATAAGGACATTTGCACTAGACTGTTTATCACAGCTCATTTTACAATGTCCAAAATGTGGAAACAACCTAAATGCCCTCCAACCCAGGAATGGATTAACAACCTGTGATATATGTATACCGTGGAATATTATTCAGCCACTAAAAAAGATGGAGATTGTACATCTTTTGTACTAACCTAGATGGAGGTGGAACACATTCTTCTTAGTAAAGCATCACAAGAATGGAGAAGCAATAATCCAATGTACTCAATTTTGATATAAGGACAATTGATGACCTAGGATACTATGGGAGGTGGGAGAATGGGGGAGCAGAGAGAGGGAAGGAGGGAGGGGGTGGAGGGGTCACAGTGTTTGGCACACCTCTTGGGAGAGGAACACATTAATAAGAGGGACCTTGCCTGACAAATGCAATTAGTATAACCTGGATCTTTGTACCCTTAATGAATCCCCAACCAAAAATAAATAAATAAATAAAAATAAAAAATAAGGCAAGAAAAAAATTATGGAATATAAAAACAAAGAAAAAGGAGATTATTGTAAAGATTGGGACTGATGATATTTCATTAAATTGTAGGAGCATGAATAATTTTGGTAAGTTCTGGAAATTCAAAGAATGAAATAAGATTCAGGTTCTAGCTTCAGAAGCACCTAGTCTAGCAGGAAGACAGACATAAGCAACTAGCAGAAAATAAAGCATTGGGCTGTTTATGATGGAGGCGCGTTGTCGGGTCAGCAGCCCTAGGAGACCAGGGGATCAGTGAGACATTTTGTGAGCAGGAGGATAAGGTGGAGACACCTGGGCTGAATGCCGGGCTGATTAGGGAAATCCATTCTTCCTAAAGACCTCTCACATGGCAGGTCATTATTCATCTACAGCAGGGTCTTTCAACCTTTTTTATCTCACGGCACACTCGAATGTATGTTTATGCTTCCGTGGTACACTTGAATTATGTTGGTCAAAAAACCCAAACAGTAAAAAACAGAATATACTTACTGTGCTTTGAACTTCTTTGAAAAAATAATTTAATTAATGATCTTTAGCCTGTGAATCCATGCTTGGTGAGTTCTTATCGGCGCATCGTCAAAAATCCTATGGATTTTTCCACCATGAGGGAGGTACACCAGCTCAGAGGAGTTTGCAGCTGATGCCCTCCTAGTGTTTGACAACTAACAGACTTTCAAAGAGGATGACTCCAAAGTGGGCAAAGCTGGGCACAACATGTGCTGCTGCTTCAAGAGTCACTGGGAGAAGTTTTATCAGGGAAAACAGGCCAATCTGTGAAGCAAGGGAGGTGGGGACTCACCTTGTGGCATCTCCCCCCACCCTAAACATAAAAACCCTGCCATTCTCACTTGCTGATGCTCAAGTCAGAGATCACCCTGATTTTTGACCTTGCCCTTGGCAGTGCCCCACATCCTCTTATCCCTATGCCCTTTTCTCCCTTTCTTCCTCTTGTTCCTCAAATAAGAGGCACAGAGATGAGGTCCTTCTGGACTGAAAGCCAAAAATGAAAGAAAAAAAGTTAAAAAAATTTTTTATGGCATACCAGTGTGCTGTGGCACACCAATTGCTAGAGGCTGGTCTAGTGGCTTGTTACAGATTACTGTCCTGTTCTATATTTTTTACCATTGTTGTGGATAGAATTGTGCATGTTGGTTTTGGTGGTGAATGGTAGCCTCTGAGAGATTATATTAGATGGCAATATTAAAAATCTTTTAAAAAAATCTTCACGTTTTAAATTAGGCTCAAATAATGAAGTTTTCATATTTGAATTGAAAATAATCCTAATAAGTAGAATGTTTTTTAAATGGGGAAACAAGACTTAATGCCATCACCTTTGCTAAAGACTTACCAAGTTTATTTGACAAAAAGTTCACTACATGAGATACTATGATTAGACATGACTGTAGTTGTTTGACTAAAATGCAGTATCTACAAAGAGGGAGATTATGGTTCTATTATTCTCTATGTTAAATGCATGGTGTTTAAAGAGTGACTATGATGTCTGAATATCAACCAATGTTCTTAATCCTGGTTTACAATACTTATTTCCAAATATTTAAGGAGCTGCCTTAGGAAAAAGGAGTTTAACATTTTTCCATGGATTTGTTCCAAGCCTCTTATAATTTTCCACACAGACGTTCTTTTTCTTTTTTGTAGTTTTTGGCCGGGGCCAGGTTTGAACCCACCACCTCTGATATATGGGTCGGCACCCTATTCCTTGAGCCACAGGCGCTGCCCACACAGACATCCTTTTTCACACCTCTATGCTTTGTTCATGCTGGTCCCTTTGCCTGGACCATTCTTTTTCAGGCTTCACTTGGCTTACCCATCTCAGCATTCAACTCTCAGCTCAGAAATTCTCTTTTCTAGAAAGCCTTCTCCGACTCCCATATTTGATCTTAGCTTCCTACCTGCCCTTGTGTCTCCAGAGCTCCCTCTTCATTCTTCTGTCATAGTACTTGTCTTTACAGTGGAACGCAGCGGGCTTCCTACCCCACTGGACAGTCGGTTTGTCAAGGCAGGGGCTTCCTTAGCGCTCTAAGTGTTTGCTGAATGTCAGCTGGATGGAGTTCAGATCAGCCTCCTTCACTGCACTTCAAATCCTTTTGTTGACTGTTATCACCTATTGTTGTTTCTATTTTCTTCTCCATTTGGCTCTTTGTACTTGTAATTTATATCTATCTATTTTACCCATATTGCTGTCATTTTGATGGGGTTTCAGAGGGAAGGATGGATTGTTAACACATGGGTTCAATATGCGGTATTTAGACCCATTGTGCCTGTTATTGGATACAGAATTTGGAAAGCATAAAATTTCAAAATGCCTATGCTGTTTGATGCAGTTGTTCATTTTCTAGATAACTAATCTGTAGAAATAATTCTGTTATAAATGAAGAGATGTGTATAAGGACCCAAGGACACTGACTCTAGCCTTGACAGGAATTGTGAAAAACTGGAAACAATTTCTATGTTGTCAATAAGGAAACAGTTGAATAAACTTTGACAGGTCTATCTGTGCTACAGAACACTCTGTGGAAGTAAAAAAAAAAAAAAGTTATTAACCTAAATACACAAATTTGGGAATCTAAGAAATGGTCTTAAATTTAAAAAGCACATATATATCATCTATGATACCACTTATATTCTGAAAACCCATAAAACAATATATATTTTGATTCATACTTACAAGTGAATGTAGAATATGGAAAATTAATTTGTCAGCCTTGGATCCTGTCAGCTTGACCATGCCTGAGACTCAAAGCCACACATGTCCTTGAGTCCTCACATGTACCTAGAAAGGAAAACTGCTCACCCAAAGACTCATTCTGTTGAGCACATCTTACACGGGTCACCACTGTGTCTCTAAGCATTTTTAATCATCAACAGAATGACTATTTTTTTCTCTCACAAAGGAAAGAGCTCAGATCTCTTTCAGTTAGCCTGCTAAAGCCATTCCCAAATGCCTATATTGTCTTTCAGTGTGTGACCGATGGCATAAGTTATTTACCGCTGTGTACAAAACTACCCCAAAACTTAGTAGCTTAAACTAACACACATTTTTTATCTCTCAGAGTCTTCAGGTTGGAAATCTGGTGTGGCTTACTTAGCTGGGTTCTCTCACAGGCTGCTGCAAGGCCAGGACTGTTGCCACCTCAAGGATAGGCTGAATGATGTGGTATTCACCACAGGCTCAGTCACATGGCCGTTGGCACCATTCAGTTCCTTGAAGGCTGAAGGTGGTCAGGAGCCACCCTTAGTTCCTTGCCACTTGGACCTGTCAGTAGGGCAGCTCACACGTGGCAGCTGGCGTTATCAGAGCCAGCAAGTTAGAAGAGGCACAGAGAAGGAGAAAGCACGAGCAAGAGGAAGTCACAGTCTTACCTAACTGAATTTTAGGATCACTCATTCCTTTTGCCATATTGTACAGTCATCCCTTGGTATAAGTGAGAAATTGGTTCCAGGGCCTCCCCATAGACCCACATCCATGCAGGGGTACTCAAGTCCTGTAGCCGCCTATTCACAAAGTCAGCGCTCCTTACAGGCAGGTTTCACATCCTGTGAATACTATACTTCATTCTCGCAGATGGCTGAAAAAAAAATCGACTTAAAAGTTCTCCTGTGTGGTGCAATCCCGCGTGGTTCAAGGGCTGACTGTATTTCTTAGAAGTCAGTAGGTCCAGCCATTAAAGGGAGGGGACTGCACAAGGGCACGAATACCAGAAAGGGGAGGTCAACTTAGAAACTGCCGGGTACCCCGATAAAATGGTAATTCAAAGTGTTGCAAATTTGCAAGGAGAGATTTTTTTTATAGGAGAAAAAAAGCTTTAGATGGAAACATCTTTTAAATGGCTCCTCATCACGGTTGTTGGCATATCATAGGTGTTACGTAATTATAGTTTTTCTTTAATTGTTCATTTGGAGAGAATTTCAAAGTTAAAAGTTGCACAAGAGTAAAAGAATATCATATATTCTTTCCAGATTCCATATTTGATCAATAATTATATTTTGAACACGCGCCATTTGTCACACAGGAGGGCAAAATTTGTACTCGTCAATGCCTTGGGGCCTGGTGGGAGGTGTGGGCTGGAGTCCCACTTGGCCTCTGCATGTTCAGTTGCCATCTCTGAAATACTGCCTCACCCTTTCCCTCCAGAAAACCCTGAGCGAGCAGCCCTGTACTTTGTGTCCGGCGTGTGCATCGGCCTGGTGCTGACCCTGGCTGCCTTGGTGATGAGGGTCTCTTGCCACACAGACTGCCGGCGGCGGCCGGGGAAGAAGTTCCTGGAGGACCGAGAGAGCAGCAGTGACAGCAGCGACAGCGAGGACGGCAGCTCGGACACGGCGTCCGACCTCTCGGTGCGGAGACACCGCCGCTTCGAGAGGACTTTGAACAAGAACGTGTTCACGTCGGCGGAGGAGCTGGAGCGCGCCCAGCGGCTGGAGGAGCGGGAGCGCATCATCCGCGAGATCTGGATGAACGGGCAGCCCGAGGTGCCCGGGACGCACAGCCTGAACCGCTACTACTAGGGCGCGCCGGCTGCGGCGGGAGCCACCTGGAAGGAGACGCTCTGCGAACGGAGGGCGCAAGGAACCCCAGCCAGCTCTGCTAAACTGTGGCTGCAGAGAACGGCAAGACATGCCTTTTTTTTTTTCTAGCCAGGAGGACTGATTTCTCCTTTTTGACTGAATCTGTGGACACATAGAAAACCCAATTCTGTTCATCCACCTTTACAGGAGTCGGGATGGTGCTGAAAAACCCTCTCCAACAATGTGGATGGAGATTGGAGAAACAGGACTATGGTTCCTCTTGACTTCTGAGGATCTCAGAAGTTTCTGCAGACTTCATTGCTATGTGTTACTCCTTTACAAAAGGAAAGATTGTCGTAGCATGAAGGCTGAGCCTCACCCAGTCAACGCAGTTTTCTAAATAACTCCATGCTATGGAGGTGATCCATGCTTATTATTTAAGGCTGATTTTTAAAATCTTGTGTTGCAATGGCAACCTCGTCCATTTTAACTGGCACCTCAGGGATTAAAATCCTATTTTTTAGTATAGTTCCCCCCTCATTCATGAAAATGAACAGAATTCTTGTGTTGTGGGAGACGTGTCAGTAAACTAGAAAATGTCAATAACCTCAAAGGATGAAGGGTTTTTATTTTAAATCGTCTATAAAATATGTATTGACATGCATATTTGAAAATGCTGCAAAAAACAAAAGTTGTGTGTTTTCCCTCTCTTTGAAGAGAAGAAAGTTTTATTATGATTCCAGATAATCAGGATTTTAAATATTTTGTTTAAAAATAAAGTTTGGAGTTCTAGGAAAAGAATGGAAATGGGAGGTTAGGGTTAAAGGCAAAATTAGGATGGGATTAAAAAATAAATGTTACATAAAATGTTTCTTGTTTCAGGTCTGTCTCTGTTAGTATACTTGCCTTAAATGACAGCACTTTTACAGAGGTGGGTATGGGGTTTTCCTAGGCCCCCGAAGGATATTAGGATGGAGAATAGACACTTGCATGGGCCTTTCATTTTCTGTAGGTCATACATACGGTTATAGCATAGTTGAGTTCCTATTAAGCAGATAGAGGAATAGAAGACTTACCTGAGTCTAGAGATAAGACAGTGGCTCCCGTATGGAGAGAGGAAGTTGATAGGGAAAGGAGAGAAGCAAGGTTGTGCCACACGTAGAAAGGGGTTAGAGGGAGAAAGCAACATCCTCTAGGCTGAGAAACAGGAACAGTGAGCTCTCCGTGGCCCCCTTCGCTTGCTGAGAAATAGGTTCCTCAGTTGACCTCAATGCTCCAGAGCTTTTCTTCTGGGAGGATCTGCCTGTTCACTGACTGCCACCATGCTTAAGGATGGTCAGAAGACTGCCTTGGGTAGGGTCTCTCCTGGGTTAGCAACCCACTCTTTTTTACAGAGACTTGGAGGGCCATCTTAAGAACTGAACAATCATAATCTTTGTTTGATGAGGAAGCAATAAAGTCTGCTTGAAATGCTCAGTAGCTGGACCGATTATGTGATTATGGGTGGCTAGTAAAATTGGCTACTAACAGATGATAAAAATCTCTGAATCTGGATTCCCCACCCTTTTGGTTTCAGTCCATTAGCAGCAATTACAGAAATCATTTCATTCCTCAGGGCTTTAGATTAACAAGATTAATGTTATCCATCTTGGTCTCTGACTCTTAGAAAAGTGTGACAATTGCCAACTGCCTTCATTCCCAAAGCAGATTATTGGGAGGGATTATGACCCTTGTTAGGTAGGGATGGCAGTAATAGAGGTGTTTGGGAGAGCAGTGGAGCAGAGAAGCTTTCCAAATTCTCACTCCCATATCCTGACGCCTTTCTATCAAGTCTGTACTGTTCCTCTTGTAGTCAGGGCATTACCTAGATAGAAAACATGCTAGGTGAAAGCTGCTTCACTTCTGTACAACAAAGATTCCAGCTTTTCAACTTTCCTATCTTGAGTCAACCAGTTTCACAT
>NW_003852463.1:587793-589937 GCF_000181295.1 Otolemur garnettii
GACAGACTTAGACTTGTTGGCTTGGGCCTTTCTGCTTGTCATGGGGACTGGGGAATTGTGATACCTCTTTTTGCTTCTGCCTTTTCTTTCATAAAAGACAATCAAAGAGGAGGAAAAAAGGAGAAAAAGGGAGGCAGGAAGGAAGAGAAGAAAAACTGCAAACTAATACCTTTTTGGAAGGAAGTATGGAGAATCCTCAAAGAACTCAAACTAGACCTTCCATTTAATCCTGCAATCCCATTACTGGGCATCTACCCAGAAGGAAAAAAATCCTTTTATCATAAGGACATTTGCACCAGACTGTTTATCACAGCTCATTTTAGTGTCCAAAATGTGGAAACAACCTAAATGCCCACTGATCCAGGAATGGATTAACAACCTGTGGTATATGTATACCATGGAATATTATTCAGCCACTAAAAAAGATGGAGATTGTACTTTTGTACTAACCTAGATGGAGGTGGAACACATTCTTCTTAGTAAAGCATCACAAGAATGGAGAAGCAATAATCCAATGTACTCGATTTTGATATAAGGACAATTGATGACCTAGTACCCAATGGGGGGGCGGGAGAATGGGGGAGCAGAGAGAGAGAAGGAGGGACGGGGTGGAGGGGTCACAGTGTTTGGCACACCTCTTGGGAGAGGAACACATTTATAAGAGGGACCTTGCCTGACAAGTGCAATTAGTATAACCTGGATCTTTGTAACCTTAATGAATCCCCAACCAAAAATAAATAAATAAATAAAAATAAAAAATAAATTGAGGCAAGAACAAAATTATGGAATATAAAAACAAAGAAAAAGGAGATTATTGTAAAGATTGGGACTGATGATATTTCATTAAATTGTAGGAACATGAACAATTTTGGTAAGTTCTGGAAATTCAAAGAATGAAATAAGATTCAGTTTCTAGCTTCAGAAAGCACCTAGTCTAGCAGGAAGACAGACATAAGCAACTAGCAGAAAGTAAAGCATTGGGCTGTTTATGATGGAGGCGCGTTGTCGGGTCAGCAGCCCTAGGAGACCAGGGGATCAGTGAGACATTTTGTGAGCAGGAGGATAAGGTGGAGACACCTGGGCTGAATGCCGGGCTGATTAGGGAAATTCATTCCTCCTAAAGACCTCTCACATGGAAGGTCATTATTCATCTACAGCAGGGTCTTTCAGCCTTTTTTATCTCACAGCACACTCGAATGTATGTTTATGCTTCCGTGGCACACTTGAATTATGTTGGTCAAAAAAACCAAACAGTAAAAAACAGAATATACTTACTGTGCTTTGAACTTCTTTGAAAAAAATAATTTAATTAATGATCTTTAGCCTGTGAATCCATGCTTGGTGAGTTCTTATCTGTGCATTGTCAAAAATCCTATGGATTTTTCCACCATGAGGGAGGTACACCAGCTCAGAGGAGTTTGCAGCTGATGCCCTCCTGGTGTTTGACAACTAACAGACTTTCAAAGAGGATGACTCTGAAGTGGGCAAAGCTGGGCACAACATGTGCTGCTGCTTTAAGGGCCACTGGGAGAAGTTTTATCAGGGAAAACAGGCCAATCTGTGAAGCAAGGGAGGTGGGGACTCACCTTGTCGCATCTCCCCCCACGTCTTAACATAAACCCTGCCATTCTCACTTGCTGATGCTGTCAAGTCAGAGATCACCCTGATTTTTGACCTTGCCCTTGGCAGTGCCCCACATCCTCTTATCCCTATACCCTTTTCTCCCTTTTTTCCTCTTGTTCCTCAAATAAGAAGCACAGAGATGAGGTCCTTCTGGACTGAAAGCCAAAAAAAGAAAGAAAAAAAGTTAAAAAAAATTTTTATGGCATACCAGTGTGCTGTGGCACACCAATTGCTAGAGGCTGATCTAGTGGCTTATTACAGATTACTGTCCTGTTCTATATTTTTTACCATTGTTGTAGATAGAATTATGCATGTTGGCTTTGGTGGTGAATGGTAGCCTCTGAGAGATTATATTAGATGACAATATTAAGATTTAAAAAAAAAATCTTAATGTTTTAAATCAGGCTGAAATAATGAAGTTTTCGTATTTGAATTGAAAATAATCCTAATAGGCTCGGCGCCTGTGGCTCAAGCGGCTAAGGCACCAGCCACATACACCTAAGGTGGCGGGTTCGAATCCC
>NW_003852463.1:595696-596201 GCF_000181295.1 Otolemur garnettii
CTTTCGGTGCTGCTGCTCTGGTCTTTCAGAGTTCTGCAGAAAAACACTAACCAGCAAAAGTCTAAGAAAACTTTAGAAAGTAAAGGTGTCTTCAGAGCCCAGAAAAAATTCTCTTCAGGTATAAGGTACTCCCACCAACCTCCCTGCAGAGTCTCTGTCTGAGCTGAGCGGCATAGGTGATCATGATTACCTCATGATGCATCTACTCAGGGGAAACTTCGCCATGTGGCAGGGAACACCCTGGGCACTTCTGGATTTATATCATTTCACTACAAGGACACAAGAGGTAAGAAACACTTTGCTCCATGGCTCAAAATATAAAATCACAGAGAAGGACTCTGTAGCCTGGCTTGTGTCACTGTGGCCAAGAGGCTGGACCTGGCTAAAAAGAGTGGAGATAGGATGCCAGGCAGGCACTTGGAATCACCGCTGCACCTCTCTTTCCTATCTTTCTTGGTTTTCCTACTATATCTCTGGGTTTTTCTTTTTCTTTCTTTTTTTTTTT
>NW_003852463.1:596461-603818 GCF_000181295.1 Otolemur garnettii
TTTTCTTTTTCATCTTTTTAAATATTATATCTCTTCCTCACCCCCTTCAATTTGGGTCCATCTTTCTAACCTTGAACCATTGATCTTTTTACTTCTGAAACACCTCATGGATTGTAGTGGCTCTAAAGACCACCTCTGTGCTGATGATTGGAAATATCTCTTTCTAGTCATGGCTAAGTTTCAGACTCACATAGCCTACTGATTCTCAACCACAGGAAGCAACTGTCCCACAGGAGCTGTTTGGCAATGTCAAGAAGACATCTTGGTTGTCACCAATGAGTGGGTGAGATACTAGTGGCTAGAGGCCAGGAAGTGCTAAAGGTTCAGTGCTAAACCTTACACAGCCTGTCAGCCATCTCCACCAAAGCCCTAGCAGTGAGTGAAGAAACCTCCAAGTGATTCCAGCCCCCAGCTATATGATTATCTCTAACCAAAGCCCCAGACATTGTAGAATAGAGATAATCAACCCTGTTTAATCCTGTCCTACTTCTCAGTTTCATAATATGTGAGCATAGTAAATCAGTGGTAGTTTTATGCCACTAATTTTCCCCCTTCTTTTATGTAGAAGAAACATACCACCCTTCAGCTTCTACTACAAGGCTGGCAGCCTTAAGAACTCCTTTATTAATGTAGCGTGGTATGAACGTATTTCTGCTCCCAAAGGAATGAGGAACAGACATTTCTACATGGATTATGCCACTAAGTTTTAAGGTACAGGTAGTCAAGTTACAAACATTCAACTTACATACAACTTGAAATTATGAATGGAGGCTTTTAGAGTAAACCCCTGAATTACAAACATCCGGCTGATGTATGACTCATACTTAGGAACGAAGGCTCTTACAGGTATTAGGTGAATGTACCTGTTCCAATTTACATACAAATTCAACTTAAGAACAAATCTATAGAACCTATCTTGTTTGTAACTCTTAGACTTTCTGTCGTTTGTTACACGATGGACAACTGGACAGCTCCCCATACCTCGCTCACCTTTTCCTAGACCTATGATCTGCCCATATTTCCTTGTAGTTAATGATGAGGCAAGTTACAGGGTTACCCGTCAGAAGCTGGGGATTCCCCTCTTGCTTGAACCTTCACATTTAACCATTTAGCAAATCTTCCCAATGTTAAGCCATTCATATTTCTTGCATTTGTCTTTCTTTTACAACCTAATTTAAGCCCCATCATCTCTGCCAGTACAATTACAAAAACATCCAAACTATTCTCCAAGTCTTGCCTCCATTAAAACCTTCCTGCATACAGCTACCAAAGTGACAGCTATTAAACGTGTAGCTGCTCATGTACCAATCCCTTTTCAGCCCCCCAATTTCTTCCTGTTGCTTATTAACAATGTTCTCATGCCTCTGGGCCTCCCGATGGAAGGCCTTTGCCCATTTTCTTTATGTTCTAATAATATTGAATTGCTTGTAGTTCCCTCCCCAAACTCTTTATTCTGATTGTTGCTTCTACCTAAAATACCTTTCCCTCATTCTCTTTCTTTTTCTACTCATCTTCGATACCCAGCACAAGCATCTCCTCTACAAGGAAGGCTTCTGAGACTTCTCTAGGCTGGGCTAAATACTATCCTCTAAGTTTCCACAGACAATACTGTGCTCTTTGATCTTACCACATGCTTGTGAAATCATCCACCTGTGCCTCAAAGGTAGCAGTCTGTCCTGTGCTTGGGTCCCAGCAGGATGCACAGAGCTGGTCACGTCATACACTTTCAGCAAAGGCTGTGCAGGCAAAGACTACGTATTCACCAAACTGTTTCCTCTGTCCTGGGCACAGATGGACTAAATCTCCCTATTTCCCTTGTGGTAAGATGTGATCATGTGACCAGACCTACCTAGTTGACATTTTCCATTTCAATGTTGTTTGGCTCATAAAAGCTTCCACATAAATCTTTTACTACACAATCTCTTCATAGAAATTATTGGCTGATGCTTGTTGTAGAGTGGTCTGGAGATATCAACAGGGAATGAGACAGATGCAGAACCCAACCTTCCTCTCTCACATGTGGTGGGGTGAATAATGACCCTCCCAAATATGTCTGTATCCTAACCTCTGGAACCTGTGGGTGTGTTACCTTATATGGCAAAAAGAACTTTATAGATGTAATTAAGTATCTTGAGATGAGAAGATAATTCTAGGCTATCTGGGTGAGTCTAATGTAATCATAGGGGGCCTTACAAGAAGGAGGCAGAGAAGCAGATGTAACAACTATAGCAGAGGTTGGGGTTACGCAGCCATGAGCCAAGGAATGTGAGTAGCACCCAGAAGCTGAAAAAGGCAAGAGAAAGGATTCTCTCCTGTCTCCAGAAGGAATGCAACCCTGGGAACATCCTTATTTTTGTACCAGGGCTCAGTTGGACCTTGACTTCTAGAACTGTAAGATAATAAATCGCCATTATTTTAAGCCACTACATTTTGTTTCCTATTATAGCAGCAATAGGAAACAAAACACCCTTATTAGCCTTATGCTCCTTAGGTTATAGAAGAATCATAGGATTCACCACAGAATCTCACAAAATAAGATGCATTCCTATAGGGCAGCTGGGTAAAAGGGAAGCTGGTCAAAGGGTAGGACATATAGATAATCACAGAATGATGGGTTTAGATAGCACTTGGGAAAGGCACCCAAGGAGGGGCTCATTTGTAAGGTTGATTGCAAAGTAAAACATAGCTAAAAGTCAGGGAGAGGGTGATGAGTGATGATTGCAGGACTGGAACCCCGTGGAAATGAGGATCCATCACACAAAGCTTGGGAAGTGCCTCCTTAAACCACTTAAATTGAGTGCAGAGCACAGATCATAACTGAAATTGGGAGATAGTTCCTGCTGTGTACTAGACTTTGGAAGAGATGCAAGTAGCTATAATCCTTATAATTTAGGCTTTCTCATAAATTTGGGTCCATGATGGCACAATTCGAAATTTTTCATGAGCAATATGAACATAAGGCATGAAAATCCAGAGCTACTTCTGGAAGTCCTTTCCCAATCACAAAGGAGGTTTTGAAGGAGCTTTTGAACTTTCTGAACCAACTTGCGTGTAGGTACAATGATCCTTAATGTTCCTTTTCCCAAGGTGTCTTCAGCCAACATCCCCAGTTCCTTCTAGGTGATGGGGACCACAGACAAGACTTCTTTAGAGACAGGAAGGCAGCAGATGTTGTGACAGGCCTTCTTCACTTTCTGCTCCTTTGCCTAACTCTTACAGTATGAGACCAGAATGCTAGTGTTCCTGGGGTGAATATAAAACGGGTCCCTGAGAACCAGCAAGCATCAACCTTGACAGTTGCAAATGGAGAGCTGAGTCTCCCTGCCCTTCTGCATCCAGCGCATAGTAATTTCTTGTTTGTCTGTTTCCTCTACTAGAGTATAAGTTCTCCAAGATCAACAAATTTGTCCTAGTGTCCCTCGCACAGTGCACACAGTGCCATTCCTTAGTACGTGTTCAACAAACCAGTGCTAAAGGAACAACTGAACGTTAAATTTCAGCATCGAAAAACTCTTTTGCAATGCAGAGGCAAGTTTGATGCTGTTGCTATTGCTCCACAAAGTGGTAATACATTGCATTTCTTTCTAGTTTTTATTTTTTTATTGTTTGGGATTCATTGAGGGTACAAAGAATTAGGTTACACTAATTGCATTTGTTAAAGACCCTCTTATAATTGTATCCCACCCCCAAGAAGCGTGCCATACACCGTGATTCCCCCATCCTCCTCACTTCTCCCCTCTCCCCACTTGCTCATTGTATTCGTTAGAGTTATTTTCTGTAAGATATTTGAAGCTGCCAACAGAAAATAAAAGTTTTCTTCTGGTAAAAATGCACACATAAAACAACCTCTGTTTACATCTAAAAGTTCTCTCTTAAGACAATGAATGCTGAATAAACACATGAAAAAAAATGCTCATCGTCTGTAATCATCAGAAAAATGCAATTCAAAACCACTCTGAGATATCACCTAATCTTAGTAAGAATAGCCCACATCCCAAAGTTCTGAAGCTGCAGATGCTGGTGTGGATGTGAAGAGAAGGGAACACTTACACACTGTTAATGTACTGAAAACTCATATAGCCTCTTTGGAAAGAAGTATGGAGAATCCCCAAAGAACTAAAAGTAGACTTTTCACTTAATCCCATAATCCCATTACTAGGTATCTACTCAGAAGAAAAAAAAATCATTTTACCATAAGGACATATGTGCCAGAATGTTTATTGCAGCTCAATTCACAATCACCAAGACGGGGAAACAATCCAAGTGCCAATCAACACACGAATGATTAATAAACTGTGGTATATGTATGCCATGGAATACTATTGAGCCATTAAAAAAAGATGGAGACTGTATTTCGTTTGTACTAACCTGGAGGGAGTTGGAGAACATTCTCCTTAGTGAAGTGTTATAAGAATAGAAAAGCAAGTATCCAATGTACTCAATACTAATATGAAACCAGTAGACAAACAAATACCCACACAAGAGAAAACACAATTGAATTCAAGTGGGGAGGAGAGGAAAGGGGGAAGGGGCGGGAGGTGGGAGGGAGGTTGGTGTGCCCTCACCTAATGGGCACAATGGAAGAGTGTACAGCACGCCCACACCTTCTGGGTGAGGGCCACAACAACTTGGACTCTACCTAACAAGGGCAAACAACGTAACCTAGTCATTGTGTCCTCATATTGATCTAAAATTAAAAAAAGAATTGTAAAAAAAAAAAAATGCACCTTAATACTAAAAAAATTTCTCTTCTTTAATATTAAAAAAACCCTAATGAGTGGAATGTTTATAAAACACACATTTTTTTTTTCACTCCCAAGACCTATTGGCATAGATTCTGGAGTTTCTATTGTCATTACTTCCACAAGTGTTTACTGTGTACAAGACATCGAAAGGATTAGTCCCCTACCTCAGTCTGCCAGAGGAGATAAGAAAGTGCATAATGTCTGTTTGGCCAAGTATAATGTGATAAGAGTGAGAATGAAGGATACAAAGTGCTGCAACTTCCAAGGATGTGGAGGAAACTGGGAGCTCCCTGCTCTCTGTTTAGCCTGATTGGAGTTTACCCACAGCTTCCAGAAACTTAAATTTCCATAGTTAGTGTTTCAGTCATGTGATAGGTTTACAGGAGGGCCAGTGTCCCTAGTAGCCTAACAACATTTAATTGCAGGGTTTTTGATGGAACTACAGAAAACCCAGTTTCTCTCTTTTCTCTCGGCTTGTTAAGCCAGTGAAGACAAGCTTGGTACTCATGGGGGCTGTCACACAGAAACCCTGACCTAGAATGTCAACACACACACACACCCCAAAAATGGAGGGAGAAGAGGGGAGGGGGAGGGGAGTTCCTGGATCTAGCTCAAGACTCTTTTGGTTGCACAGAAAAATGTTTTTCTCTTTTTCTCTACATGTGCCAGTGTAAATTATATTTCTGTCATTTGCAATCACAAAGATCCTGGTAAATCCAGTGATGATGAGTTTGACTTTGAACATATAAAATTTCAGGTTCCAGAAGGATACTTTGGTGGACTGTAACTCAGACGAGAAGTCATAAGCTGGGATACATATTCAAGACTCAGCTACGTGAAAGGGATATTAAATCTCTGGAATCAACAGAAATCCCCTGAGAGAAAGAATATAGAGAAAAATGGAAGAGAACAAAGAGCAGCGTAACGCATAATGATAGGAACCAAGAAAAGCAACTGGAGAAAAGAAGGACATGGTTCTCAGTAGAAGTCAAGTGGAATAAAGATTGCCCCAGGATTGGCAACTGGAAGTCACCGTGACCTCCGAGCTTGTGGTTTGTAAGGTCATTGTCTTAAAAACAATTATAAAAGGATAGGATATGAATCTCCCCCTATAAAGAGTTTTTTGCTTTATTGTCCATTGGCATTTGTATAATACTTGAGTGAGACATCATATATCTTATTCATCTTTAATACTTTGTGTCTGGCACCTAGTAGGTGCTCAATAAATGAGTGGGTAAAAAGAAAACATGTAGAGTGTTTTTATTTATAAAAATGGGTTTAAAAAAATGAGTTTGTCAAGAAAACATGCTATCTGTGATGGGTTTCAGGTTGAAATCTGAGAATGTGCTTATGATATAATAGTACCTACTATTGATCAGCTGAGTTAGCTGCAGAGCCCCATGACTGTGAATGGGCCAGAAATAAAGAAATCTCACAAAGGGATGGAAACACCTTGTCTTTCTGACAAGAGAAGAGATAATCAATCCTGCATCATTAGACTCTTCAATAATGATGAGTGAGAGATGGTCCCTAGATTCACTCTCTATTTTAAATTTTCCTCCTTGCTTTAGAAAAGGAAAGCAATTTTGGAACAGGATGGAAAATTAGCCTGGTCATGTATGTCAATACCCACCAAATGGCAGTGAAAGCCTAGACTGCTCATGGAGGATTATATGGCATTGAGGTGAAGTGATGGTTCTGATTATTATTATTTTTTTATAGAAAGGGTCTGGCTCTGTTACCCAGGCTGGAGTGCAGTGGCATGATCTTAGCTCACGTAGCCTCAAATTTTAGGCCTTAGGTGATCCTTCTGCCTCAGCCTCCCAAGTAGCAAAGACTACAGGCATGTGACACCACAGCCTGTTAGTATTTTTATTCTTGTAAAGACAGGGTCCCAATTTGCCCAGGCTGGTCTCAAATTTCAAGCCTCAGCTGATCCTTTTGTCTTGGCCTCCCAGACTGCTGGGATTACAGGCATGACCCATTGCACCCAGCCTTAAAATTGATTATTGATGTTAGCCATGGGCAGGGGAAGAGGCATGGTTCTCTGAGTTCATTCATGTCTCTAACCTCCTCAGAGGGGCCTCTCCTGGTCATTTTATCCAATATTATCTTATTTTTCTTTATGACACCTAACCCAATCCTATATTATATCATTTATACATGTTTTCTTGCTGGTTTTCTCTTTTCTGGAGTGTATTTTTTTAATTTTTTAATTTTTTTTTTTTTTTTGAGACAGAGTCTTACTCTGTCGCCCGAGGGCCATGGCCTCACAGCTCACAGCAACCTCAAACTCTTGGGTTTAAGTGATTCTCTTGCCTCAGTCTCCCACATAGCTGGGACTACAGGTGCCACCACAACTCCCGGCTGTTCTTGTTGCAGTTGTCATTGTTGTTCATCTGGCAGAGGCCAGGTTCTAACCCAGCAGTCTCAGTGTTTGTAGCTGGTGCCATAACCACTGAGCTATGAGTGCCGAGCCAACTTCTGTGGAGTATAAACGCCACAAAAACTTCATTGCTGGCTCGGCACCTATAGCTCAACCGGCTAAGGCGCCAGCCATGTACACCTAAGGTGGCGGGTTCGAATCCCCGGCCCGGACCCGCCAAACAACA
>NW_003852463.1:604012-607463 GCF_000181295.1 Otolemur garnettii
AAAAACTTCATTGCTACATTTCCAGCTCCTACAACAGTGCCTCCTCAGCAAACATTTGTTAAATGAATGAATGGTCTTCATGCTCTGATTAGCCAAATTGGACTAAGCCAAAGCACGTCTTCGACACTGGAAAACTCAGAGATAGCACAGCACACAGACAGTTGTATCCCTTTCAAAAATCTAAGCTATCTTTTAGTTAAAGGAGAGGAGAGTAGACTCCCTATCGCCCATGTGTACAAGCACCAACTAACATCCTTTGGAAATGAAGTTTTAGGAGCAGACAAGCATGACTTCCCTTTCTCAGAGGCCGTATTTGGAAGGAAATGCTGGGACCACCCACAGAGCTGGGGATTTGGGAAGACATATGTGTGTGTTCTATGCTGGCTCTATTACCTTAATGGAAGGGCTATTTAAAGGAAACAACCAGAATCTCACAACAGAGTAAGAGCAATGAATCATAACATTGTAGTGACACTAATTTAAGATTCAAAGGGTTTGGGAGGCACAACTGTCAAACAGCAGGATGAGTGATGCTGGGCTTAGAAGCCTTAGTTATGAATGAGTGAGCAGCATTTACCAAGCAGCAGGACAGAAATACACAAAGGAAGATGTTGGTGTTGGTTATGTTTATTCTATTATTCAGGGTTTGAAGGCAGAGTGAGTGGAGGGGTCTCGGAACTAAGTTCCATTTGGGTCCCTGTAACAGATTGCTCAATTTCCCTAGGGGAATCTCTTGTGGAAAGAAAGGTGACAGTAATTCTACTCTAGTGGAGCAGGTGTTATGGTGTCCAAGATCTGGGAGAGAGGGGGAGGTGCCAGAGTTAGGCAAGAAGGATGGCTATTAAAAGGGTCAGAGGCGCAAGCAAGGCCAGCACGTGGAAATAAAGGAGAAAATGAAAGGGATGAGAGGTTCCATAGGTGTGTTGGTGCCTGTAGTGAAGAGTGGCAAAAAATTATTCTGGAGATGGGGGAAAGGCCACAGGAAGAGGCGCTTCCATGGCGATGAGACGGCAGTCAGGAGAGGATTCAAGAATTGGTGGGTGGGAGAAAATGGACACGTGTGTTTCATTTCATCATAATTTATGTCTGCATAAAACTTCCAAAAATGTGAAGGCAGCTTTAAGATTGAAAAAAACTTGCAGTGCAGCTGTTAAAATAGAAATTAAAAAAAAAAATCAAAACAGGAAGGAACAGGAAACAAAGGGACTCAATGCCTAAGAAAATCTGATTATTTTAACTGCGATCGACTTGAGCTCTGATTTGAGCTGAGGAAAAGATGAGGACAATTTTAAGAGATGGCAGTCCAAGAAACGAGAACAGTGAGATTAAATGAAACTTTTCTTTTTTATTCAAAGTAAAGAGAACTGAACTGGCCTATGGGAAGAGATGGAGGACAGGATTGACAGGGAAGGGCTGACCCTGTGGGAGGCAAAGGAGGAAATGGAGGTTGGAGGTGTCCAGGGCCACACCAGGTCTGCTGCTTGGGTCTTTTCTCCTTCTGAAGCTGGCTCCTCAGGCATCCTTATTTTTGGCCACAAACTTTCATCTACTGTCTGTCTGCTTTCTGCCAGCTTAGCTGCTGGCTGCATTGTGGCTTATAAACCTCTCTGCAACCCCCATTCTGTTAGGCTCTGTACAAGCCCACCCTGAGTTTTACTTTCTGGTTTATACTGCTTGTTACTCTGGTGAGGCCACAGATATTAGCAAAGTTTTGCCTCTCCTGTTGACACTGAAACACAAATTGTTCCAGACCTTTGTCTTAAACTCCCCATCCCGGGGATGGTGGAGAGTTCTTTTGTAAACTGTCTGATCCCCCTTTGTACCCCGTGGGGGGAACTCACTCTGCCTCCCACCTTCCCTGTCCTCTGGGAGGCCACGTGGGCTTCCATAGGTAAATGCCAGGACTCAGGGGGTGCCATCTGCAGCTGACAGTAAAGACAGGGTGGCAGGTTTCTCTTCTGTTCAGTCCCCCTGGAGTCAGCAAACCCTGACATGATTCTCACCACACTTTCTCAGAATACTCTCTACATTTTACTACAATTGTTTAGTCTGCCAACCTGTCTGCTGTCCCCCTCCCACTCCCCAAGCACCAGAAGCCACACACCAAGAGGGCTGGCCTCTGCCTGTCCACTTTGCTGCCATATCCCAGCTCTCAGCCCAGCCAATGCCTGGCACTAAGGGAGCATTCAAGAAACTTTTCATTTATTTTCAAATACTTACTAAGGAACTGTCACCGGAGCAGGACTGTTCTAAGAATTTGGGATCCATCAGTGAACAAAATAGATGCCCTCGTCCTTGTGGAGCTTACATGGTCACGGGTTTTATTAAGTGAATGATGGAAGGTTGGGGGGAAATAAGGGGCAGTCAGTTAAGAAGTCACCAGCAGGGCAGGACATTCCAACACTCACTAGTTCCCACGCTGAGTGTGCCGGAGAGGGTGTCAGGAGCTTGCTAAACTCGAGGCATCTGGGCAGGGTCTCTGCCTCCTGCTGGTGGTTGGCAGACCACACGTGGAGAAACACTGTCCTCAAACCCTGCCTGGGCCTCTGGGAGGGGGAAGCTTGTGAAGAGAATGTTGATGATCAGGTTTAAAAAAAAAAAAGGCAGCCTAGGGAGCAATGACCTGTTAAGACAGTTAAAAACATAAAATAAAGCAGGTAAGGCTGTCATTTGTCACAAGCAAAAAGACTGGCAGCTTTCTGTCCTAAGCCACCATAGTAACTCCTGCAGTGAAGTCAGAACCTGGACCACAAATGTCCACCCCGCTGCTGTAAAGACCTGGTATCAGGCAGGGATCTGGGAGGACAAGAAGGTGGTATTTACCGAGCAAGCACTGTGTTCATACCAGTTTCTGGCCCAAATCTTCTGCTTTCTGCTCTCACACATGTGACAGTGGGCAGAGGGAAATGTGTTTTCCTGCTGTTCACATTCTTACAAACTTGAGGCATGTGGGTGGGTGGCCCAAAGACACCATTTTCCCGGGATTGCTCTACCCCACACAGCTTCCCTGTCTCACTCTCAGTCCCCCGTGTGGGGTAAACCCCCACAAAAATTAAATGAAATGTGAGCTTTTAATTCCAGAACTGAGCAAAAAGACTTGTGAGTATTATGTGCTTTTGTTGAGGCCCTAAGTGACCTGGGAAAACACGGTGGGGTCCTGCAAGCCAGGCGTAAAAACCTCTTACAGGGAACCCCGACTGTGCAGTCAAGTCAGCCTGTCAGATAAGGGTTGAAACAGCCCATCTGTGCAGAAGACATGACTCAAAGGTTGATCTGAGTAAAAAGAAAAACTCCATTGTAATGATGTCGAGTAAAATACTCCATCGTAACTGCAGGGTCTCCAAAGCCATAAGAAAACAGTCAAGAAGCCAGTTTCTTGGAAATTTAATTGAGTACATAGAAGAGAAAGGTTTTACTCCTCTGTTTATCCTAACCTTTAACTTTAACAATA
>NW_003852463.1:607954-614177 GCF_000181295.1 Otolemur garnettii
ATAAAAGGGAGTAGAAAATAAAGACATTTTGCTACATGCCACCTAAGAGTGTGTAGTCGTTTCTTGCTTTTAAACAATTCTAGGAGCGAGCTTGCACCCTCGGCCAAGCCGTCCTTCTCTCCCCGCGAGAAAGAACATCACACAACACCCCCGTGTGACTTTCGGAAAAAAGACACTTTGGAAAGCAGGAGGAGCACTGACTGTGGCCCTCGGCAGCCCCTGCCTTGGCGTCTGAAGACCATGTGCCAGCCAGGGAAGGCTCCAGAGTCCTGTGGGGTCTGTAGGTGAGAATACCCGTCCTCTTGTGCCTCTGCTGCTGGTGATGCACGCCCTCCTGGTGGCCTGTCTTCTCTGGGCCTCTGTACCCCATACTCTCTTTCCCCCTCTCTTACTCTTTCCCCTCTCACTTCCAAGGGGCAGTGAAATGTAGCATCTCCAAAATTCAGGTGTTGTCATTATAATTATATTACGCAATGAGGCCTTCCACAGGTGATAGGCATTCGGGCTCCTTACTCATTAGCGGAATGAAGGCGCTTATAAAACAGGCCTCCCTCAGCCTGCGGCTGGCTTGTCCTGCTGCCTTCCACCAGGTGAGGGTGCAGAGTTAATTCCCTCGGAAGGATGCGGCCCTCCCCCAACAACCAAACCTGCTGGTGCCTTGAACCTGGACTTCCCGACCTTCAGAACTATGAGGAAGTAAGTTTCTCTTCTTTATAAATTATCTATCCTTGAGTATTCTGTTATAGTGACATGAATAGACTAAAACACAGGCTTTCTCCTCTGCCCTATATAAGCCTCATCATAAGGTAAAGAATTACCTGCCTCTCCCACATCTTGTAATGGAAGCCTGACTTCTCACCAGGTATCACTTTTCCCAGCGGCCCTCTGGGTTGCAGGCTGCTCATCCCCCAAGTTACACAAAGCACAGGACCAGGAGAGGTCTGCATTCTCTAAGCCTCACGGGGCTGCCTTAAAACCATTCTCCATTTTCCCCTCATGTAAGAGCTCCATCTTCACTGAGGTGTGTGCTATCTGGCTAGGGGCCAGTCTGGAAAAATCCAAATGTTTTTAACTTCTTTGTTCATATATATACATATATATGTACATATTTGTATGTAAGCCTTGTTAAAAGGCTTGTATGTAAAACTTGTTAAAAACAAAAGCCACCCAAGTATGCAGACCGGTGCCTCTATAAGTCCCTGCTGCCTAAGGCTGTCCCATGGTGGCTAGGACTTCCCCACTCCTGTGGTCTCACCTCCCGACCCCTGTCATCTCACCTCTCCCTCGGCTTCCCCCTCTTATTATTTCAAACATTTACCAGATCTGCAACTGGCCTTACTTCTTTCTAAGCGGATGAGTTCATGCTCTACGGCTGCAGCTGATGTAGGGCCCTTGGGTCTAGCCAGAGCCAGCAAAAGACAGAAACACTGTTTTGTATGTAAGCCTACCTAACACCGCTCTGACGTCTTTTCATATTGAAAAGTCAGGTCTCCACTTCTGTACCCCTAAATGCCCTTCGCAGTGAAGTGTTGTAAGTTCCAAACAGAGCAGTCTGCCTTGAAGGGCAGACCAAAGGGATTCACAGATAGGCACAAATAGCAGAACCCAGGCGTAGCAACATGCTGTCGCTGTGCACAGACACTGCAGGACAGAGCACTCAAGCACTAGGCGCTTACCCACCCTACACCGATGTCCAAACCACTGACAGCCAAAGCCCCGCTCTAGACATTGTATTTTTGTTGTTCTGGGTGGGGGCTGGACATTAATAATGTTTAAAAGCTTCCCTAGATACTTCTGGTGGTCAAGGAAGGCTGGAAACCACACATGCTAGAGGTAGTCAGCTTGGATTAGGCCAGTGAAAAAAGGACTGTCTTAGGACGTGAAAAGAGCTATTTCTGATAGATTTCTAGCCTGACCCCAATTCTCGAAAGGGGTTTCAGAAATGAAGGTGCTTATAATTTAACACTTTCCCAATCTCCAGGATACTCTTTCTATGCAACAGCGAAAAAGATTAAAAAAAGAAAATCCAGATCAAATGTCTAAAAATCATCAGAGATCCGCTTAATTTTGTATTTAGACAATTAGATGGGAACAAATTCTAGGAGCACTTGTATCTAACTCAATATTACCTGGCTTTTCAAGATTCTAATGCCAATGAATTAAAGATTCAAACTGACAAGGCCATCACCCAAACTTAGCTGATGTCCAAATGGCCCCTTGCTGGCTGTAGCACACCCAGCCGGAGAGTCACATTTGCATTGTATTCAGATATCTTTCAAAACTACATATGTGTAAAAGTGTCCAGCAACCCTGGGCTAAATCCAAAGATACTTTCCAAAGTAAAGAAACTAAAAGAACTATTAAAAGTAACCCAAACAAAAACAATTACAAATATATCCTCTAGTATTACTTAGTAAGTTTTACTGCAGCTTGGGGCAATTTTCTCTCTAATTTTCAGCCCACCCTCTTAAAAAGAAACTCAGTAAGAAGTCCACTGTGGCATGCCTGCTCCAGAAAGAATGACATCTGCTTTGGCCACTCACCAAGGCGAAAGGCTTAGGCTCAGGTTGATGACCTGGTGTACCTTGGCCTGGGGTCATCCTCTGTGTGCTTGTGGACACCTCATTGCAAAGCTGCTAGAAGGGACCTTGACAAGCATGTTCCAGATCTGACCTTAGCCTTCTCTTGATCTCAATAGTAGATACCAGGTTGAGGGCAGGATAGGCTGAACGCTGCATGTCATGAGGCTGCAAAATCATTAGATTATGGCAAGAGATGAAGGTAGGTTATATCAGATATCCAAGTATTTAAAGTTAAAATAAAAATAAAAGACTTTAGTTTTCAGTAAGCCACGACAGTACAACTGTTAGAGCTCTGGTATTTATTACAAAATTCCATGTGTCTATGCACCAGACTAATTTAGAGAGGTTACAAAAATGGATTCTTTGGCCACAAGCCTCCAAACTTCAAGCCAAAAATCTAGTGTCGGGCCCCAAGAATCTCTGGTTTTCAAAGCTCCCATGGTGACTTTTGTTCATGGCTACATCTGTGAGCTTAACTCTATAGGCCTTTTTACTTCACAGCTGTGTCTTTGAAAAGATTGACAGACCTATGTTCTAAATGGGCATGGTTCTAAAGAAAAGGTGAGAACCTGAGGTCTTCAGTTTTCAGATAAGGGACCATTTGGAGGCTGACTACCATCCCTATGCTTTTGAATTTCTCCCATGTTTAGCTTTTCATCTCCTGAGCATTCTGGCCTTAGCAGACCCCCACATCAGGTCCCCAGAGCCTGCCTCTTAGTACAGGAGCTACGAGTGCTTTATTATTAGGGAGACCATGTCAAGTATCTTTCAAACAGGGGCACTTCGGAAAGTGAAAGGGGAAACTCTTGGTAATCACACCAGGCAACTGGGATTGTCTGGGGGGTAAACTAGGGTAGATATTGATCCCAGCATGAGAATGGGTGACTTGTTGGCAGCTCCCTTTCCCTGGAATCTGTTAATTAGTAACAGAATCTGTCTGAAACTTTTTCCTCCCCACCTACTACTGAAGCTTAGGCCATCCTGGGATTTGATTAAAGGTTTGCAAGATTATATCTAACTTTATTCTCTTAAATTCTTTTTATTACAACATATTTCACTCATACTGAAAAGTACACAGAATTACATTACAAAAACGGCCTGTTCCTCCTGGGGGCTGACAGGTACAAGTCAGACTCCTGCCTCTCCTCCTTCCCCATTCCTCTTTCTCTCACTCGAGAATCACCATCCAGGATTATCGATCCTGAATTTATTATTCTTTTGCATGTTTTTATGCTTTACCACATATGCAAAAGTCCATAAATAATGTCTGGCATAGTTTTCCCTGTTGTGAAACTTCCGAAATTTGCCTTTTCTCATTATCATGTTTTTACATATTTATCTGTATTAACACCTGCCACTCTAATCCAGTCACTTTAAACAAAGTCCTTTCTAATAGACTAAGACTTGGTTATCTCTTCTATTCATTCATGTTTATGTTTATCCAATCTTTTGCTATTACAAGCAGTGCTGCTAAGAAAATTTTTTCTGTTTCTTCTTTTGGAATACGTATGAGAATTTCTCCAGGCTCATATATTCCTGGATGTTAAATTTGGGGTTGTAGGTTTGTGCCTCTTCAACTTTTTCAAATATTGCTAAATGTTTCTCCAAAATTATTGAACCAGCTCATGCTCTCATAATCTGCATAGAAGAGTTCTCCTTTCTAGGCTGGGTGCGGTGGCTCATGCCTGTAATCCCAGCATTCTGGAAGGCTGAGGTGGGTGGATGAGCTCATGGGTTCAAGATCAGCCTGAGTGAGAGTGAGATCCCATCTCTTAAAAAATAGCTGGGCACTGTAGCAGATGCCTATAGTCCCAGCTACTTGGGAGACTGAGGTAAGAGAATTGCTTAAGCCCAAGAGTTTGAGGTTGCTGTGAGCTGAGTGCCATGGCACTTTACTGAGGGTGACAAAATAAGACTTTTTTTTTTTGAAACAGAGTTCCCCTTCCTTTTCATCATCACCAACACATGGTATTATCTGCCATTTCAATCTTGCCACAATCTGGTATATGATGTGGTTTTATTATATTTTATTTTATTTTTTATTTTATTTTTTTTAAGACTGAGTCTCACTTTGTCACCCTCCATAGAGTGTCATGGCATCACAGCTCATAGCAACCTCAAACTCTTGGGCTTAAGGAATTCTCTTGCTTTCCGAGTAGCTGGGACTACAGGCACCCACCACAACACCTGGCTATTTTTAGAGATGAGGTCTTGCTCTGGCTCAGGCTGGTCTTGAACCCATAAATTCAGGCAATCCACCCACCTCGGCCTCCCAGAGTGCTAGGATTACAGGTGTGAGATGATTGCTAGGATATCGAGCACCTTTTCTTTTTTTAAATTTCAGATTAATATGAGGGTACAAATGTTTAGGGTTACATTGTTTTCATCTCTAAGATAAAGTTCAAGTTGTAGTTGAGCCCTTCACCCAGGAGGTGTACTAAACACCCTCACCTTGCACTCTTCAGGTGAGAACCCACCGATTTTTCCCCTTCCTCCTTCCCTTCCCCCTTCTCCTTTCTCCTCCCCCTTGCTAGACTATACCTGTGCTTTTTCTTTCATGTGGGCATGTAGTTGTTTATATGTTGGTTTTATATTAGTATTGAGTACATTGATACTTTTTATTTTTTATTTAGAGACAGAGTCTCACTTTATCAACCTCAGTAGAGTGCTGTGGCATCACAGCTCACAGCAACCTCCAGCTCTTGGGCTTAGGTGATTTTCTTGTCTCAGCCTCCCAAATAGGTGGGACTAAAGGTGCCCACCACAACGCCCTGCTACTTTTTGTTGCAGTTTGGCCAGGGCCGGGTTCAAACCTGCCACCCTCTGTATATGGGGCCAGTGCCCTATGCACTGAGCCACAGGTGCCGCCCATTTTTTTTTTTTTTTCATTCTTGACACACTTTAAGAAGAATATATTTCAACTCCATCCAGGTAAACACAAAAGATGCAAAGTCTCCATCTTTTCCTGTGGCTGAATAGCACTCCATAGTATACATATACCACAGTTTGTTAATCCATTCATGGGTTGATGGGCACTGGGTTTGCTTCCATGTCTTGGCAATTATGAATTGATCTGCAATAAACATTCTAGTGTAAGTGTCCTTGTGGTAAAATGATTTTTTTTTCTGGGTACTTAGTAATGGAATAGTGGGATCAAATGGAAGGTTGACCTCCTCTGTGAAGATTCTCTGTACTTCTTTCCAGAGACGCATTAGTTTGTGGTCCCACCAGGAGGGCAAAAGTGGTACAATGCCCGGATTTTTTTGTAGTTGTTGCAGTTGTCATTGCTGTTTTAGCTGGCCAGGGCTAAAGCCACCACACTTGGTATATGGGGCTGGCTCCCTACCCACTGAGCCACAGGCACTGCCCCTGTTTGATCTTTTTTTGTTGATTAATATGAGTTCTCTATAGATTCTAGTTATCAGCCCTTTGTCAGATTCATAGCATGCAAATATCTTCTGAAAGCTGTCTGTCTGCTTTTGTTGTTGCACCCTTAGCTGTGCAGAAGCTTTTTAGCTATTCATTTATTTTTGGTGTTGCTGTAATTGCCAAGGAGGTGGTCTTCATAAAATCTTTTCCTAGGCCAATTTTGTCAAGCATTTTCCTCACATATTCTTCTAGTTTTTTTTTTTTTTTTTTTT
>NW_003852463.1:625156-626333 GCF_000181295.1 Otolemur garnettii
TCAGTCCTAGTTCAGCACCCTGGAGCAGCCAGAGGGTAGGGGAATGGCAGTGGTAGTGCAGGGTACATGAGCGACCAGATGAGTCCTAGTTCAGCCCCAGCAGAGTAGCTGGGGGTAAACAGGGGACTACTTCACCTTGGCCCATTGGACACGTGCAGCGCTAGCAAGCCAATCTGTGTCCTCCCAGTGCGGGAGCCTGGAGCGAGGGACTCCTCCACCTCTGTCCGAGGGACGTATGTGGCTCTAGCAAATAGTTCTGAGCCCTCCAAAAATGGTAGACCCCTCTACCACCACCTGCAGGGCAAGTGTGGCTCTAGCAAGCAGTTCTAGGCCTGCCCAGCTTGGGAGCCTGGAGTGGGGAACACCTCCCCTGGCCCCCGTGGGGTGTGTGTATCTCTCGCAAGCTGTTTTGGGTCTACTTGGATTGGAGGATTTCTCTGCCTCTTCCTGCGGGATGCCTGCAGCATGCCTGCGGCCCTAGCAAGCGGTACTGGGCCTGCCCAGAGCAGGAGCCTGCTTCCCGTGAGGCGTGCGACTCTAGCAAGCAGTTTGGGGGCCCGCCTGGCTCCGTGAGGGCAAAGGGACCCACTCGGCAACTGGGTTGGTCTGGGAAGGTTAATACCTCCTTCCCTACCTTACACCCAGTCACTTGTGGTTCCCCAGGTCTGACACCCTATTCACTCCAGTAGACTACTGCTCCTGGGGATTACCTGGCAAAATCACCCAGAACTCTTGAGTTCAGCAGGGAGGCCTTGCGTGTTTAAATTAGGCTCTGTCCAGTTAGATTTCTTTCCAAATCTTGGAGTGAGTGGGTGGGGACTCCTTAGAGTTCAAAGTTGCAGGTGGGGAATACATACAGTTTTATATAGTTCAAACCTTCCCTCAACCATACACCTGGGATGCCCCTTTGAATAGTCCTTGGGTGGTCTACCAGGTTTGTGGGGACCAAATCAGTTATCCCAGTCAGCACCCGTTTCAGGTGGAAGAGTTAAAATGTCTCTGGGAGCTAGATAAGAGGGGTCTGCTTGCAGTTCAGTATAACTTGCTCCAGTGCTCCACGAGGGCAAAGGGACCCACCTGGCAAATGGGTTAGTTTGGGAAGGTTAATACCTCCTTCCCCACCTTGCACCCAGTCACTCGTAATCCCCCAGGTCTGTGGCCCTATTTACTCCAGTAG
>NW_003852463.1:627314-635247 GCF_000181295.1 Otolemur garnettii
TGCCCAACCTGGAGTGCAGTGACATGATCATAGCTCATTGTAGCCTCCAACTCCTGAGCTCAAGTGGTTCTCCTGCCTCACCCTCCCAATAGCTGGGACTACAGGTGCACACCACCTTGCCTGACTAATCTTAAATTTTTCTTAGAGATAGGGTCTTGCTACATTGTCCAAGCTGGTCATGGACTCCTGGCCTCAAGTGATCCTCTTGCCTCAGCCTCCTTAGTAGCTGGGAATACAGGTGCCAGCTACCACACCTGGCCACAAACTTAATATATGTTTATGATAACTTTTGAGATTTTGTAGCCAAATCACCTTTTTTCTTCAAAACTGGTTCAACCATGCTTTGTACAGGTCTCTTCTTTATGGGGATGCTAAGTGTAAACATAGTACTCTGTTAGTACCTCCACTTTGTAGAATTTCCATGTTTTTCTCAGAAAATTTCACATCCTGCTTATGATTCATGATCACTGACACATAAACCCAGTGAGGGAGCCAAGATCAGTGTTCATGTTAATTATTTGTAAAGCATCAGTTTACTTCCATTTATATATTTTTGAATATAAATGACATGCAAGGCAGTTTTATTATTTTCTTTTCACACCTTGGAGGATATACCTATGCTTCCTTGGAGTGCAAATAAACTTTTAAAGGCCTTTTGCCTAAATCAGTGGATTGGTTTTAAAATAATAGACTTCACACCCATGGGACTGAATCAAAATTTCTCGAGATGGAGCCTTACAATTTGCATTTCTAGCAAGTACCCTGGACAATTCTGCTGTACTTTCAGGTTTAGAAAACACAGTATTAGTTAGTTTAGCTTACCAAAATGGTTATCTTTGGAACAATATTAGATTTTACGGCCTCTGTGTGATATTCAGGCTTCTCCCCACCTCATCTATCACCTTATCCTTCCTGATATCTAAGAAGAACAGGGCTAGGTACACCACAGCCCTGGGGCCAAATCCTGTCTACTTGTCTTTGTGTAGTTCATGAGCTGAAAATGGCTTTTATAATTTTAAATAACTAAAACAAATCAAAAGAAAAATAATGTTCTTCACTGATATAGAGAGAAGGGAACATTTTTATGCTGTCGGCAGGACTGTAAGCTGATACAGCCTCTTTGGAAAGAAGTATGGAGAATCCTCAAAGAACTAAAATTGCATCTCCCATTTTACCCCATAATCCTATCACTAGGTATCTACCCAGAAGAAAAAATATCATTTATGATAAGGAGATATGTACTAGATTGTTTATCACATTGCCAGGATATGGAAACAACTTAAATGCCCATCAGTTCAGGAATAGATTAACAAACAGTGGTATGTGCATACCATGGAATACTATTTAGCCATAAAGAAGATGGTGACTTCACATCTTTTGTATTAACCCGGATGAAGTTGAAACACATTCTTCTCAGTAAAGTATCATTAGAATAGAAAAGCAAATATCCAATGTACTCAATGCTAATATAAAGCCAGTAGATGATCTAATTCGTGCCCACATAGGAGAAAAAAATCAGTTCAAGTTGGGGGGAAGAGGATCAAGGGAGGGGGGAGAGGGAATGGGGGATTTGGAAGTATGCTCACTGAATAGGCACAATGTAGGAGTGTATGGCACACCTTTTGGGTGCAGGACATAACTATAAGAGGGATTTTACCTAATAAATTCAAATATCGTGATTTGGTTGTTTATACCCTCACATTAACCTGAAATAAAAAAAAATTGATGTCTTAAAAATGGTATGAAATTGAAAAGAAAAATAAAATAATATTCTTTAACATACAAAAATGAACTCTGGGAGGCCAAGGCGTATGGATTGCCTGAGCTCAGGAACTCAAGACCAATCTGAGCAAAAGCAAGACCCTGTCTCTAAAAATAGCCGGGTGTTATGGTGGATGCCTGTAGTCCCAGATACTTGGTAGGCTGACGTAAGAGGCTCATTTGAGCCCTAGAGTTTGACGTTGCTGTCAGCTATGATGCCATGGCACTCTACCATGGGCAACAAAGTAAGACTCTGTCTCAAAAAAATGAATAATAATAACATGAGAATTATATAAAATTTAGATCACAGTGCTAATAATAAAGTTTTAGTGGAACACAGCCATGCCCATTTGTTCCTGTATTAGTTGTGGATGCTTTAGCACTACAATACAGAGTTGAATAGTTAGAGTGCAACTGGCTTGTAAAGTCTAAATATTGACTATCTGGACTTTTGCAAAAATAGTTTGCAAACCCTTGGTCTAAGGAGGTCAGCAAAGATGTTATTGGGCTATGGAACAAGAGATAGGTGCTTTCACAAAGACCCCGAGTCTAAGCAGTAAGTTCTTTTCTGTGACTCTCTGGCCTCTTCTCAATAAGGCTTTTGGGGTTGTGAGGATCTGGGGTCAGAGCTACTTCAAAACCTTTGTAGTCCCTAGCTCCTCTTACCTGACTACATCAAATTTTAATAACATGTACTATATTGCTATTAAATGCAATTTATGTATGACTGTTAGAGTTGAAGCATAGTTTTCTCATTGATAGAATGTTACATTTTGTAAATATTTACATTAAAGATGCACTATTTAGAGAGGTTTTCTGGCTTAGAGATACAGAATCAAAGACTCAGAAATCAGACACTAGGGTTCAAATCCTGAGCCTACTAGCAAGATAATGACTATGTGCCTCAGTTTACCCCACTGTAACATGGAGATGAACCCGAGGGATGCTGAAGAGCAAATGAACCAGTGTGAGAGAAGCGTTCAGAAGAAAGACTGGGGCATAGAAAGTACTATACATTCTGGACATTGATTTTGTATCCTGAGACATTTACCATAGTTCTCAATTATTTCTAAGAGCTTTGTAGTTTTCCAAGTATAAGATCACGTCATCTACAAAGAGTGTGAGCTTGACCTTCTCTGTCCTCATTTGAATACCCTTAATCTCCTCTTGCTTGATTTCACTGGGTAGAACTTCCAGCACTATATTGAATAGCAGTGGCGATAGTGGGCCTCCTTGTCTAGTTCCAATTCTAAGTGAAAATGCTTTCAGTTTTACTCCATTCAATATGACATTGGCTGTGGGTTTGTTGTAGATGGCCTCTAATCAATTTAAGAAATGTCCCACCTATGCCTATTTTCGAAAATGTTCTTATCAGAAAGGGATGCTGGACTTTGCCCATATAGGTGTTTGCCCATATTACTACTTTTATTTTGTATTTTTCACATTTTTTAGACCTTCTACAATTTTTTATTCAGTCTTTAAATACTTTTAAAATAAGTTCTTGAAGGGTACATTAGGCTGCAAGTACCAATTGACTTAGACAAACTCTATTCCATCTTAGAGAGCAGTGATGCACCTGCTAATCTGGGGGTGGTTTCCTTGAACTTACCCTTTACTTAGCTCTCACCTTTATTCACTATCAGAGAAGCAAGACCTAGAAGGTTGAAATTAGGGTTAAAACCTTTGGCGGGAAAGACTAGGAAAGGCACTGGCTTTTTTTTTTTTTTTTCCCTAAACCTTGGTTTGGAACTCCCCCATGTCAGCTTAATTATCGAAAGTTAAAGTCATGACTTGAGTAGAAAGAGCCCATGATGTGGTGTTCTGTGGGTTGTGTAGCTTTAGAATTCTGAGTTCTAGTTAAGATGTTATCACTCAATGTTTTTACATGGGAAATACTCTATGGAGAAATTGTATGACTACCACTATCCCTGCAGGTATAAATTCTCTGTATCTCACTATCTTGAATTTTTAGGATGGAGACTCAAGGTCCTTTATTAGACACCCTCAGACTGGGCTAGGTATTATTATCTTTCTGTAATGCAGGCTGTCTGGACCAAAGAGAACTTTGTAAAGATCTCCAGAAATTTAATTGTTGTGTTATGCTCTCCTTTTCTGTATGTTATCTTAAGTAGACTTCAAGCCACCAATAACTTTAGTTGGCATAATTTTATATCAAACCATTTTCAAGTTCTTATTCTCATCTTTTTTCCTGGTAAATCTGACCATGTCTATGTATCTTTGTTAAGTAGGTGAGAGCCCTCCCTCTACTGGGCAGACAGGCAATTGCTGCCAGTAGTTGGAATGAAGAAAACTAGTTCTTTTATTTCTATACTGAAAAAAGAAAAATAATTTATGTCTTGGGGAAAAAATGGCTTTACAATACAGTTGGCCTTGCCCTAAGACAAGTTGCTACCAACCAAGCCTCTGCTCCTTCTCTACTTTTGTTTATCTTTGGTCAAAACAGCAGGCATGCTGTTGCCATGACCCATCATGGTGACGACCAGCACAGCATCAGGCTGTTGTCAGCTTTTTCACTGCAGTGACTTGAAAAACTGATGTAGAGCCAGCAGGCAGGGCCACAGTTCCCTTAATTTAGTCCACTAATGGAAATGTTTATTCTGAAGCCCATTCAGTGGTAAATTCAGGCTGTGCCTGGATTCATCGCAGAGAAGGGCTTATTTCCGTGGCTTCCTAATGCAGAGTTGTCTTTCGATGCCTTGTCTATGGAGAAATTCTGTAGCCTTTCTACCTTTGTATAGTTTATTGTCCTTCCTGCAAAACTTTTTTTTTTAAATCCTTAATAAATAGTTGTTGGCCAGGCAGTGGAACAGCATGATCATGGGTTGAGAGATAAGAACAGCGGGTATATTGTGACCATTTCCATTAATTCAGAGTAGTTAAAATACTGGGATGTAGAAGAAAAAATGCTGGAGAGGTGATTCGAGTACAGGTTGAAAGAGCTTTTATGCTGAGTCTAGACTTGATCCTGACATAAAGGGTCATAATCTTGAAAACCTACAGGGGATAGGCAGATCTGTAAATGACTGAAATAGCTGTGTGGTGACAGGAGAGAATGTGGCACATTTAAAGGGAGCAACCACAATTTTATTCAGCCAACGGTTGTCATGTGTGATTCTTACCTTTTTTTCTTCTTTCCTTTTCTTTCTTTTTTTCTCTCTTCCTCTCTCTCTCTCTCTTTTTTTTTTTTTTTTTTTTTGCAGTTTGTGGCCAGGGCTGGGCTTGAACCTGCCACCTCTGGCATATGGGGCAGGCGCCCTACTCCTTTGAGCTATAGACACCGTCCATCTCTTTCTCTCTTTCTCTCTCATTCTTTCTCTCTCTTTCTTCCTCTTTCTTTCTTTCTCCTCTCTCTCTTTCTTTCAAAATAAATGTGTACTTTTAAAATTTGGCAGTGAATTAAAGAAAAACCTCTCCAGTTCAAACCACCCTGTGAGACAAGTTAAAACAAATAAGTGATGGAGGCCTAGATGAGAGTTTCATCAATGAAAACTAACGCATCTCTGCTATTTTATCCTTGAAGTTGTCATTAACTGATTAATTCTCTTTATAGCAAATCTGCAGAATGATAAAGGTTGAGTTCCTATGTGGACAATATGCAGACTCTCCTCAATATGCTGTGCCTCCCCTAGGGAGGAAGTCTAGGGTTTAGACTAATCTCTTTGTCTAGCTGTGGCTCAGTGACTGTACACAGTAGGTACTTAGCACAGGCTAAATAAATTAATGCAAGAATATTTTACTTCCCCTTGCAGAAAATACAATCTCTTGGACAAGATAAAATCCTATACTCCTTAGTAGAGGGCTGGTAACGTAGGACTTTTCCTGGCATGTATTGTAGAAACTATCTCCGCTAAATTGTGTAGAATGATAAACGTCACTTAAATTTCTTAGATTTAATGAGCCCTTATGAGGTTATGTGGCAACCTCAGGGGAAGAGACTTCTTGGCAAGAGTTGGGACTTAGTGGGTCAGAAGTTTGGAATGTGGGTTTTAGCATTTGTGTGGTGAAACCTATAAATGCTGAGGTGGCCTTATGGGTGAAGCAGCCATCCATTTGCTATTAGGCTTGTAAAGAGGAGAGGTACGCTCCAGCCCTAGAACAACTAATGCAAGATTGGACGAAAAGTTCCTTAATACATTGGTTAGGATTTTAAGTAGCTAATAAAACAGCCAGCTGAACTTACATTAAGTGCAAAAGGGAAATCATTATAAGAGTGTAAGATTGTGTCAGAACTCCAGAAAGAGGGTGCAGCTTTCCCGGAGCGAGGGGACCCTGGGCGACGCTGCTTCCTCTCTTGTTTCTTCTCCCCTCTCCGCAGTGTTAATCTTCTGTCTCTTTTGTAGATCAACTATCTCTACTTTCTCTTTGGAGGTGAGAGAGCTTTATAAAAATAGCTTACATTTTTTATTTAAGAAAGTATTATACTATAGCATTGACTTTTTTCTTTTGAAAAAAATTATAAATTTTATGAAATTTATAAAAGTTATGAGTTTTATGGGAATTTTAATTCATGGATAGATTAATGGAGCCAACCTTCTGATGGGGATACAGGGCAGTGTTGTAGCCCCCAAACTGCCTCATGCTGTCTCTTTATAGTAGCATGGTCCTCCCACCCGTAAGTCCTGGCAACTATGAATATTCCCTCCAAAACTATAGTTTTTCCTTTCAAGAATGTTATATAAATAAATTTCACACTGAGTTACTATTTGTTACATACTACTGACTTCTCTTCATTAGCTCAGTGTCTTTGGAATTAATGCAATTTGATGTGTATATTAATAATGTCTTGCTCATTATGCCTGTGTAGTATTCCATTGTGCAGACGTACCAGGGTATATTTATTCCTTCATCTACTGAAGAAAGAGGTATATTTTTAATGCTGACGTTGTTAGTTGCCAGAAAAAGATTAAATGATCCCTCCTGGATATGGAGATGAGGTGTTAGAATCAGTACAGCTTGGCTCCATGCTCAGCCCTGGTGCATATTCTGTGGGCAGAAGTGCAGAGTCATGTGGGAACAGGACAGCTGCTATGGAAACCATTACAATGGGGAGGAGGAGGGATGTGAGGGGGAAAAATAATGTCCTCCTCACTTAGCTGCCCATATGCCTGTTCCTCATCAAACCTATTCCCAGAATGATGCGTCCAAAAGGTATGCTTCCATTACCTCAATTCGTAAACTCTTAGAGCTGGGCTGTACACTGAATCCCTTCATTGTCTGAGCAGTGACCAGAGAGGAGTAGTGATTGCTGGGTGCACAAGGCCAGCCCATTTGCCCTAAACTGGCTGTGTTCCCTCAGGCTTGCTGGGATGTCCTTAGCCATGACCTGGATTCAAACAGAAGATCAAAGGGACACACTTAGTTTGTAGTCCCACCAACAATGTAAAAGTGTTCCTTTCTCTCCATATCCATGCCAACATCTGCAGTTTGGGGATTTTGTGATGTGGACTAATCATATTGGAGTTAGGTGATATCTCAAAGTGGGTTTTGATTTGCATTTCTCTGATTAAAGATGATGAGCATTTTTTCATGTGTTTGTAGACCAGGCTCCTGTTATCTTCAGAGAAGTTTCTGTTCAAGTTTCTTGCCCACAAAGAATGAGGTTGTTTGTTCTTTTCTTATTGATTAGTTTGAGTTCTCTGTGGATCTCTAGTTATCAGACCTTTGTTGGAAACATAACCTGCAAAAATCTCCCATTCTAAAGGCTGTCTGTTCACTTCACTTACAATGCCTTTAGGTCTGCAGAACCTTTTTAGTTTGATCAGATCCCGTAAGTATATACAGTTATTATTTAATAAAAATTAAGTAAAAAACAAAAAGCAAACAAACGAAGGGACCTTAGAAGGACTTTAGACCCAACCTGGGGCAGGCATTTTTGCTTGTAAGTCCTGTTCTCATCTCTCATTTGTCTTATCTTTCCTTGAAAGAGAAAAAGCTTCTTTTTCTTGCTTTTCCAACTTTTTGTTTGTTTTCCTGTCTGAGGCATATTTCTGATCAGTACTGTTGGTGTTCACAATACATTTATTCTGGCCAGGGCACAATATTGGTTGTGATGAGGCAAGGGTGGAAACCAGGCTTCCACTCAGCTTTGTCTGTCACCAGTGTATCAAACAGAAATTCTTCTGCTGAATCCCTAAAACCAAGACAACAAAAC
>NW_003852463.1:635325-676556 GCF_000181295.1 Otolemur garnettii
AAAAAAAAATCTTCTGTTGATCTCAGAGGTGCCTTTGTTCCTGGACAAGGAGGGTAATGTGAGTGGAACACAGCCTTGGTCATGAGTGGAGCAGGTGGGGCCGTGGGGCCTCCTAGCCCGTCAGCCAGACAGTGCTCCTGTGATTTCTATCACATACAAGAGTTCTGTGTGGATTTTATTTGAAGAAAGAATTCCAGTGCTGAAAAACAAAAATCTGACAAGCCCTGCCCTAGTCAAACATAAAAGTACAGAAACCCTCCCCCGATACATGCCAATAGCTGTTCTTACTCCTATTTCATTTCTTTTGTTTTTCTTTTGAGCACTTGTCTTATTTGGAATCTAGATTCTCCAGGATCTGCTTTGTATATAGTCTAGTTATCCCTTTTTGGTGTAGTCAGGAAGAATTTTTTTCTTTGTTTCTAAATTAAAAAAAATTATTGAAGTAATTAATGTTCACTGTGGAAAAATTATAAAATCTATGAAAGAAAAAGAGAAAGCTAAAAATTTGTGTTTTCTTTCCTTGGAAAGAAAAGTGATCCCATGCCACTGTAGTCACTACCCCTCACTGGTCACAACTTCAACCCCACCACCCAGAGACAACTACTTTAAATATTGAACCCAATACTAAATCCTACAGGATATATGGGAAATCCAACCTCTTTACTCCATTTCTACGTCCACTTCCCTAGTCCACGTCTCTTTACTGGTTTCCCCTTTCTATTATTGTTCCCTGTCAGTCTATCCTTCCAATAATTAGGTTAATCTATAAAAAATAGAATTTTATTGGCTCACGCCTGTAATCCTAGCCCTCTGGGAGGCTGAGATGAGTGGATTGCTTGAGCTCACAGGTTCGAGACCAGCCTGAGCAAAAAGCGAGACCCTGTCTCTACTTAAAATAGAAAAACTAGGAAAGAGGATCACTTGAGCCCAAGAGTTAGAGGTTGCTATGAACTATGATGCCATAGCACTCTACCCAGGGTGACAACTTGAGAGTCTGTCTCAAATAAATAAATAAAAAGAAAGAAAGAAAAATAGGATTTTATTACATCATTCTCCTGGTCAAAACTTCTCACTAGCCCCAACAGACAAGTAAATCACCCTTTTGGTGAGCCCTGGGCTGCACGCTCTGGGTGTGGGAACTTCTTTACCCTCTGTTCACTCTGAGGGTCTCCTAGAGTCCCTAGCGGTTTCTTCTGCTCAGTAGAATGCCTCCAGATGTCTGCATATGTTAGCACACACCTCTGCATTCTAATGTTGATATAAATAATTTCTCCTTTGCTATTTTAGTGAGAATGTGAGAAAGTAGAGATTAGGTACATAGAAACATGTTCCCATTTTTCCTCCTTAAGAAAAAGCCCCTTTTCACTCAACTGTGCTGTACTGTGTCAGCTGTGCTGCTTTTCTTTTCTCTCTCTTTTTTTTTTTTTTTTTTGAGACAGAGTCTCACTCTGTTGCCCAGGCTAGAGTACCATGAGTCATCCTAGCTCATAGCAACTTCATACTCCTGGGTTAAGCTATCCTCCTGCCTCAGCCTCCTGAGTAGCTGCTGACTACAGGTGCCTGCCATGATGCTCAGCTAACTGATTTTTCTATTTTTAGTAAAGATGGCGATCTGCTCTTACTCAGGCTAGTCTTAAACTCTTGAGCTCCAGTGATCCTCCCATCTCATCCTCCCAGAGTGATAGGATTACAAGTGTGAGCCACCATACCTGGCCTCAGCTGTGCTTTTTAGCACAGTGCCCACTGCATGTCTAAGATGATGTGATGGTTAGAATAAACAGATTCAGCCATATTGAGTGCCTGCTATCCATACAAGGCTGCTTTGACAGCAGCAAAGCAATATCATCATTACCTTTGCCCCTTTGCTGATCTCCACCACACTGACCACCAACTGTGGTCTTACGTGTTTTCTCCATGGCAAGTTCAAGGGCACTGTCAAAGCTGAGACTGGTAGGCTTGTGATCAATGGGAAGTCGATCTCCATCTTACAGCATCAAGTAGGGATAATGCTAGTGCTGAATGTGTTGTGGAGTCCACTGCTGTCTTAACTGCCATCTAAGAGGCTGGGGCTCACTTGCAGGGTGAACACAAAAGGTCTTCGCCCCTTCTGCTGATCCCACCGTGTGTGCGGTGGTAATGAGCCATGAGATATAGGCCCACTCCCCCAAGACTGGCAGCAGTGCCCCCTGTATCTGCAAACTTTTGGCAACTGGGGCAAAGATCATCATGACAATATTGGCATTGTGGAGAGAATGGTGCCTATAGTCCCCTCATACTTCACACATCATAATTTTTGCATGAATATGTACTCAGAAAATTTGTCTAACAATGTATTTACAAATGATTTGCACATACATTATGTCATCTAATCCCAGCTCCTCTACTCAAAGGAATGCATTTTACTCAGCATCTCACCCAAGCCTAGCATAGTGTTGGTCTATAGGAAACACTCAATACATGTTTATTGACCCAAACTGGATTGATTGTAACTTCTTGCCTGCAGTTCTCAAATTCTTGAATTTAACAGATAAAAGGGAGAAAAACTACCAATAATGGAATTTCTAGCAGCCATTCAGGGAGATATTTGAAGGCAGTGCAGATTTCCTAAAGATTATACACACGACTCTTAAATAAGGTCCTTGTGTAGAGGAATAAGTCCCTCTCTCCCAAACTTACTGGAAGCTTACTTCCTGACTTTAATTACAAATGGTATGATCTGGTTAGGAGAATCATCTCAATTATGTATGTGCACATAAACTTCTCATCCGTTTGTATTGGTTAACAGGATATAGAGTCTCACCAAATGTTAAATTGATCACCATGAGAGTGAAGGTTACTGCTGCTGATTAGTTAATAAAAAGCATCACAGCATCAGAAAGTGAATTCTCTCTCAGAGAATTTAAACTAAGAGCTTTCAGGAGTTATTGCCATCTTTTCCTCTGTTCAAAAGCAAGTAAGTTTCATAATCAATAGCAAAGAATTTACTGCTCTAATAAAATTAAACAATAAAAGAAAGCTTGAGAGTACTGATAACTCCTAAGACTTCAGAATAGCTTAAAAACACTTTGAGAATTTTAGCAAATAGGATCACAAGTATCTGTCAAATTTTCATAATTAGTCAGATTATTATTTGCTTACCTGGGGCAAGATTGACTTGCTGTTTCATCACATATTATCAATATTATATTATAAAGTTTCTTAAAGGTAGAGTATATGTCTCATTCCTGTTTATATGTATCTTATTTAACTTTGCCCAATATAGGTGAACTCCAGGAAGTGTTGAACTTGTTGGTATGATGTCTTTTGCTTTTATTTTTATTTTATTGTCTTTATTACAAATGTACTCCAAACTTCTAGAAAAATCTTCTCAAATATGCAGGAAATATATTAAGTGAAATATTAAAGTACATAAAGAGAAGGCTAAAAACCCATGTGGTGGTTTTAAATACGATATAGTGAGCTCATGACAGAGTAGCTCATGGTTTTTAATACATATCCACAGAGATATACAAAGAAAGAAATATAGATGTGTATGTGCCCATGGGCGTATACATACATTCATCATGTATGTGATATACATACATATTATGCACACACATATAACATACATCCACACAATCTGTGTACATATATTTTCTAGTTTTGACTACTGAGGGGGTCCTTAATCTGTGATATCCTAGTAGCAATGAGCACACCATACACACAGATTTTGGCTTATGAAAATCATTCTCCAATGAAACGACCAAGGGCTCTTTGGAGAAAGGATTGCTCCCAGGGCTGGGAAAGGGGAAATGAAGGATGAGTTTTGGAGCACCTTGAGTGCCATGAAGTGAGGAAGTACTCAAAAAAGAATAAAGGCATGTCAAAAGGGCCAGGAGCCAGTCGGTAAAAGCTCCCAAAGGCCACAACTGAAATAATTTGATGAAAAAAAAATAATTGCTATAACTTATAGAATAAAGAGAATCTCCATGCATCCATGCTGATATAAATAAGTAGTGGAGTAAATTAGCAAGTCAGTGAGCGGAGACAGTTCTTAAGTCCAATTAATAAATTCAGAAGTAATAAGAGAAATAGAAAAACCACCATTAAAATACCACAGTAATAATAGGCAAGATACATAGGTAGTTGCTAAAATGAATGAGTGACAGTTGGAACACCAGGATAATTACATAAACTACTTATTTAGTAATTACAAAAAGAAATTTTTCAGGAAAGAAAACCTGCAAATACTACCTTAATCAACTGAGCAGATGAATGTCACTAGTAATGAGACCTCTTGACAGCAAATGTCCTCCGATATGATGCTTTGAGAAAAGCTTATCACTTCTGTAATACTTTTGCCAAACACACATATCTTCAGTCTCACCATGAGGAACACAGGTAAACCCACATTAAGGCCATTATGCAAAATAGATAACAAGTACTGTTTAGAAGCGTCAGGGTCACGCAAGATAAGGTATGACTAGGACCAAAACAGACATCTTTTTCTTCCTAATGAGAGCTTAATCATTCATGTTTTCATTATTAATTTGATGTTAGTTGTAGGTTTTTCATAGATATCCTTTATCAGCCTAAGGAGGCATCCTTCTATTCTCAGTTTGTTGGGAATTTTTTTTTTTTTTTTTTGCTGTTTTTGGCTGGGGCAAGGTTTGAACTCGCCACCTCCAGCATATGGGGCTGGCGCCCTACTCCTTTGAGCCACAGGAGCCACCATTTGCTGAGAATTTTTATCATGAATAAGGGTTGAATTTTGTAACATTATTTTTCTTCTCTATTGAGATGATCGTATATTTTTGTTTGTTTTTTTCGTTTGTGAATTACATTGATTTTCAAATGTAAACCAACTTTGCATTGCTGGGATAAATCTCACTTGGTCATGATGAATAATTATTTTCATATTTAATTTTCTAAAAATCTGCTTGGAATGTTTGCACCTGTATTCTTGAGTTGATATTTTTCTGTAGTTTGCCTTTCTTGTAGTAATCTTTACCTGGTTTTTGTATCAGGGTAATGCTGTCCTCATAGAATGAGTTGGGAAATATTTCCTAATCTTCAGTTTCCTGGAAAAGTTTTGTGTAGAATTGGCATCATTGTTTCATAATGTTTGGTAAGATAGCTCAGTGAAGCCAGTTAGGTCATAATTTTATCAATTTTTTTTCTTATATTTTTAGTTGACACATAACTCATTATACATATTTATGTAATAAAGAGTGATATTTAAATGTAAGTATGCAATGCATAATTTATGAGAAAGTTCTTAATTTAACTGAAAAGTATTTTTGTTTCTACATTTGCTTAGCTACTTGACATTTTTGATGGATATTTGCCAATTCTGAGGCTCTTCATTATTTCCAGAAGATCTGACTCTCACTCTGTCAACCTGGATAAAGTGCAGTGCCGTCTTAGCTCACAGCAACCTCAAACTCCTGAGTTTGAGCTATCCTCCTGCCTCAGCCTACTGAGTAGCTGCGACTACAGGCACCTGCCATGATGCTGGGCTAATTTTTCTATTTTTAGTAGAGACAGGGTCTCTACCCTTGCTTAGGCTGGTCTCAAATTCCTGAGCTCAGGCAATTCACCTGCCTCAGCTTCCCAAAGTGGAACAGGCTGGCCCTAGTTTTTATTTCCTATAATTTTTCTTCAACCTAAAGAACTTCCTTTGGTATTTTATATAATTCAGGGCAGCTGGCAATGAATTTAATCAGTTTTATTTTTATCTTAACTAGTATTTATTTTGCCTTATTGTTGAAGGGTACTTTTCTGAATATAGGTTTCTGGGTTGACAATTATTGTCTTTAAAATTTATTTCTGTGCTTTAAAGTTGTTCCAGTGTCATCTATTTTCCATTGTTTCAGATGTGAAGTTAGTGGTTCCAAATTATTATTTCCTTGTATGTAAGGCATCACTTTTCTCTGGCCACTTTAAAAATGTTCTGTCTTTTATTTTTACTAGTTTGAATGTAATTTAGCTATTTAGGTGTGTGTGTATGTGTTTAGTATTTATTCTGCTTGTATTTCACTGAGATTTTTGAATCGACAAATTTATCTTTCTCAAAATTGGGGAAACTTTTAGTACTATTTGTTAAAATATTTTTCTCTCTCCAAATTCCTCTCTTCTCTCTGCTCTCTGAAAATTCAACTACACACAAGCTAAACCATTTTATACTGACTATTTTTTCAGTATTTTCCTTCTTTGCTTTATTTTCTAGATAGGATATTTAGTTGATTTATCTTCAGGTTCACTGGCTCCTTCTTTTGTCATTTCCATTTGGTTCTTAAGCTTCTCTAGGGAATTTTTAAAAGTTTAGATATATTTGTTGATTCTATAACTTCCATTTGCTTCCTTTTAAACAATTTTTATTGATGTCATCATCCATTGATTGCTTTTATCTTTAGAATAAGTTATATTTTTTGGACTCTTCATATGTTCAGGAATTTGGGATTATATGCTGGGTATTGTGAAGGTTACATAGAAATTCTACATTTCTCTCAAAATGCTGGATCTTTTTTCTTGTTTTATCAAGTAATTATCATACTTGAATTCAAACTGCAAATTCTTCCTCTTGGTGGTAGCACAAGAATCAGTCAATTTTCTTTATTTTTAGCTCTTCTGCTTGTAGTCTGCCCCATGTTTATGTGGTTCAGAATTTATCCAGAGATTCGGGGAGATTTTATGCATAGGATATATCTTCTCTACTTTGGCTCTCTCCTTTCTGGGATCTGCCCCATCCCCCATTTCCCAGATGCTGTGGTTCTTCAGACGAGAAAGACTGAAGTTATCTATCAAGATTTTAGCCTTTCCAGGTGGTCACCCACTACAGCCTGTTTTCAGGCTAAATGCTATAAAGATAGAAAACGCAAAGTGTTGGTCCTTTTTCTAAATTGTGACTCCTTTCCAGGATAGTTTTACTTTTATTCACTCTTCAGTACCTGTAGTAGTTATGTAATTTCATTTTTTAGTTTATAGTTCATATCTGAGGAAGTATTGGCCCGATGGGAGCTTACTCTTACATACCATAAGCAGAACCTCCTATCTTTCTTACTTTTTAACTCTTTTATTAGGGGCATGTAACTTTTTAATCACACCTGATGTTTCCTACCATGTGATAGGTCCTTGTTAGCATAAAACTCATGTCTTCTCTTTGCTACTTTTTCATCTCATGAAAGTTTTGGTGATTTGACTGATGAATGAGTTTGGATGGAGACACTGAGAATGTATAACTCTGTCTATCTCTTCATTCTTCTTTTTCTTGTGAGTGAGCCTGTCTGTTGAGAGCATAGCTTGTACTCTAATTCATATCACAGAGGTCGACCAAACAAGGAGGCCTATCAGGCCCATGGTCTAAGACTCTGAGGATAAGTCTTTCCACTGCTGAAATTGAGTAGCAGGCAAGCTACTTGCCTTTAAATATAAACAGCATCCTCCACTATCGATCTCTCAGAAATAAATACTTTGCTTATTCTTAAGCCATATTTAGAATTTGCTTCATTCATTCAGATCTTTCATGGGGAATAAAGGTTCTGTTTCTTAGGGGGACTCCCCATTATTTCAACGTCCACTAATTTCAGAATTACCAAGACTAGTTACTCTGGGTTTTGTTGTCAGTAGTATTTGCCATAGAAATACTAATAATTTAGAGTATACTATCAGGAAAATCTAGAAATAGAAGGAGGTAAAACTATAGTCCAAATTTGTATCTAAAATCGGTAAATCAGAATTTCCTATATTCTTATTTGATTGTAGCATATGCCACCAACCAAACCATGTTGGACAGTAAAACTCACTCCATCCACTCCATCTTGATAACATGAAAATATTAGTGAATAGTCTCACAAAAACTGATTATGCTAAGCAGCCTCTAAAACAGGCCCTAAAGAACCTTACCTCTTGGTTTTTAGGCCTTATGCAGTCTTCTCTTACTTCATGTCATATTTGATCCATGTGAGTGATAGAATATGGAAGAAGTGATGTTACATAACTTCCAGGGTTGTTGAGAACTAAGTCTTTCTCTCTCTCTCAGATCACTTGCTTTGGGGAAAGCCACCTGCCATGTTGTGAGAACACTCAATCAGCCCTATGAATAAGTCTGCTGGGTAAGTAACTATGAACCACAGTCAACAAGGAGCCATTGTGTGCATAGCCTAGAAATCAGATCCTCCAGCCCCAATCAAGGTTTCAGATGACCCCAACTTTATGAGAGACACTGAGTTAGCCTATCCCGAGGATAGACTTGCCACAATCCTCACCTACAGGAACATCTCCAGCTATTAAATTTGGGGGCAATTTTATACACAATAGAAATCTAATACAATTGAAATGCACACAGTTTCCACATGTTTCTCTACTTCCCTCATTGCTATATATCATTTCATAGAGAAGGGAGCAGGTAGAAAGACTGGGGATTTAAACAGAAAATTATTCATTCAACCTTACTTTGCCACGCACCAAATACCACATAGGTAGAGCTAAGCTGGTGCCAGGATTTTGCTTGCCAGTATCATTAGGTTTGTGCATCAATAAGCATGCAAGGACCAAGAAGTTGTACCTCCAACCTCTCAGCCTTCCACAGATCTTGAACAGATCGTCTTGCTTTGCACATGTACATTTTGCAGACATGGCTAAAGAATGTAGCAATGAAAATTGTGTTCTGACTAACGTACTGATCAACAGAAGAATAGGATCTTTTTTTTTCTCATTTTTTTCTTTAGATGTTGTGACCATATGCTGCTTATGGATTTTGTTTTGGTGAAGCAAAGGAACTTGATAAAGTGTCATTGCAAAAATATTTTGATGTTTTTGTTGTGGGCCAATGACTTGCACTATCTTCAGTGTAAAGAAGGCAAAATGATTTGGATTATTATTATAGCACATTTTAAAGGGCCTATAAAACAGTATTTTTGTGGTCATAAAACTTTTTTGCTGATTAGCATGCCATTCTTGGCTACATTCAATATAAACTACCAGTGCAAATGTGCACACACACAACTTCTTTAACTTAGAATGAGATATGCAGATTTTCCTGCCATAGTTCCTTCTCTTTCCCTCCCCTCAGAAGTAAGTCTTTCTCATGATGTCTATTATTCAAAACCAGACTTTTGGAGAAAATGTAGATCTAACTCTGAATACTTATTAGTCAATTTGAACATTATTTAACCAAAAGAACATTAATAGGAATTCCAGGAACTGGGATGGCACTATGTCAATGTAAGTCATAGAGGATGAAGGCAGAGGTTGGGTACAGAGTAACAGAAATGCAATGAGAACAACAGAAATGAAGTGAGATGGAGGCCAGGGCAACAAGGCCCAGGAGGGAACCCTGAGATTCCAATAGCAGCATCTCCCCCCCCCCCCACACACACATACTGCAATGCTGCAACCACAGTAATTATAAAGATATTCTAAAGTGACATGTTTTCCTATTTATCTACCTCTATATCTTATTCATCTTTGAGACTTTAAGGTCAATAATAGAGCCTAGAATATAGGAAAAATCTTCAAAGGTACTGGTTGGATGAAGAACTGAATGAATTATCACTGAAATGGGTAAAGGGTGTAGAAATGATTATAATCTAGATACATTAATGAGATTAGATAAAATTTATACTGACATACAAAATCTTATTTTATTGGATAACTGAGATAGTTAGCGGTTAGAGGTAACTATCTCTAGTTCAAACCCTCCCTCTAGGTAACTACCTCTAGTTCAAACCCTCCCAATACCAAGGTAATTCTGAATCAAGGATTTAGTAGAAATCTGACAATAATTAGATCATCTGATATCTTGTTTGAATCCTTATTTCACCACTTGTTAGCTATATGAACGTGAGCAAGTTAGTTCTGTGTCTGAGTCTCAATATTCCCATCTGTAAAGGGGAATTGTATAGTAACTTACATCATAGGGGCTGTGGTGAGGTATAAATGAGGTAAGACATGTAGTGCTTAGAACAGGGACTGGCACGAAACCTCTGGACTCAGTTGTTACAGTGCTTCCCAACTCTTCCCAATCAGATCCCTGTGATTCACCCCCCACCATTTGTCCCATAGCCATTAACTTCTCCCAGGTTGCTGTATCTATCTAATTCACTCTGCTACCTTGGGTTGCACCTCTTTGGGGGTGACATTGCCTAGAGTTATTTATCCAAACTCCACACACTGCCTGCTAATATCCAGTCATATTGGGCCCCAAGAGCCCACCTGGGTTTAGTTTCAGATCCCAGGTCTCATAGTCTTTCCAGTCCTGCCTAGATGGGAGAAAGAAAACTTCAGTAGCAAGAAACCTTCTCTTACATAGTCTCTGCCCTTTTCTAAATTGGCTTTTTCTCTCCTATTTATATCTTGTATATTTGATGCTTTCTCCAGCTATATATTTAATTCATAGGACAGAGCCATGTCATTTTGTTGTTGTTGTTTTATTTGGTTCTAAGGTATCTCCTTAAAACAGAGTAGTGATTTTTGAGCCAGGTGGACCTGGACACAGACTCTCTCCTTTCTAACTTTGTGATTGGGGTATATCATTTAACCTCTCTGTGCCCCAGCAATTACATCTATATAATCTCAATACCCATCTCCTAGGGTTTGGGTGATGGTTCAATGAGATACTGTGTATGTAAAATGCTATTCCTAGAGTTCAGCAATCACCCAGTAAATCATAGCCACAGCACTTGTGGTGGCAGCATTGCCTATTGTGACCAGCACCACTGCACTGAGTTGGGTGATAAGCAGGTTATGCCAGGCACTCCATGAGGCGGACTGACTGCGGCTTGAGGTGACAGCCAGGTTCCTTGTCCTCGCAACTTCCTCCTCAGGCTGTGTTTGGAGCAACAGCTTTTCATTCTGACTCCAGCCCCTCCTCAAGGATCAGGCAGAACATTTCCGTTTCTCCACAGTAAAAGATTCCTTCAGAACATGAGGGAACTGTGGAGGGCTGTGGTTTCACTCAGAGCTGTTCATTATGCTGCAGCCGATTTCTATCACAGGTGGGATCGTAGCCCAATCAGAAGCTATTGTCCCCCACAAACCCCGATTGAAATTGCACCTGTGTACTTGTCATGGTCTGTGCTTCCAAGATGATAGACTTCAAAGCTGTGGGTGAGTGCATATTGGGGCCTGGTGCCAGTCAGCTTGGAGGTGTTCACAGGCGTGCGTGAAGCACTCTGCGTGTGAAAGAAAGGGGCCATTCACAATGTCAGTACTTGTTGGGATCCAGAGCACTGTGAATAGCTGAGTGATTGCATTCTCAATGAGGTTTCAGAGAGTCAGGCCAGGAGGGTGAGAAATACATGAAGGGAAGAGGCACAAAACTTCAGCAGAGATGCAACTACTATCATGCAGGCCTGGGACAGGACCTGAGGCCACCTACTGCTCATCGTTATCTGACTGAGAGATGAAATGACCTTGACTTGGTCAAGGTCATATCATGATGAGACTGGATACCAAGTCCCTTGGGCCTCCCCCTCCCCCTTGCAGCTTTCTTTGTGCTGAAAACACATGTGACAAAATTTGATTTCATTGCTCATGTCATGATATTTAAAAAAATATTTAGATAGACGAACAGCAAGTGGCTAAGTGGCAAAAAGAGTATTCAGTGGGAAAGGCTGAATAGTAGTTCTCAGGATTTCAAATATAAATGTCATCCTGATGATATGGCATCATTAGTCAACCCTTAAACAGTCATTATTATGTGGCAAGCACTGCCCTAAGTGTTCATGGTCATTAACTCACTTGATAGTTGTCGTGGTCTATGAGTAGGATCTATTATTCTCATTCCCATTTATAGATAAAAAAGCAGCAGTTAAGTGACTGTCCCCAAATCACATAGCTAGTAAATGATACTGTGGAGTAAGACCTGCCTTGTGGTGAGGTCCCTGGGCCACAATGTTTAAGGAAGGTTACAAAAATGCCTCTCACAGTGTAAGTGCCTCCTTAAATCTGGTGCCCTAGGGACTTCACTTACCTCACTTCAGTCCTGGCCTTGGAGCTGGGATTTGGACCGCGGGAGTCTTTCTTGACAGCATGTACTTCTACCTACATGCAGATGCCGCAGGAAGGACTGGAGATCTACAGACAATTTTTCCCTTTATCTTCCTGTGGCAGCCAAGGGGCTCCCTTTAGGAGAAGCAGCTGCAGGAAGCACAGCTGGTGGACAGGCTCCAAAGCCTGGGCTGGAGGGAAGTTTTGCTGGCCCATTCCTGCCCAATACCAGACTGCGTTAAAGGACAGAAATTGCTCTGGGGTTCACATCAGCCTAGCCAACACTGTCTCAGAGCCGTGCTGCCGTCTGAGGCTCTCTCCCCATCTGTCCTCCCGTCCTCTCTCTTTTCAGGTGTCAGACCCGCATCACAGACTGAAGGCCCTTTCTGCTTTCTCCTCCCTCTTTGCCCTTCATAATTGTTTTCACCAATATTCTCCTGTGCGTCTCAGTCTATCCTGGTGTCTTGTTCATGCAGAACCTGGACAGGTATACCCAACTCTCGCTTTCTGTGTCAGTGCCTTTGAAACATTTTTCACTGAGAAATACACCAACATTTTCCATAGCAAGGGAAAAAAAGTTTCATCTTGTCACAGCACGTGTACCTGCACTTATATATGTGTGGACACATGTGAATAGATTCATATTTCAGAAAAGGTTTAAAAAAGACTTACCTTTACTACATGCAATGTATAATGCTGTTCTACCTCATTTTACAAAAAAGAGCCCACTAGAAAGGCCATTTGCTCTTGCTCAGTGGCAGCGCTCGCTGATGATCACAGGATGGTAGTAGCATTGACGTTTGACTTCTCTGCTGTGAGCCAGTGCAGAAGCTTCCTTGCTTCCTTCTGACCTTCCCAGGGTCTACTTTTTGTATTGGCTTCCTGCTGGTGTGATGCAGCCATGCTTAGGGGAGCGTATACCCCAACCTCAATGAAATAGATGTTAAACCAAAAGACTTGCATGGGTAATTTCCAGTTTGTTCCAATGTCAGGAGTTCCTAGAAGTCAGGATGCTCTTTTCAGAATACTTTACATTTGATAAACTTAAGGTCAAGATTGATAAAATGTATGTCTATTTATTTAACAAAAACACCACACCCTATGCCCCCGTGACTATTGGTTTCTTAATTATTTATTTGGTAGTTGTGAAGGCTCATTATTAGCAAGCAGAGGCAGGTTTATAAGATTAATAGATATTAGGTAGAAAGTTAAACATTTAGAAATTCTATCCATTTAAATTTTGATTAGTTGAACTGAGGCTGATTTTTTTTTTCCTCTAAATTTTAGCTTAAGGAATACCTTTGTCTTCAGGACTAAGTTTTGAGAAACAGTGATTCAAATATTGGACCTTATGTTCTCAGGCTGCATGGTCTACCTACACCTTCTAGTCACACAATTTAAAGACAACTCAGTGCTGTTTGGTTAATTCTTTTTTCTTTTTTTGAGACAGAGTCTCACTATGTTGCCTTGGTAGAGTGCTGTGGCATCACAGCTTACAGTGACCTCAACTCTTTTGGGCTTAAGTGATTCTCTTGCCTCAGCCTCCCAAGTAGTTAGGACTACAGGTGCCTGCCACAATGCCCGACTATTTTTTTGTTGTTGTTGTTGCAGTTGTCATTGATGTTTAGCTGGCCCAGGACAGATTTGAACACACCACCCTTGGTTTATGTAGTCAGCGCCATAACCACTGTGCTACGGGTGTCTCCCTGGTTCATTAATTCTATTATGAGACATCTTTCCTAGAGAAATCATCAAAGATACAGAAAATGTCATCATGGCATTATTTATAATGGTGTAAAATTAGGCACAACCTTAATTTCTAACATTGGAGGATGGTTCAATAAGCCATGTTGTGTCCATAAGAACATAGGTGTTCCTGATACTCTGTCAGAGAATGACGGCAGAAGCCCGAGCTAAGCAGAGAGTTTAAAATCTGTACCATAGAAGCATGAAGAATATAAATAACCACAGTGTTAACAATGATGCCTCTATATTCTAGAATGGAAATTCTCTACTGGGATGATTTTTCCCTGCAGGGGACATCTGACCAATATCTAGAGATATGTTTTGGATATGATGAGTGGAGTAGGGTACTACTGGCATCTAGTGGGTAGAGGCTGGCAATGTCTGTTATTGTCCTATAATGCACAGGATGGCCCCTATCAGCCAACCAAGAATTAACTGTCCTCAAATGTCAATACTGCGGAGATTGAGAAACTCTACTGTAGAAGCATAAGCCATTTTAGTTTTCTTCACTATAACTTTTCAGTATTTTCCAAATGTATAACAATAAACAGGTATTACCTTTATTATTAGAAAAATATAGCATATGAGTGACATGTTATTAAAATATCTGTCTAAATATTAAGTCTAAAAATAATAATTTAATAAGTGTAAAATAAAAATTCTAAGAAATGCGTCCTGGTTTACATGACAGTTTGTGTGTGTGGTGTATGTTTCTGTCTTCTGGGTATATAAAAGTCTATCTTCTAAATGAAGATAAAATTGAGAAGTCATTGCAATTTTAAGTCTGTGGATTATTCCTTCTGAATATTTTTTAAATCTATTCTTTCTTTGTTACTGACTCCATCGTGGCTGTGGCTTTCTATATCCATCTCTTTTACTATTACAGTTATTTTCTTTTTAAAAATTTATTTTTTAATTAATGGTTTTTATTAGAAGGTAATACTAGATTCACACGCAGTTGTAAGAAGTAATGTAAAGAGATCCCTTTTATCTAGTTCCCCCCAATGGCAACATCTTCTAAAATGGTACAGAAGCATAACCAGGATATTGACATGAATAGAGTCAACTACAAAATGTTTTTCTCACCACAAGGATCCCTAACGTTGCCCTTTAAGAGCCGTGCCTTCTCCTTAACCTTGGCAATCACTAATCTGTTACCCATTCCTATATTTGTCATTTTAAGAATGCTTTATAAATGGAAGTAGAGTGGCCTGGTGTCCTGGCATGTGACTATAGTCCCAGCTGCTTGGGAGGCAGAGGCAGGAGTATTGTTTAGATTCAGGAGTTTAAAGTTGCTGTGAGCTATGACACCACCACATTCTAGCCCAGGTGACAGAGCAAGATTCTGTCTCAGAAAAATAAAAACTAAAATAAGTTAAATGAATAAATAAACAAATGGAAACAGACTACACAAGCTTTTGGGATTGTCTTTTTTTCTCATTCAGCATAATTCCCTAGTGATTTATCCAGGTTGTCGTGTGTATCTACAGTTAGTTCATTTGTTTTTCTTGCTGAGTAGTATTCCACAGTACTGACGTACCATGGTTTGTTCAGCCATCCATTCCTTGGACAATGTCTGGGTTGTCTCTAATTTGGGGCTGTTGTGAATAAACACTCTATAAACATTTTTGTACAGGTTTTCAGTGTGAGCATAAGTTTTCATTTTCCTGGGATAAATTCCTGGGAGTGCAATTACCAAGTCATATGGTAATTGCATATTTAGTTTTTAAAGAAACTGCAAACTGTTTTCCAGATGTTCTAAACCACCAGCCATGTATCAGCAATCCATTTTCTCCACACTCTTGCCAGTACTTTCCGGCGTTATTATTTAGCCATAGTAGTATCTCACTATAGTTATAACTTGCATTTTCCTAAGGGCTGACAATGTAGAATACCTTTCAGGTGCTTATTTGTCTTCTGGGTTTTTTGTTTTGGGTTATTTGGGTTTTCTATTTCTTTTCTTTTTTTTTCTTTCTTCCTTTTTTTCTTTCTTTTTTTTTTTTTTTTTTGAGACAGAGTCTCCCTCTGTCACCTGGGGTAGAGTGCAAGGCATCATCATAGCTCACTGCAACCTCAAACTCCTGGGCTCAATCAATCTTCCTGCCTCAACTTCTTGAGTAGCTGAGACTGTAGGCCCATACCACCATGCCCAGGTAATTTTTCTATTTTTTAGTAGAGATGGGGTCTCACTCTTGCTCAGGCTAATTTCCAACTTGTAAGATCAAGCCTATCACCCGCCTCAGCCTCCCCAAGTGCTAGGATTGCAGGCATGATGCACCCGGCCAATCTTCTGCCCATTTTCTAATTGGATTCTTTGATTTTTTTTTTTTTTTTTTTTTTTACTGTTAAGGTTGGAGAATTTTTAAAAACTATATTCTTGATATTAGTCCTTTGTTTGGTATGTGGTTTGAAAATATCTTTTTTTTTTTAGATTTTTTTATTAAGTCATAGCTGTGTACATTAATGCAATCGTGGGGTACAGTGTGGTGTTTTCATATACATTTTGAAATACTCTCATCAAACTGGTTAACGTAGCCTTCATGTCATTTTCTTAGTTATTGAGTTAAGACATTGGTTTGAAAATATCTTGTCCTGCGTTGTAGCTTGTGTTGTTATCTTCTGTTACAGTTACCCTCTGATTCGTTCTCCTAATCTCTAGCCTCTTTTGCTCAGTGCTGACTGCAGAAGTGTTTTAGTACAGGCACTACCCAACACGAAAATCTTTCAGGATTCCAGGAGAGGTTGGTAAAATTGTTTGTAAAATTGTTACATTTTACATAAATATTTGAATCCCAACTTCTCCGAAAGAATCAAGTGATTGGACAACACTGGCTTGCATTTATTTTGGTACCCCTCAAAACTGAGTAACTGGTACTCACTTTAGACAGACCACGAAGTCTCTGATTTTCACTTCACTTTTACCCACTGTCTAACCACCAGACTGCCGTATTTACCTTCTGCTAGAATTTGGATATGGTTTGTTTTTCCCCACCCAATCCCACCCATCTCATTTGATCCCCAGTATTGGGGGTGGTTCCTAATGGCAGGTATTTGGTCATTGGGGGTGCATTCTAATGATCAGTGCCCTGGGGAGGGTAAGTGAGTTCTCACTATTAGTTCCCTAGAAAACCAGCTGTTAAAAAGATATCTTTACTCTTCTCTCTTTCTTCCTCTCTCTTAATGATTTCTGCATTCGCTGGCTCCCCTTCACCTGCCACCCTGAGTGGAGGCAGCCTGAGGACCTCCCTTACCTGATGCAGATGCTCTGTCTCCAACTTTCCAGCCATCTAGAGCCATGAGCCAAATAAATCCTTTTTCTTTATAAATTACTCAGGTCATCATATAAATGGAATTGCTGTATTCCATTATAGCAATAAGAAAGGGACTAAAACACTTTCTTTACCGGTCTAACCTTAGAAGGCATTAAGGTTTTAACCTCTAGCTGACATAATTCAGTCCAAGTTCTCTTCATGGTGTTATATTTTTATTAATGATGCCTCTCCCCAACACACACACCTAAGATGCCCATGTTCTAATCCATGGAACCCATGATTACGTTACTTTACAGAGCAGGAAGGACTTTGTGGAGATGAATAAGGTTAAGGATCTTGAGATGGGGAGATTATCCTGGATTATCTAGAGAGGCTCAATGTAATCACTGGGGTTCTTAAAAGACAGAGCAAGAGGTCAGGGTTAGAGAAGATATGGACAGAATCAGAGGCTGGAAGGGATGCATTTTGTACATGAAGGAAGGGGTCGTGAATTGGGGAATATAGATGGTCTCTAGAGGCTGGAAAAGCCAAGAAAATAGATCTCTAGACTCTCTAGAAGGAAGGCAGCTCTGCTGACACCTTGGTTTTAGCCTGTAAGATCCATTTCAGACTTCTATCCTCCAGAATTATAAGATAATAAATCTATATTGCTTAAGCCACAAAGTTTGTAGCAACAGGAAGCTAGCACACATGGCGTTCAAGTTTGTTCACTATGTGATTTCAGCCCACCCCTTAATCCCCATTTCCTTCCTCTTTGCTCCATCCTCTCTATCTATAGTCTCTCCACACCAAACGACTCATCATTCCCTAGGACCCCATGCTTTCCACACCTCCATGTCTTCATGTCATTCTTTCTGCCTAAAATCCTTTTCTCTGCTCTTCCTCGAAGTTCCAAAGGAGAAAGGAGAAGGCCTACTTCAGTATTTAACCACTAAAGGCGTTTCTATCACTTAGAGTGCAGACAAGCTGAGTTGACGAAAGACACCACAGATCACTCCACAAGTTTCCTCCTTGAGAAAGTAGATCCTAAAAGTCCCATTGATGTGCCCTAATTTGGAAGGATTCGAGCTAGAAGTGAAAGCCAGTTGGAGAACAGGGGTGGAGCTTTGGGGTTGCAGTCTACTCAGTGCAATAGAGCTGCAGCTCTAGGTAGCTAACACTGGGGGGGAGGGGGCAAAGGCAGGTGTGGGTGAACGGTGCCACCTCCTGAGGACACAGCTGCTTTGTGCCTTTCTGTGTATTTAGCATTCTTATTAAAATCTAATGTTAACTTAAGAAAAGAGCTGGGGCTGTAATCAGCCAGGTTCAACTTTGCTCATGGCCCCAGCAGCCTTAGCAAAGAGAATGAGAGTGGCCACCCCCTACTGGGGCAGACGGAATTGCTCCAGCTCACAGACCTCGCATCTACACTCCCATGGCCAAGGCCGGGGGCATGTCCTTTATCCACTTTACAGAAACAGGCTGCTCTTATGCTGTTGATCTCTACTCAGCCCAGTCCCGGACTGGGCTTACTACCGAGTTTGCTAAACCTCTTTGTCTTCCAAGATCAGCATCACCAGTATGACCAATTAATATTGCTGAGGCCTCTGTAATAACTGGTCAGAGTCTTTAGGAGTGGTAGTGACCACAGACATGAAGAAAGGACACAAACAAAGCCTCATGGGTAATTTCCAGCATTTCCCCAGAGCTACCTCCTTTGCAACAGAAAGATCTTTTTTATTTCAGATCTGGAGTTTTCCATTTAAGGTGCCCACTCACTTTTCTCCAGCCAGACTCCTCTTCCACGGGCACAAAGCACCATTGGTCTCTCCCCTCACCCATTCCCACAGCTGCTCTGTATATGGCCCTTAAGCAGCACAGAAGAACTTTCCTCGGAAGCCTGAGGTCTTCCCAGCACCTCTTCCTACAACACTGCTTTAGCCAGACCGGGGCATTCTGCTGCCACTGCTCATGAGTTAAATGTACATCCTGACAGGGACCTTCTGTAAAAGCTAACAACTGCAGAGCATTTGAAGATGCCAGCTTCTAGCTCTAGCATTATTAACCCACCTGGTATGTCTCTGAGGGACTAGGGGGCAATCTTGAAACTACACTGCTCGGCGTTCAGCAGCCTTAGCATGGTCTTTTATCAGCGACTTTTACATTTTCAATCTGCTTCTATGGACATGCCTTCCAGGATTTCTTCACCACGATTAGTCCTTGTCATACATTTGGACTATTGTTTTCAGGGAATGATGGACCCTACGTGAATTCATTTAAAAAGACACTGTTCAGGGAGAAGTAGAGATGTGGGAGTGGCAGGGAACAGAGCATTACAGATGCTTCAAAAATCAGTCCTAGCTCTCAAGAGACAAGGCAGCTTGAATTTTCTGACACTCTCCTTGAACTTGCCAGTGTGGATACAGGTAGTTTAAAAAAAAAGATGTTGCCCAGGAGGTTTGTGCTATTTCTGATAATAAAGCTTTTATGGCCTGCCCCATCAAAATCTCTCCCTCTGAGATCTTTGTGATGGATTGATGTTTCCATCCTAGCTGATGAAATTTTTTCTCCCCCCTACACTCCACCCCCCACCATATCTTCATAGGCACTTCACAGGAAAGTTGAAAAAGGCTGTATTTGGCCTGCCAGCCAGATTGCTTGCTAAATGGAAACTGTTAGCTGTAACTCTCAAAAGTCTGTTTTGTTCTCTTTGATTTTCCCCCTTCAGCTTGTCTATTCAGACAAGCCCATTTTATGGATTGTGGAACAGAGCTAAGTGGAAGTGGTTATTATGGAGAATGAGGAGCTGCATTCAGTCTTTTAAAAAAGAATTTTTGATTTGAATGGAAAGCACTCAGAAATTCTTAGCTTCTACATTCATGTACTTGCTAGAGTTTGGTGCCACTTTTCTTTCCTTTGGATGAGAGATAGGTAATTTGTGGTGGATTGTGTCTTTACAATGCAGTGCCTGATGTCTCATTAACAAACAGAACAACAAATTGCATCACACATCAGCTAATGACATTTTCTCTCCCATAGGGAATAGTGATTCTTGAATACTAAGAAATTGTTTTAAAATTTGAAGGATTTTCTTTTGAAATCTAGCTGCTGCTCTATTTCCCTATTCCCCTTCAGTCTTGATCTGTGAAGGAATAATTTGCATTTACTGCCACATTTTTGACCCTCTTTGCACCTGCAGTCACTCCTGTGCTCCCTGGGTTCTGGGCCAGCATCACTCCACGGCAGCTCATCTGAAGGATCACCCTTGAATTTCTAATGGCCAAATTCAACCTCCAAACTGTTCAGCCTTTTTCTTACCTGATCGCTATCATATCAGCTTCATAGGAAAAGGAGATGTGAACAGACATGAACTTTGTCAACTTAGTATCTTGAAATCACCCATTTCTTCTTTTCCTGAGGCCTGAGCCTGTCTTCGCTCTTGAGACTATCGACTATTCCCTTGCATTTCCTCTATGGCACTAATAGCTCTTCTGTAGTAAATACCCCCTTTCTCCATCTACTGGCTCCTTCCAAATCAAACTATGAATGTATTCAAGAGTCTCTCATCTTTCTCATATGTACACTCACACACTCTGTCCTGTGATCCTGTATCCTCCTTCAACTATTTGACCATCTTTCTTTGAACAACCCAATTGGTTGACAGTTTCCACCTGCTATCTCATCTATCATTTTCCCTTGAAAGTTTCAAATGATTTTTGTGGCATAAAATGAGACAATTATTTTTTTCTCAGCTGATCAATGAATGTCATGAATTATGTAAACAGAACATTGACTAATCCTTGGAGGTTTTTAAAAAATTCAATTTGCTAATGTTTTATTTGACATTTTTCATGCTATAAAGATTTATTCTTACATTTTCTTCTAAGAGTTTTATAGTTTCAGCTGTTAATATCTAGGTTTTTAGTTTTCAAGTTATTCTTAAGTTGATTTATATTCAGACCCTAGATAGTGGTTCTACAAGTATACCAGCAGCATGAACACGTCTATGGACTTGTTAGGAAAGCACCTTCTTGGGCCTACCCCACTCCACTGAACCAGAAATTCTGGGAGCAAAGCCCAGTAATCTGTTTTAATGAACCCAGAAGGTTCTGATATAGTCAAATTTGAGAACTATTGCACTAGAAGTACATCCCTTTCATCCATGCTTTTAAGTTAATTGGTAAAAAGTATGACTTGTTTTTGCTAATGTTCTTTGAATGTGAAATGACACCTTTTCTCATTGTTAATGTTGTTAATTTGTATTTTTCCCTCTTCCTTAATGTTGGTTGTATTTGCCAAATGTTTGAATGTATTATTGGTTGTTTTCAAGGACCAACTTTTACTGATTAGCTTTCCTGTTTCTGTTTTTTTCCACTTAGTTAATATTTGTTTTCTCTTCATTGATTGCACCATTTTACTTTATTATGAGGTTTCTAATCTAACTGGAGTTGAGTGCCTTATTTGTTTATTTTTAATCTTTCTTTTTTTTCTTTTTTATTAAATCATAGCAGTGTACAATAATACTATCATGGGGTACAGTGTACTGTTTCTGTATAAAATTTGAAATACTTTCATCCAACTGGTTAACATAGCCCTCATGTCTTTGTAGAATATAAATGTCTTAAAATAATAACTAAGAAAAAGATATTTTTAATCTTTCTTGTTCTCCAATGAGACACATTTATGGCTAAAATATTTTCTATGTGTACACTTTGCCCTCAGTTCCATAAATTCAACATATAATGTCCTTACACCATTGTCACTTAGTTCCAAATAGTTTGTGATTTTAAATTAGAAATTACTGTTTAAAAATTCTTTAAGTTTTTGAAGAGCTATTTTATTTTCTTTCCCTGACAATGTATAAATGTTTTTTTGTTTTTAATTGTTCCAGTCAGATCAGAACATTTGGCCCTTTCAGGACTTGTTGAGATTTTCTTTGTGGTGTAATACTTGATCAATATTATAAATATTTGTGTGTTTGTAGAGGCTGTGTACTCCGTTAAGAAAAAACATCTCTTTACATAGAACGATATCTCCCTCTACACATATGTGAGATGTCTGGCCAGCATTTAGCCATATATGTCTCTATTTTTTGTATTACATGGCTGGAAATTTTCCACACAGCCTTCATGTATCTCTATGAATACATATATATATATATATTCATATGTATATGTGAATATCTACCTAATTATCTGTCAGATTTAGTTTGTTAAGACTTTGGTTTTTAGAACAGTTATAGATTCATAGAAAAATTGAGGAGATAGTAAGAAACATCCATTTACCCTGCCCCCAGGATCTTCTACCAATAGCATCTATAGCCGTATATTTGTATAATTAGTAAAACAGTACTGATGCATAATATTCAACTAAAGTTCATAGTTTATTTAGATTTCCTTAGTGTTTACCTAAAATCTTTTCTCTGTTCCAAGATTCCATCCAAGATACTGTATTACATTTAGTTGTTATAGCTTCTTACACTCTTCTAGGCTGTGACAATTTTGAAGGCTTTCTTAGTTTTGAGGACCTGATAATTTTGAGGAGTGTTGGTCAGATATTTTGTGACAGATATACTGTCCTTCAGTTGGGATTTGTCTAATGCAATTCTCATGGGCTTGTGGTTATTGAGGAAGGCTATGCAGATAAAGTACCATCCTTACCACATCATATCAAGGCATGTACTAATAACTTGATTCATCGCTCTTACTATAGACCTGGTTCTCCGGGTTGAGGTAGTGTTTGTCAGATTTCTCTTTTTCCCCTTTCCATAGCCTGTTCTTTGGAAGGAGGTCACTGTGCCCAACCCACACCTAAGGAGTCTCTAGAGTTACGCTCCTTCTCCATGAGTGCATTCTATCTACATAGATTGTTTGGAATTCTGAATGGAAAATTTGTCTCTTCTTCCTCATGCATTAATTTATTAAACATTTATTTATACCTCTATCCGCTCTTGGTTTTCATTTTACACTTTGAGGGGTTTGGGTATTTTTTAAGTGCTTCCTTACTTTCTGATACTATAAAATGCTCTAGGATTGTCTCAAATAGTTTCTGCCCCTGCCCTATCAGCTGTTTCTTCAAGGATCTCTGGTTCTTTTCACTGGTTAATAATATTAGAAACAAAAATCTGTGTACTGGTTGTGTTTATTGTTGCTACTGGAGTGTTAGAGTTAGTCTTTTTTTTTTATTTTTATAAACAAAACTCATATTTAGATAGAAATAAAAATAAGTGATTTGGCTCGGCGCCTATAGCTCAAGTGGCTGGGGCACCAGCCACATACACCTGGGGTGGCACTCCAGCCCGAGCTCGCCAAAACAACAACAATGACAGCTGCAACCAAAAAAATAGCTGGGCGTTGTGGTGGGTGCCTGTGGTCCTGGCTACTTGGGAGGCGGAGGCAGGAGACTCACTTGAGCCCAGGAGTTGGAGGTTGCTGTGAGCTGTGATGCCACAGCCCTCTACCCCGGGGGATAGCTTGAGGCTCGGTCTCAAAAAAAAAAAAAAAGTGATTTTCTTCACCAAATATAATAGCAATATTTTACATATTATTTCTAGATAAGAAATAATTACACTTATTTTTGTAGCTTTACTTATAAATCAGGATGAGACAGTAGATTGTCATGGAAAAAGACAGAAGAAAACAGATAAGTCATTTGTTGGTATCCATGACCTCTGATTCCATCTTAACCATGAAACTGAAGTGCTCAATATATATACACCTGCTAAGAAGCTTATGAAGACACAGACTCAACAAGGAAATGTAAACAGCAATAGCCAGGTGTGAAGCATCAGTGGCAGGCTCTTCCATTCAGACTTTGACTTTCAGTTGTTTCTTTAATCCAGGTGTCCTCAAACTACGGCCTGTGGGCCACATGCAGCCTGCCTAGGACATTTATCTGGCCCACTGGGTGTTTTTGCCACCGCTGCCTATCCTGCTTAGCAGCCAACTCGTCCCGGGGCCCGCAGTCTGGCCCTCCAATGGTCTGAGGGATAGTGAACTGGCCCCCTGTTTAAAAAGTTCGAGGAGAACCCTACAAGTGGTTCTCCACCCTCCTAATGCTGCAGCCCCTTAATACAGTTCCTGTGGGTCGCGATCCACAGGTTGAGAACTGCTGCATCCAGTTGGTAAAGAAAAAAATCTACCCTGAAATCCTTTTTGGGTGAGCTCACAATCTCTGTCTACTAATTTCTTTTAACTTCCTTTACATATTTTTAACAACACATTTAAAACTCCTAGTAGTCAAGTGCGAGCTTCATTGTAACGTTTTATAAGATGTACTCTTCCTCCCACACCTTCTCAAAATTTATTTCTTCAAAGAATTGACAACTCAATATCCAATGTGGATCTACCATGATAGTAAATGGTAGGTCTAAAATGACTTAACTAAAGCAATTCAAGGGTGCCACTAGCAGAGATCACAAAAAAGAGAAATGTGAGACTTTCAATGCTGTCTTCTCAAGAACAGATAGATCTTCAAAGTGTGATAGTTCAAACCAGTGCCATTTAAATACGTAGATTATCAGTGGCTAAAGCATTCAATGGAGGCCTATAGGCAAAGATACTCAGCGATCGAGAGGCCTGCATACAACTATGGCTCTTCCTTCAAACATCAAATACAAGAGAAAGTCTGTTTTAAAAGTCCCTTAAGAATTTTCGACGGTTTCTGAATTAGCTGTAGAAAGCTCTGATTTAGTTGTATAGCATTTGAGATGTGTGTCCACCATTAAATACAAAATTTATGTTAAAGCCAAGTTACTTGACCTATGTTCCATCAAAGTATGTTTTGAGATGCTTTCGTGCATTTTTGTAGTAGTCATTCCTAACGTTCATGGCGGGAAGAATATACAGAATCTTCAGCAATGCACACACACTGGGAGAACTTGGTGTTGGGCAGGTGAAAGGCTTCATACACGGTGGGTGGAAGCTCAATATCTTTCCATTTGTGTTGCCATTTGATTCCCCAACAGTTCCATCATGAGATCATGTCAGGATCATGTCAAGATTGGGTAAATTGGTTCTGCACATGCCAGCATGGTGTTCCTCTGATGTACTGAATGGGGGTCACCTATGACTAAGGGTACCAGAGATAAATATTTAAGAACTTTGGGGTGCAATTCTGAGAATGTATCTTTTTTTCAAATTTCAGATTAATGTAAGGTTACAAATGATTAGATGACATTGTTAGGCAAAGTCTAAGTTGTAGTTGAGCCCTTCACCCAGAGGGTGTGCCATGTACCCTACATTGTGCCCATTAGGTGAGCGCTTGCCAATCCCACTCCTTCCTCCTTTCTTCCTTCTCTCTCTTCCCTCTCCCTCTTTCCCACCCCTCCCTACCTAAGTTTGTCTTTTTTCTCTTGTTTTTTTCTTCTCTTTTTTTCTCTACTATTTTCATATTAGTATTGAGTGCATTAGATGTTTGCTTTTCCATTATTACAATACATTATTTAGGAGGCTGTTCTCCAAATCCATTCAGGTAAACACAAGATGTAAAGTCTCCATCTTTCATTCAGCTGAATAGTATTTCATGATATACGTATACCATGGTTTGTTCATTTATTCATTTGTGAATTGATGGGCACTTGAGTTATATCCACATCTTGGCAATTATGAATTAACCTGTGATAAACATTCTAATGTAAATGTCCTTATGGTAAAGTGATTTTTTTTTTCTTCTGGATAGGTACCTTGTAATGGGATGTGGGATTAAATGGAAGGTTTACTTTTAGCTCTTTGAGGATTCTCCATACTTCTATCCAAAAGGTTGTACTAGTTTACAGTCCCCATCAACAATATATAAGTGTTTCCTTCTCTCCACACCAATGCCAGCATCTGTAGCTTGGAAACTTTGTGATGTGGGCTAGTCTCACTGGCATTAGGTGATATCTCAAGGGTTTTTTAATTTGCATTTCTCTGATGATTAGAGATGAACATTTTTTCATTTGTTTGGTGGCCATTCATCTGTCTTCTTAGGAGAAGGTTCTGTTCATGTCTTTTGCCCAGTGATATATGGGATTGTTATCTATACTACCCAAAGCAATTTACAGATTTTTTTTTTTTTTGAGACAGAGTCTCACTGTGTCACCCCTGTTAGAGTGCTGTGGTGTCACAGCTCACAGCAACCTAAAACTCTTGGGCTTAAGCAGTTGTCTTGCCTTGGCCTCCAGAGTAGCTGGGACTACAGGTGTCCACCACAACACCAGCTATTATTACATTTTTTTTTTTTTTGCAGTTTTCATTGTTGTTTAGCAGCCCCAGGCGAGGTTCAAATCCGCCAGCACCGATGTATGTGGCCAGCACTCTAACCACTGAGATATGGACACCAAGCCAATTTACAGATTTAATGTAGTCCCCATTAAAACACCAACATCATACTTTGAAGTACTTGAAAAAATAATTCTTCATTTCTTTTCTTTCTTTTTTTTTTTTAGGACACATTAAAATTTGCTTTAATACTTCTTTGGGGAAAAAAATCACACTTTTAGTGAATGAACAAAAAACATTTTTACAGTAGCAATAGGCTATTATTCTTATCCATCATGCCATGAATTCATAGGGTAGAGGTTCTAGTAGCTCAGGGAGGCACTTTGCCATTGAATGTGACAAAGCATTGATTGACTTTTGAATTCATGGGAAATAGGTTCCAGCACCTTGTATCACTGTTACATGGGGCCTATTGTTTATCCTGTGTGCTATGCTGTACACCTATTATGCCATGAGCTCATGGGGAATAAATAGGTTCTTGCACCTAAAAACATGGGTCCACTGGTACTCCTGTGTGCTATGTTATATGCTTATTATGCCATAAATTCATGGGGAATGGGTTCCAGGAGCTCAGGCTCCTTTCCGTTGGTTCTCACAAAGTGGGCTTCTCTGGGTGGAGCAGGCTGGTGTTTCAGTTGAACCCAGGTGCCTTTCTCTTTGGCTTCCTTCTTTTTCTGATCATTTTCCTTCACATGTTTCAGGAAGCTATCTTGGCTCTTAGAGTGCTTAATATGCTCAATAGGAACATTATTCCTCTTGGCAAGAATCTTGCCCTTAACTTGCTTGTTTACAATAATGCCAACAGCATGCTGGGTAACATGGTAAACTCTTCCAGTTTTGCCGTGGTAACATTTGTGTGGCTTGCCTTTTTAAACAGTACCCATTCCCTTGATGTCTACAATATCACCTTTTTTGGAGATGTGCATATATGTGGCCAAAGGAACAACTCCATGTTTTCTAAGAGGCCTAGAGAACATGTACCAGGTGCCTCTCCTCTTTCCCTTTGTGTTTGCCATTTTGGTGAATTACTGGAAAGTGGCGTCTCCAGCCAAAAGGCTAATTCTTCTTTTCATATGGAACCAAAATAACTCCAATTAGCAAAAGAAATTTTTAGAAATAAAAATAAATCTGGAGGCATTATGTTACCAGGCTTTAGGTTATACTACAAGTCTACAATGACCAAAATAGCATGGTACTGGCACAAAAATAGAGATAGATCTATAGAATAGAATAGAAAATAAAGGCTAGAGATAAAACTAGCCTCATATCACCATTTGATCTTCAACAAATCAAAAAGCATATACTGGCTGGGCACAGTGGCTCACACTTGTTATCCTAGCCCTCTGGGAAGCTGAGGCGGCTGGGTTGCTTGAGCTCACGAATTCCAGACCAGCCTGATAAAAAGCAAGATCCAGTCTCTACTAAAAATAGAAAAACTGAGGCAAGAGGATTGCTTGAGCTCAAGAGTTGGAGGTTGCTGTGAGCTATGATGCCACAGTACTGTACCCAAGGTGACAGCTTGAGACTGTGTTGCCGAAGGAGGGAAAATACTGTGGAAAAGAATCATTATGTAATAAATAAATGATGTTGGAAGAACTGGTTAATCACATGTGGAAGACTGAAACTGGACCAGCACCTCTCACCACTTACAAAAATTGACTCATGCTAGATAAAAGATTTAAATCTAAGATACAAAGTTATAAAATCTTGAGAAGAGTATGGGAGAAAAACTCTTGATGATATTGGCCTGTTGAAATGTTTTATGAAGAAGACCCCCTTGGCAATCATAGCAGCAACAAAAATAAATAAATGGACCTGATCAAGCTAATAAGCTTCTGCACAGCTAAGGACACAGCTAAAGCAAATCTGTACCCTTCAGAGTGGGAGAAGGTATTAGCATATTATGAATCCGACTAAGGGCTGATGACCAGAATCTACAGAGAACTCAAACTGATTAACTGAGAATGTTTCTTTAAGTTCCTGAATAATGTGTTCCACTGTTGGAACACTTAGGGTTTCTTTATAGTAACCCTCAGAAGTTAGTTGAGGTTCCAATCTATCTTGTTGAGCTCTGTGGAATTTCCCAGAGAGCTTCATTTGAATATCAAGTTTGGTTCCCAAATTGTGGCTACCTCAAACCCAAACTCACGATAAACATCAATATTTTCCATCACTTCGTTGAGTAAACTGAGTACCGCAGTTAAGATACAAGCTGCAAAGAAGGCATCAGGGTTTGCCTCTGGATTCTTTTCCCAAAGACCCTTGTAAAAGAGAGGACATGTTTAAGAACAGTAATGGCAACAATGAAATTAACATGTTACTGCACTACTGGGCACAAATGCTTGGCCAGCTATCCACTTACTCCATCTCATAGTTGAGTCACTATTTATACCGTCTAAATATAAATATAAAACAAGCACTTACAGGAGGTCTGCTACAATTTCAAAAGCATCATACCTTCATGTCCACCGAGAATGGCAAATTTCCTTCAGTTCTTTAGCCCTTTCTTCACCGTTTAGAAAAAAGAACAGAAATTACATTGTCAAGTTCTGAAAGCAGTTGCAGTGATTGATGGAAAAAAGAACACACTTCCCCAATTGTTCCCAATGCCCCAGGTTTTCTCATTACAGGTGGTGGTTTTGCTGACCACATATTTAAGACACAGGAAGAAAAAGATGTGTAGCTAGCTTGGGGATATTTCTCTAAAATGTCTGGAAGCAACAACTTTCATTTTAGGAGAATATCCACTGGACGCAATGTAAGCCTGGCTGTGACAGTGCTTCATAGCCCTCACTTCTCAGTCATTGTAGCGTAAAATTTCACAGCCAAAATTTCTACAGTGGCTTCATGAAGCAGGAAGCTCACAAAGTCCTCTCTCAGGATATGAGATTCTTGGCGAACCTTACCAGCACCAGTATCTCCTCCCCTGCTATGTCCACTACATCGTCTGTGATAAGGGAAAAGTAGCATGAATCTCTTACTTCCTGAGAGTTTCTTCCCGAATGCAGCTCTCACAGATTCCCAGCGTCTGTTTCTCTTGTATTTTTGAACAAAGCAATGTGTTAACTGCTGTTGTCTCAGATCACTTTCTCAGGACCTCTTCACCAGAATTTACCCAGATGTCCAGCTGTGCTTATCAGGACTAAGGAAACCTTCTGGGAGTTCATCAGTCTCATGTCCCTCTAGAGCAGTGGTTGTCAACCTTCCTAATGCCACGAGCCTTTAATACAGTTCTTCATGTTGTGGTGACCCCCAACCATAAAATTATTTTAATTGCTACTTTATAACTATAATTTTGCTACTGTTATGAATTTTAATGTAAATATCTGATATGCAGGATGGTCTTAGGTGACCCCTGTGAAAGGGTCATTCGACCCCCAAAGGGGTCACAACCCAAAGGTTGAGAACCGCTGCTCTAGAGGTATGTCCTGCTTTCCTATAAGAATCAAGATTTCAAGTAGACATTTTAGGTATTCTTTGTTTTCCTTCTCTTCACACATCAGAGGTAAACTGTCCTCATCCTCTTCTTCACCCCCTCTCCTGCACTGGGGTTCTGAGCATTGCTGTGGCTGGTCTTGTTAAGCTTTTGTTCCTGTTCAGAAGTGTCACTGATTTTTTTTTCCTGTCTCAGTGTCCTGATTTCCTCTTCACTCAATTCTCTTATTCAATTTTTTGTGTCTGCTATGTGGATTGTTCAAATGACTAGTAAGGTCAAATATTGTTAGTATTGCTTTATCTTGAAGAATTGTCCGATAAGGACTCTCTCTGTGACATCACAAGTGTCTGCTTCAATTAATTTTGAGAAATGAAATAACCTAACCATGCCATAATTTCTGATGCCTCTGAAAAATATATAGTTCTACAGATCATAGAGGTCTCAAAGTTTTTGGCATGTAATTGATAATGTTGATTTAGCTGATCAACGTTACCCTCTTCTGGTATCTGGCAGGATCCTATAGGAACATGGAGAAGGCCTGGGACTGCATGACCTTCCCCCTGCAGGTGGGAACAGTACAGAAGTTTGGCATCCTTGCTGGCTGGAGGCCCAGCCCTTCCTTACCCACCTGCTCAGGTTAGCCACTGCCCCACCCATTGTAGTTAGGAAGGGGAGCCAGGTGGGAGGCATACCAGCAGGGCCCACTGCCTGGAGTTAGTCTTTAATTGTGTTCTTCAGAAGCTCCATAGACTAATAGATTTTTTGCCTACCTGATCTTCTTTCATCATTAGACAAGAAGGAATAAAAATATTAATAAATACAATAAGTTGTCAGCCTAGGAAATATGTAATGAAACAATTATAAAAATGAACAAAAATCAAACAAGACTTAGTAAAGCATAAAGAAGGGTGAAATCCAAAATTATAGAATTAAAAAAAGAATCTGGAAAGGAATAAAATGTTAAATAAACCTAAGAGCTTATCCTTTGAGAAAATAACAATAATAAAAGAGGAAGGTTAAAAAAAATGCTCTGGCTAAGCTAATTCAGCAGTTAAAGCCAGTGTACAGGAATTGGCGTGGGAAGGGAGGCGTGTAGATGCAAGGGAGAATTCTTAAGGTCAGATGCCATTGTAAACAATTAAATCTTAATAATTTCATATTATAACAAAATTGATGATTGTCTAAAAAGGTTAAAATGGCCAAAATTGACCTCACGGGAAAGAGGAAACTTCTACAAACCAATATCCATAAGGAAGCCCATTCATTCATCAAATGCATGTATATTGAGCAGTTATTATGTGGCAGGCCTTGTTTAGGCACTCAGTGAACAAAACGAATCTCCATGCTCAAGGAGCTTAGATTAAAATTCTTTTAAGAATAACTTTTAGAAAAGAAAGCAAGTATAGCTGGAGTTATCAATTAGTACTTTCAAGCTTTCTCGTCTCTTATAAAGCTGTTTCACAGTATTGAAAACAACAGAAAGTCTCTTTATCATTTGTAAAAGAATAACAGTTTTTATAATCTAGAAAATTTAGGAATATCAGCTCTGATTCTGTTCCACTGAGAGTAATAGAAAACCTCACTAAATAGTCACTTAAATAAATGAGAGGTTTATTGATTCTCACAGAATACATGATCTGTGGTAGACAGTTCCTGCCACTAGTTGTTGGCTTAGCAAGTCTAAGGCCCATCAGAGTCTCTTAGCCTTTCCCACATGACTGGTCATGTGACGACTGCTACAAGTTCAAATTTCACATCCACATTCTGGACAGGGAGGCTCTCAGGTGAGAGAAGAAAAGCATGAGAAAAGCAAGAAGAGAAGACACCTCCACAAGCCATCAAAGGTCTTTCCAGACTTCTTATTATGCACCAAAACTCAAGTCAAGTCCTGTGTCATGCATCTGCTCCTACTTGCCAAGGAGTCTGGGAAGTTGACTGGTTTAGCTTTCCAGTACCCAGAGTTGAGTTAGGCAAGAGAAGAAAGATTAAAAGCAATATTCAATTATCCAAACCTCAGTATTGGCCAGGTATGGTTAAAAAAGAAAACCACAAGACCTATATTGCTAAGAAATACAGAAGCAAAAATTTTTGATAACACTGTAATAAATCAAATCTGGCAGCATAATATAAAAATAATATGCCATAAGCAAGTTGGCTTTATCTCAGGAATATAATGCTAGTTTAAAATAAAGAAATCTATAAGTATTTTTTTCACATCCTAGAATAAAGAAGAAAAATCTTTGTGTAAAACCACTTTATCAAGGTATAATTGACACACAAAAAGATGTACATAATCAATCAACTTAATGAGTTGGAGATAAGTATCCACTTAGGGAACCATCACCGCAAATCTAGGCCATAAACGTATTAACTCCAAAAGTTTCCTCCTGTCCTTTTTATTTTTATTATTTTTTGTGACAAACTTGACATGATATTTACCTTCTGTTTTTTTTTTTATCTTTTAAAAATACTTAAAAAATTTTTTTTTATTAAATGATAGCTGTATACATTAATGCAAACATGGGGTACAGTGTAGTGTTTTCATATACAATTGGAAATATTTTCATCAAACTGGTTAACATAGACTTTGTGTCATTTACTTTGTTATTGTGTTAAAACATTTATACTCTAGTTCTAGAAAAGTTCACTTGCACCCTTGTTAGACAGACCATATATTTACCTTCTTAGCACATTTTTAAGTAGGCAATCCGGTATTGTTAACCGGAGGTGCTGTGCTGTGTGACAGATCTCTAGGACTCACATATCTTGTATAACTGAAAGTTCGTATGCTTTGACTAATAACTTCTCATTTCCCACCTCCTCCCAGCCCCTGGCAACTACCATTCTACTCTCTGTTTCTATGACTTTGACTCTTTTAGATTCCTCATATAAGTGGTTCTCATGGAGTGTTTATTTTTTTTTATCTGCCTTATTTCACTCAGCATAATGTCCTCCAGGTTCAATCACATTGCCATGAATATAATAATAGCACTTTCTTCTTTATAAAGGCAGAATCATATTTCACTGTCCTAGTCTGTTTGAATTGCTATAACAAAATGCCATAGACCAACTGGCTTATGAACAAAAAGAATTTATCACATTTCTCAAGTCAGGAAAGTCCAAGAACAAGGTGTTGGCAGGTTCAGTGCCCAGCGAGGTCCATCTTTCACTATGACTTCATAGGGCAGGAGGGGGAGAAATCTCTCTGGTGTCTGTTCCATAGAGGCACTAATCCCATTCACCAAGGCCCTCATGACCTGATCACCTCCCAAGGCCCCACCTTCTAACTCCTTGGGGGTTAGGATTTCAACAAATGAATTTGGGGAGACATAAATATTTGGACCATGACTGCACTCTCTCTCTATTTTCACACTGCATTTTCCTTATCCATGCATCTGTCAATGGATATTTAGGTTGCTTCTGTATCTTGGCTACTGTGAATAATGCCATAATAAACATGGGGGATCTCTGTATCTTTGAGATTATGATTTCAATTTCTTTGAATATATATTCAGAAGTATAATTGCTGAATCACAATAGTTCTATTTTTAAATTTTTGAGGAAACTTAAAAGTGTTTTTCTTAGTAGCTGCAACATTTATATTCCCATCAACAGTACCAGGGTTCCCTTTTCTCTATAGTCTCACCAACGCTTGTTACCTTTTGAGATTAAAAAAAAAATAGCCACACTAGTATTTGTGAGGTGACATCTCATTGTGAAAAAGCTTTTTTTTTTTTTAACAGATGTTGAGTAAACATTCAGGTACAGTTGCCCCCTGGATAACTCGGATTTGAACTGTACCAGTCCACCTCTGCCCTCCCAGAGGCAGTAAGAGCCCTCCTCCTCACACTACCCAACATGTGGAGGATGGAGGCCTTTCTGATGATCCACTTCCACTTAATGAATAGTGAATAGATTTTCACTCTTTTATTACACACGGTGGACATAAAGTTTGTGTACAATTTTAAATTGCACCTGAGCTTTATGGCCACCCTGCATTTTAATAATAATTTCCTTTCTTAACTTACTTTATTGTAAGAATATAGTACATAATGCACATGACATACAGAATGTGTTAAGTGAGTGTTTATGTTATTGGTAAAGCTTCCAGTTACCAGCAGGCTATTAAGAGGGAGTTGAAAGTTATAGGCACTTTTTCAATTGTACAGGCGTCAGCTCTACAATCCTAAAATTAATTCCTGACAGAACTATTTTTTAGAAATAGGCTGATAATTTTGTTTCCTTTTTACATGGGAAACATGCACACACTGTCATCAAATCTTACAGGAGGAGAAGAAGGAGAAACACTGCAACTGTTACTGTTTAACACTTTTCTGAAAGTTTTAGAGAAAACAAGCTGTGGAAAGGATTAAGTTGGATAACTATCAGAAATGACATGGCAAAGTTATGATTTCCTTGCAGTGTTTTCCTAGACAGCTCAAGAAAACAAACTAATAAAACTTTACTAAGATGAACAGTTAAAAATGGTATATGTTGCATAAAAAATTTGGTCCATATTCAAGGCAGATCATATCATTATAAAAAGACCCCATTGGCAGAGGTGGAAGAATTTAAATATGTAAGATTAGGTTTACATTTTCTTTTCTTTCTTTTTTTTTTTTTGGCTAGGGCTGGGTTTGAACCCACCACCTCTGGCATATGGGGCTGGTGCCCTACTCCTTTGAGCCACAAGTGCCACCTATAAGATTAGATTTAATTTGAAATATTCTGGACCTACTGAAATAAAACTCCAAAAGAAACAAAAACAGACAATTTAATAATGAATGATATGTTTCTGAATAGAGAATTCTTAACATCATAATTTATCTCTAAATAAATGATATAGTTGACAAAAATTTGTAACGGGGGTATAAGATATTGAGATTGTAAAGTTCATGTGGGTAAGCAGGTAATAATAGCTTATAAAATGTGAAAAATATTCCTGGTATGGAGACCTAAGATACTAGATAGTAAAGCATATGAATTTCCAATAATTAAGAGTGCAGGCTTTGACTTGCAGCTATGATGGAGTGGCTTGCTATAGCATAGCCCAATGTTTCTGCCAAGAAAATAAGAAAAGCCCAGATAGGATACAAAAACCATCCATTTGAAGGCACTGGCAAGCTGCCAACACAAAGAAAAGCTAATGGAATGACATCGCTAAGTGTCGAGAGAATGACTCAAGTCTTATAGTGTGAGAAAATGATTAATAGCTCGGAACACAAACACTGTGATAAGTAGATATTTCCATACTGAGGCCTTTGAAGCCTCCTGAAAGTTGCCCTCACTAGAATTATGATCCCAAAGGCCTCCTGATTAAACCTTCATTCAGGACTCACCCTTCCGGAGGTGTGAAAAGGACGATGGGCAGGAGAAACCTTGAGAACTTCTTCTACATCTTACCCCTGGAGGCCAGATCCCCCTGCCCCAGGCTTTTGTTCTTCCTCTTGCCAACCCCAAACACGACACAGGGAAGACTGCAGTTTCTGGGGTTGTGGCTGTGGCCCCGTGTGTAGTGAACGTCAGAGGAGAAGCAGGGAAGTCCTCTGCTTGTGTCACTACTCCCTGCTCTGCATGTCGCCTCGGGATGAGTGACATTGAGACTTCAGTAGTTCAAACTCTTTGGAATTGCCCCTTAAATTTTAAAAAATGGGTCAGAGGAGGCATGACTTATCTTTACCCAACTACTGGCATGAGGTAGGAATTACTCAGTATTCCATTTTCCACCTTGGATGGGGTTCAGGGACTCTGGTCAGTGGAGGTGGTCAGGTTCTACAATATGCACCAAAGGACACACCAGCCCTAGTTGCACAGTGCCAGGCACAGGCAGTGCCCCACATGGCCACTTTCTTCAAATATGGCCTCTGAGATGCCTCTGCCCCATGTGTCTTCAGCATGATGTCAAGATGGCATAAGAAAGTTTCCTTAACCGAAACTGCCAAGAAAGGCTTGGAGCTGAATAGAAGGGCTTGGGAAATGTGTGAACGCCTACAAGTACTGTTCATCTTCTTTGTGGCCGACATGAGGACAACTAGGTATAAGAGATCTGAATGTCTGGGAGTACAGCCAGGTGTTCTTTGGAATAAACAAGGACATGATGGTGGCCTGGGGTTGGAGCCTGTCTGATGACAACAAAGACAACCTGCACTAGGTCAGCAAGAAGTTGAGGGGCGAAGTTAGTCTCCTCCTCACCAACCACACACAGGAGGAGGTGAATGAGTGGTCATGGAATACTTGAATCATTGGAAATGGACTACACAGAGCTGGCAACAAAGCAACTGTCACTATGCGCCTGGTGTCAGAGCCCCTGAAGCAGTTCCACACTTCATGGAGCCACAGCTGAGGTGGCTGGGCCTGCCCAGTGCACATGGCAGGTGAGGTGACCATGCTGTCTGACCACGAGGTATGCAGGGAAGGTTATGCATTGACTCTGGAGCAGACCTGTGTCCTGAAGCTTTTTGGGTACGAGGTGGCTAAATTCAAGGTGACTGTCAAATATATGTAGGATGCAAAGTTAGAAAGTCTCCAACAGATGGGAGATGACTTGCCAGAGAGCATGTCTGGGTCAGCAGAAGAATCAGAGTCAAAGGACTACTATGGGATCTCTGGACCAGGATTGTGCTGGCGATGCAGGGCTGCTACCACCTCTCTGGAGGAGCATCTCTTTATTTTGCTGTAGATGAAGACAACAGAGGGTAACAGACACTGACTATTCATGTAAAGAATGGAACTTCACAGGGCATCTCCTTGGAGATAACAAAAGGGACTTTTCTCACGAAAAAAATGGCCTGTAGCTCTCTCCCCAGGTCCCCTCCTCACCCCAACTAAAGATGATTCCAGAGAGAGCTGCTCCATCCTCTTTCACTCCACTTTCTGGGAGTGAATCAACTTCTTCTGGACAGTCAGATGGGAAGGGCTTTGATAGGACAAGTTTTCTATGGGTGGTATTTCCAAGGGCATGATTACCTGGCTCTCCTGTCCTCCTGTGTGGCACTGGACACTGCAGCTGCCGCACTGGTCTGGGCAGATGGGGGCAAACACATCCTCTCTTGCATTCTAACTATAGGTATCACCTGCTGTGGTGGGTAGGGTTGAATGCCAGAGATAAAATGGACTTTTGGCACACAGGTACTCAGATCCAAGGCCTACTTTTAGGGAGATTTAGTGGGAAATGATCTTTCATGGAGGTTACTTTGGCATTTTCAAAGGGCTTTGTATATATCCCATACCGTTATAGGCACAAATATTTTTTCCCCAGAGAGAATAACTTGAGTCTTGCATACTTCAAAGCTTTCCAAAATCTCTCTTTTAATTACTCTATTTTAAAGAAAATAGTTAATATTTGAAGGAGATACTTTGGCTTGAAACAACAATGTTTCTTTTTGTTTTTTTAGACATATGCATCTACCCTTTGAATCAACAATCTCAAATCTAGGAATCCATCAATACATAGTTGCAAAACTAAAAACATACATGCACATGGTTATCCTTTACAACTTTTTTTAAATAAGAAAAGAATAGAAGCAATGAGAATGTCCATCAGTGGGTGACTGGTTGATTGTTAAGAAAGAATTTAATGTGGGGAAATTGCTGCAAAGGAAGTAGAAGAAATAAAGTGCAAACAGGCCAGTGAGGGAAATTGTATCCCATTGCCAGAGACAGCAACAGCAGGCAACACTACCATCTCCAGGGCCAGGGAACAAGAGGAAAATGTGGTACTGTGTTCTTTGGAAAAAACAAGTGCATGATGCTAGCCTTGGGTTAGAGCCCATTTGATGACTACAAAGACAACCTGCACCAGGTCAGTCAGAAGTTGAGGGGTGAGGTTGGTGGCGAAAAATCAACCACACAAAGGAGGAGGTGAATGAGTGGTTCATGAAATCTTGAGCCCCTGGAAATGGTGATAATTTCATTCGATCTCTTTCCCTACATCCCGGTGCAGCTCCCAGCACATGCACTTCTTTTAATTATATTTTTTAGAGATAGGGGTCTCACTTTGGCACCTAGCCTAGAGTGCAGTGGCATAGCTCACCATAACTGAACTCCTGGACTCAAGGAATTATCAGCCTCCTGACGACAGACATGTGCCACCACAACCAACTAATTTTAAAATTTTTTTGTAGAGATGAGGTCTCAATAGGTTGCCCAGGCTGGTCTCAAATTTCTGGCCTCAAGTGACCCTCACATGTCAGCCTCCCAAAGTACTTGAATCACAGGCATGAGCCTATCATTCCTAGCCCAGTTTTCTTTAGCACTTTATTATATGAGGAATCAATGGGGCCATAGAAGGCTCATCAAAATCTAAATGCCAATCTTTTCTGTCCAATGTCTCAATAAAGACCTCAACAAGAGATTGTATAAGGGCATAGAAAAGGGTTTAAAGATAAGGTTGAAAGGAGAAAAACATGCAAATTGAGTCACAGACTCAAGGATGGATGGACAGTCATTAAAATGTACATAATACTTCTGCAAAGATTTCTCTTTGAGAAACAAAGACAGACTGTTTTCATGGAGATGCCATTTGATTCATAGATACCTGTACAAAGTGTGTGTTCCCTTGAGGGTTCATGTCTGGCTACGGTGAGCTCAGGCAAGTGACTTAATTTTTCTGTGTCTGTTTCTCCAGCTGTAACCTCCAAGGGTGATTAGGTCTTTTTGAGAGTCTCTTCTGTACCTCACATCCTTTGATGCCAAGATGAATGAAAAACAAGCAGCTGGTTTCCTGAAAGATTTTAAAATCTGAAACTAGATTATATATTTTCAAAATAATAAAAGTGATTTGGAGACTGCCAAGCCACTGGCCAGTTTTAAGCATCTCCACAACCAGGAAATTTCTACTAAAGGAAACAGAAAAGCAATTTAGTCCCAAACGTCAGGAGGAGAAAAGATCATTTGCTCTTGGTAATATGGGACAGTTATTCAAGTCAAATAAGTCAGATAGGTTTGTCTTCCCGATATTTGAGACCTGGAGCTTGCTTTCTTATTTCTGCTCTGTTTGATTTGGTTAATGCTTAGCAGAGGGGGAAAGAGAAGAGGGAAAGAAACTGTGTCTATGAAAATTACAGCCACTTTTCTTCTGCCGCCACAGGCTGCGATGTCAAGAAGTAAATGACAGACGACGTCAGTTCTGCTATCTATAACCTCGCGCTTTGCAACCTCCCCCAGGGAAGCTGCATTCTTACGGCTTCTTAAACAGGAAGTAAACCTGGCAAAAACGAATTTAAGTGCGTTTTACACTGGGTATACCACAGACTTCACGGAAATTCTGTCACTTTGTTTTTGAACAGTGTCTCCTTCAAAAACACCGATCAGGATCCTGGGCATTCTCTTTAATTTCTCCTTAGCAACTCTGTCGGAGGGAAGAAATTCGGTGCCTTTAAACAGATTGTCCTCCAACACTGTAGCACTTGGTAAAGGACAGGGCACAGCTCAGGTGAATACTGTTGGAGGGGTGGGGGGAGGAGAGGGAAGAAGGCAGAGGAGGAGTCGAGAAGAGGTAAAATACAAGGACCAGGGCAGCCAGGAAGAGCCTGGGAGCCCTGGGTGATGAGAAAACTGCAGGGAGGGAACAGAAAGTTCTAGTGAAAACTCCTTCTTTCTCCATATCTTTGTCTACTGTAGAGAGCTGGGATTTGGTACAAACTGTGTGATCTCACCGGGATCCACAGCTAACTGATCTGAGCATTTCACGATACAAATTGTGGGACTTTGACTAATGCTAGCAAAGTTCTTTAATTTCTTCCAAGGAATAGAGTATACAGGAATTTTTTTATTACATAGATCAATCATTAGAAACAGCTTAGACGATATTATTCATGCAGTTAACCTGAAATCAGTACGGTAATACTTGCAGGAAACAAGCAAGAATTACCCTCATACACTTAGAGATTAAATGAAATCATTTTTGTTAAACTGACTTACTGAAAAAATTATCGATTATCCCAGTCATGATGTGATTCTGTGAATTCAATTGTATGTTATTTAGGGATTTCAGAGTAAAATTATTCCAAAGCTTGTTTCTCTCAGATAAAGGGCTGTGAAATCTTATTTAGAGTGTAGAATATTATAATTGCATAAATTACTCAGGGTTTATGATATAAAATTGTTTTAAAAAATAGTTTTTCTTTCTTTTAAAAATCCAAGGAGTGTGTGGCTCCCTGATGAGATCAGTGTCTTTTCAACCTCACATCAGCTTTATTTCTTGGCTCTTTCATGAACTTTCCTTCCTGTGCTACAAGAATATCCAAGGGAGACTGTGTCATGTTCTTTTAAATTCTGCCAAGAAAAAAGTGCTCCACTGCTCAGAGTTGCATTTATTTCATTTGGAACACAGTTTCTATAATGGAACACAGCTAAGGGAAGGGGTCAATGCTGACTTCTTACTAATAGTGTATCTATAAATGTTGACTATGTAGTTGGATTAGCTTTATAAACAGATTGTGCAGTGAACTTTATAGGAAAACCTCTACATCTGTTCACTAATATCTGAAATTTTTTAAAGACACGGGTAAATAGCTAAAATATCTCCTACCGATAAATTATCTTACCAAGTTTCTTCTATAGGTCAAATTTTTTTTTTTTTTTTTTTTTTTTTTCTATAGGTCAAATCTAAGACAAGAGCTTGTGTGCAGATAGTTTATTTTGGTAAATGATCCCAAGGAATGAAAATAAAAGAGAGGGAAGGAAGGAAAAATAATCCAAGGGTATGTTATAAAACTTTTCAAACTATAGGCAGCTGGAGCTTAGGTCACTTGGGAACATCTATGGAACCAGCTAGAATTGACCTCAGAATTATTCACTAAGGGGATACAAGAGGAGAATATTCATCAAGCAACCTCTATCCCCCATTGGTGAGTGCCCTGTGGGTATTAGCTCCCTCTCACCTCTAGGCTGGCCTACACATTGGAACAACTGAGGGAATTCTGCAGGAATGTGGGAGGTGCCAGTGGAGAAGGTGAGGGGGGTGGGTGGGCTGAACAGGGTATTGTCAGGCTATACTCACAGGTGCTAGTAGCCACACCAAAGGCTAGAATGGAAAGGGGCCCTGGAAGATCTGAGACAGAGCCCAGGAAGTGTGAGAGATACATAATAAACTTCAAACACAAACATTTATATTCAATTCAATATAAGGAGGTCTTTTTTTTTTTTGGTTTGATACCCTGATCAGGTCAGTCCTTTTTTTTTTTCTTTTTCTTTTTTTGAATTAAATGATTGCTGTGTACATTAAGACAATCATGGGGTATAGTGTGGTGTTTTCATATACAATTTGAAATATTTTCATCAAACTGGTTAACATAGCCTTTATGTCATTTTCTTAGTTATCGTGTTAAGATGTTTGTATTCTACTTTTAGAAAGATTCACTTGTTATGCTTGTAAGATAAACCATAGAGGTGATCCCACCAATGACCCTCCCTCCACCCATCTACCCCTCTCCTCTCCCCTCCCCTCCCCCTTCCCCATATTCTTAGGCTATAATTAGGTTATAGCTTTCCTATGAAAGCTATAAATTAGTTTCATAATAGGGCTGTGTACATTGGATACTTTTTCTTCCATTCTTGAGATACTTT
>NW_003852463.1:677220-678170 GCF_000181295.1 Otolemur garnettii
TTTAGTTTGATCAGGTCCCAATAGTGTATTTTTGATGTTGCTTCAATTGCCCAGGGAGTCCTCATAAAATATTCACCCAGGCCGATTTCTTCAAGTGTTTCCCCTGCACTTTCTTCTAGTATTTTTTATGGTTTCATGTCTTAAGTTTAAGCATATCCATGGAGGGCCAGTAGCACAGAGGATGCTGAATACCTGAGAGGTAATAAATTTAAGCCATGGAATAAAGGGAAGATCCTGCCATGGAAGTAAGTTAAGGGTTTCAATGACCAGCTTGGCCTACTTTACAATTTTGATCAAGGCTGAGATTGATTGAAATTCACTGAATTGAAGAGCCTATAAGATTATAGTGACCTCAAGGTCATCCAGTTAACCTCCCATTTGTAGTTGTAAGAAGCTCATGGTCTTTGTCTAAAGTTTTCTAATGTTAAAGAACTCACAGTCTCCTGAGACAGCCCAGTGTAGCTTTGGACATTTCTAACTACTAGATGTTGTGACAAAAAGTTGTCTATATGAGGTTCCTTCTGATTGGTTTTGGACCCTTGAGGCCATGTAGAGCTACAGAGGGTGCCAAAAATATGTATATAGTTTAAGAAAGGAAAAACTGTATTAAATTTGTAATACTCAAGTATGTTTGACGTCTGAAATTGCAAGAGGTGTTCAATGTGTATTGTATTCGTCTTTTGTTGCTGGTATACATTGACTATTACAATTTTAATATAATTTTTCCTTTCTTAAAATGTGTACACATTCTTTTGGCACCCTCTATATTTAGATCTGAAGATTTATGTCTCCCTGAATCTTTAGTTGTCAAGTTTAAACATGTCCAAGTTCTTCAGACACTTATTCCTTAGTTGATAGTGTTTGTAGGCCTTTTTCTTCAGTCTCCTATATTGGGGTCCCCCAAATCAAGTGCCAGACAATGGGATTATAAACTGATAAGCATTGGAGGG
>NW_003852463.1:678562-679896 GCF_000181295.1 Otolemur garnettii
TGTATACTTTTGAACAGGAGAAGCCAGTAATCCTCAGAAAACACATCTGAGGGAGTAAGACAAAATTCAGGCTCAATTCTAAGGAAGAGTCCAATCAGCGATTGTGAAGTGAAGGCAACACTTTTGTATTTTTGAGAAGAATTGTGTGGTGACGGGTAAGTTTGAGGTCGCTAACTAGAAGTCAGTTTTGTGAGAACCATTGTAAGTCCTAGTAGAACCCACTGCTCTGCTTGGAGAATGGGTTCTTAGGGAGAAAGTAAGAAAGTTGCTCTCCATTCCTTTCTCTACCTCAAAGGATGGGATGAGAACCACACTACTCAAATTATCACAGGTTACTAAGGAGATTTTTATGACCCATGAGTTTTTAGGACCTTTTCTTTTTTGAGTGGACAGCAAAAAGTTGCTTTCAAACTTGATTTGTCTTTCAGTGTGAAAGCTCCTGACATCCTTCCACCAGGCTACTTCATTTTGCCGGTTTTTGGTTTTGGAATAGGGCCAATGGAGCCAGGGCTAAGTAGGAATTAGCATTTAAGTGCATACTGAATGAGACAATGTGGGCACTGATTTTTGTCATTATACTCACTCAGCATATACATCTCCCCAACTTCCTCTGTGGGTTTCCAGACCACATAATAGATACCTCTTTTAGTTCTAAATATATATTCTATTTTCTCAGTAGAACTGGAGCTCTGCCATGAACCGTAGTCCATTTTCCTGTCCTGCCTACCTCCTTGCCAGATCTACTCTTGGGGCTTACAATAGGCAGAATAATGGCCTCTCAATGATGTTCCCATTCAAAGTTCTATTATCTGTTAGGTTATAAGGCAAAGGGGAACTAAGGCTGCAAATGGGATTAGAGTTGCTAATCAGCTGGCTTTAAGATAGAGAAATTATCCTGGATAGTCTGGGGAGGCCCAGTGTAGTTTTAAAGGTCATTAAAATTGGAGGAGAGAGGCCAAAGAAATCACAAAGACATGAAATGATTAAAGAAGAGTTGAGGTGAGGTGATGTAAGAAGGTCTCAAGAGGCCGTTGATGACTTTGAAGATGGAGGAAGGGGACATGAACCAAGGAATCCAGGTAGCCTCTAGATACTAGAAAAATCAAGGAAACAGATTCTCCCCTAGATCTTCCAGAAAAGAATGTACTTTTGCCTGACACCTGATTCTACCCTGGTGAGACCCATGTCAGACATTTAACTTTCAGGTAATGAGAGAATAAATTTATGTGGTTTAAATAGGTAAATTTGTGGTAATCTGATTAAGCAGCAATAGAGAACTAATACAGGATTCCATGATGTTTCTTTTCCCTCATATAATTTTTTGGATTCTGATT
>NW_003852463.1:680327-688057 GCF_000181295.1 Otolemur garnettii
GGTGGATCTTTTGAACTTACTCTTCCTATCTAACTGAAATTTTGTGTTCTTCTCTTCCTCCTTGTTTCTTCCACCTCTTCCTCATAGTAGAGCCACATAGACCATTTCTCCCATGCTGGGAGAGAAGACTGAAAAGTTTACTCTTTGCAGAGATTAAAATCTCAAAATTCAGCTAAGAGCTAGAGTGCCGTGCTGAAAATATGAGAGCTAAATAAAGTTGGTGTTCTAAACAATGAGGCCCCCTTTGGCTCCCAGAAGTTTGGAAGCCAAGCTTACACATCTGCCATCAACCCCTCTCCCTGAGCCAGACAGGATACTGGAAGGTTCCACTCTAGGAGCCTGATTGGTGTAATAAGACCTAAGCATATTAATATTTAGAGTGTCTTTTAATGAACCAGCCAGGTCCTTCAATGAAACTCACAAACCAATAAGCCCCTCCTATGTACAAGGAACATCCAATCAGCTATGACATACTTCACTCTTAAAATTGAATGGGGAACCAATGATTGCCAACTACTGAGAAAATCTATAAATGACTTATTTTTTTCTCTCCCCTTCATTTTTTAAAATTGAATCATAGCTGTGTACATTAATGCAATCATGGGGTACAATGTGCTGTTTCATACACAATATGAAGTATTTTCATCAAACTGGTTAACATAGCCTTCACGGCATTTCTTTAGTTATTGTGTTAAGACATTTATATTCTACACTTAGTAAGTTTCGCATGTAGCCTTGTAAGATGTACTGTAGGTGTGGTCCCACCAATTACCCTCCCTCCACCCATCCTCTCTCCTCCCCTCCCCTCCCTCTCCCTTTTCTCTCCCCTTCATTTTATTAAAAAATATCATCTCTAAAGCAACATTTTTGCTATGAGTCATCCTTTGTCTTATAAAGTTTTGCTCGTAACACTGCAGTGAATTTATTGTTGCTCTGATGTAAGGCCTTAATCCTTCTTGAAAAAATATTTCTATTCCTCTGTACAAAAACAATCCTTTTCCTGCTCTCTCCGCCAATGTCCTCAATGACAGATTTTTCATTTTGACATTCATTGAGCCTTAGAACCACTTCACGGGCTATGATAGCCCCAATTCCCACTATATGTTACTTTATTTCATTGGGAGTTTTATTGGGTTGGTATCTTTTTCTCATATTTTATTCCATTGTGTCTTCTTACTATGCTCCAGATCTATTGAAACCAGATTTCTGAGAATAAATAACAAATATTTTAAAGCTTAAAATAAATCAAACCTCTAACCTATTCTTATATTTGCCTGTATTTTGCTCATTTTATTTTATTGGTACCATAGTCAGTCATGATACATCTTATCAACTGGCACTTTCCATTAGGGTTGGGAAGACTTGACAATTTTATGCCACTAGTTTATGTTTTGATACAATACAGTAGGTAACAGTGGGATTCTTTAATGAATATCAAAGAATCTAAGTTTTCTAAAATTGTTCTGCAATTGTGTAATTTTAGAAAATTCAACAAGTCATATAAATTTGTGCCTATTGTAGGCTTTAAGAGAAAAAATTTCTAACAAACTTTAAAATACTCTATTTACTTTCTTTTTTGTTACAGATATGTAGAATGTGCACCTATAAAGAGCTCTTTCTATGTGCATTTAAATGTGGTTGGGAGTTTCGGCTTTCTTATTAGTTTAATGAAAGAAAGAAAAATGGACAAGGATGTACAAAAGGAGATAGAGCATGGAGTAGAGCACTGCAAACAGGAAGGATTTTTCTGTGCCCAGAGATAAGGAGCGCAGAGCCCTCATGCACTGAAAGCCTGTTTCCATCAGAGTAATGAGCCAGTAACTACTCTCCTATGATTCTCAAAATATAAATCTTTCTTTAGGATGAAAGGGCAGGTGGTAATAAATTGTTGGTACAGAAAATAACTGAAGGGAAATGGCAGCAACTTAAATGTTATGCACATTTATGTAAATTTAACTTCTAAAATATGAAAGGGTTTTCTCTGTATTGTGAAAGAGACTGAAATAAATGGGTGGGAGGCAGGGAAATGTTGTAAGTCTGTTTAACTCCTTGCCTGTAGATTCCTTAGGAAGGATGCCAACAATCCAAAAGGCTGAGCCACCTTTTATAGGCTCCACACTATTGTGAGTTTCAGCAAGAGTCTTTTGTCAAGACTGGAGTAGAATAAAAAAAATGATGTCAAACTCAAGAGAAATCTCACATGGATGGGAGTGGGTGATACCTAGAGAATAATTATTCAGAGAATGTTATCGGAATGAGCTGTGGGAAACTTTAGCAACTTTGACAATACTCAGAATGGAAGTCTTACACAGTTATGTGGAATGCCTTTAGGATCTCAGGTAAGTGAGAACAAAACAAAACAAAGCTAGCTAGATTACATAATCCCAATATGCAGAAAATGGATTACCATGATTAAGACAAGAGCCTCTACAGGAAAGGGCAATGAAACAATTTCTGTTCATTCCAAAGTATTGCTTTTTGATCTGGATTTACATGGACACAGAATCTCAAAGACTCGTTCCAGCTTTTCTGGGACCAAGATGATCATCTTTTTTTACAGATCCATCAGGTGAAGTATGACAGGAGTTTTCATAGGACGCAACAGTACACAAATAAGAGATAATGGCAATTAAAAGGTATATTCTAAAACACCTATAAGTGTTTGAAAATATGAAAGGAAAATTTGCAAGCTAATAAATATTCCAACTTTTCTGCTTTCAGATGATGCCAAAATCCTTGGAAACAAATGGAGGATGAGTGAGTAGAATTCTAATATTCTTCTGCTTGTTTATATAGTTTATTATGTTTTATTTTAATATTAATCCTCTATCATTACACTATTTGCTAGCAATTACATTTGGAAAACAAAGGACAGAGGAGATAGCCATTTAAAAAAAAAAAAAAAGGCAGCCTGAACTAAGACACAGGAGGATTTTCAGAAAGAAGACAAGTGGTTTGGCAGGTAGAGCTTATAAGATATGCATGAGAGAAAGGGCCATGACCCTAATAAGAAGAATCAAGAATATGCCTTAGCAAGTTCCCACCGGCAGTGAACAATGCACAGGTATATGGCATACTTCCTTGGTGAAGAAAACAACTACCACGTGGAATTTACTTACAAATGCAAATGATGTGACCTAATTGTGTACATCTGCATACTGATCTGAAATTAAAAAAATATATGCCTTAGACAGGAAAAAAGAGAAAGAATCTATATCTTAAATACTAGAGGAAGAGAGAGGTGGGAGAGAGAAGATATTCATAATGGATAGAAGCTCTTTACTGTCTAATACAGTAAAATTGTACCATCAAATATAACAGTAGGAAACTTCTGAAATATTGATATTTGATGCTTTAATGATAGTCCTTTGCAGCTGGAGTGGGTCACACAGCCTCACCTTGGTTTGAAATTTCTTTCATCTATTCTGAAGTATTTCCTCTGCCTCCAGTTGCACTGTGTGGTCACTGATAGGCACCCCTTTTGTATAGATCTTAATAATAGAACATAACACAACCTCATTGCCCTTCTTAGGCCCTCATAAAGCATTTGGTTTGTGCTTTGTAAGAAAATATAGAAATACAATTATCCTTATGTCAATGAGTGTTTTCCTCACTAATATGAAATTTATGCACTAAGATACTGAATCTGTACCTTTTTGTATTCTTTTTTTTTTTTGAGACAGAGCCTCAAGCTGTCCCCCTGGGCAGAGTGCCATGGCATTACAGCTCACAGCAACCTCCAACTCCTGGGCTCAAGCGAGTCTCCTGCCTCCGCCTCCCAAGTAGCTGGGACCACAGGCGCCTGCCACAACGCCCGGCTATTTTTTTTTTGGTTGCAGCCATCATCGTTGTTTGGCGGGTCCGGGCTGGGGATTCGAACCCGACAGCTTAGGTGTACGTGGCTGGCGCCTTAGCCGGTTGAGCTATAGGCGCCGAGCCACCTTTTTGTATTCTTAATAACATTTTGTTTTATGCTGAATGAGTCAGCACATTCAATTTGGGGACATTTTACGTGCCAATTAAATGCAATGCATTAACATTGATCCAACAATGTGCATAATTCTATTGAAGTGGTAACAATACTAATGAACGGCTATGACCAGGTTCCTGCACACATAAGCAATGATGACTATGTCACAATACTGGTAGCAAAAGCATGATTTCATTGATTATAAGACATAGTCTAATTTTAAGGATGTGGGCATATGAATAGAAGTGTTAGGATCATTGCAGTATGGTAACATGATACGTAAGTTAAAGTGACAAACCCCATTTTATTATTTGTCCATATGTTCACACAGTCAGGAGAAATTTGGGAAATTTACTCCACTGGGTTAAAAGATTTGTTTTGTTTTGTGTTGTTTTGTTTGTCTGGTAGCCTCCTGAGCACAATGTACAGAGGAAATTGTTATAGTTCTCAAAAAGAACCAGTAAAGGGAGAAATTCTCCACAGGGGCAAGCCCAGTAGGAAAGAGGCAAAATATCTTAACTTAGACTGAGGTGTTGAGGTGGTAGGGTCTAGCTATGGGAGCTTCCATGGACATACTTTGCAGTACAAAATGGCAGAGATGCAGAGCTGAATGAGGAGACACAGAGACATGCCATATATGAAAGAGACAAACTCTGAGGCAATATGGAGGAAAATGGAAATGCCATGTTCTGTAGTTACTAATTGCAACCAAATGGGAAAGCAAAAGTAAATACACAACCTGCCCAAGAGTTACATGAAGTTTACTGTAAAGCTTCTAATTAAATCAAAACTCTGCCTAGTGCTCTTCCACATGAACCTGTTAATAGTTGATCCAGGAAGACACCTCATGTAAAGACAAATAATAATAAACTAGTATCAGAGCTATAAAAAATATAAAATAGTAGTACAGAAGCAAAACAATGGTAGGTGAAGAACACCCATAAAGAATTCTTATGTTGTGAGTAAAATTACCAAAAGCATCAAAATATTAAATGTCTTTTTTAAACAACTCTAAGCAGATATAAAGGAAGAAATTAGGAGATAACCAAATAAGATTTTAAGGTGAGGACATAGCTCAGGGAGAAAAGTAGAAAAGATAAAAAGTACCAAAAAACAATGGCTAAATTGAAAACAATGCAAAGAATAAAACTGAAAGTATAGGGTAATAGGTTGAATTGTATCTCTCTAATATTTATATATATATATTGAAACCCTAATACCTAGTATCTCAGAATATGACCATGTTTCAAAATGGAGTTGTTGCAGATGTAAATAGTGCAGTTAAGATGAGGTCATGTTGGAGTAGTGTGAGTCTCTAACTTAATATGACTAGTATCCTGGAAATGAGACAGACATACACTTGGGGAGAACAACACGTGAACATAAAGACAGAGGACGTACAGCCAAGGAATGTGAAAGATTGTCAGAAAACTGCCAGAAGTTATAGAGAGGCATGGAACAGACTCCCCCTCACAACCTTCAGAAGGAACTAATTCTCTTGTCACTTTAATCTTAGATTTCTGGCCTCCAAAACTGTAAGATAATAAATTTCTGATGTTTTAAGTCACCAAGTTTGTGATATATGGTGGCAGTCCCAGGAAACTATTAAATATTAATAATATACATGGTAAGAAACAAAGAGGGCAGGAATGGGAAAAGTGAACAAAATGAAATATAAATGAACAAAGTTTAAAAGTTTACAGAAGAGATTGTCCTTCCCCCAAAGTATGTTCTTGCTCCTTTGTCAAAACTCAGCTGCAAATCTGTGGACTTATTTCTAGGCTCTCTATTATGTTCCATTTTTGTGTTTTTATGTCAGTACCATACTGTTTTAATTATTGTTGCTTTCTACTATATTTTGTAGCAGTGGTGGCAGTCATGACAGGTTGTTAATGTCTTCAGTATCAAGGTTTTTTGGAGTCCTCCTTTTCTTATTTTTCCCACAATGGGGAGACTTAGCTGAAAATATCCTTCTTGGTGACAGCTTTGACATGGGCCACAATGAGCTGACGTGGTGCTGGATTCTAGGTGCAGGCACACAGAGTGGCTACGGGGATGGAGTCCCAGGCTCAAGGTCTCATGAACCTACCATGACACTTGAGTTTGGGGGTGCAGCTTCCCTCTCTGTGGCAAGGTTGCCTGCAGAGTAGGTTTCCCACAGAGCCAGGATCTGTGACTCCAAAGTACCCACTAACAGGTGGGGTTCAGGGTGCTGGGTATAGCTGTGATTCTACCCCTGAGGGGTTGGGAGCAGACACAGAAGTAGACCAATTCTGAGGACAAGGGGAACTTTGGAATTTTGTATCCAAGGATCAGGATATAACTGCAATATTCTAGAATCTAAGCCAATAGGATTCAGTGGCCACTTGGATCTCAGGGGATGAGGCATCCTATGTATCCCTTACTCAGGTACAGGGCAGAAAGTACCCCAGAATGGTGGAGCACATTGGGTGCTAGAGGGGCAGCAAACAGCAGAATAATGACTCCACTCCCCAGAGAGAGGGGTGTCTTAGCAGTTCAGACTCTGAGGTACTAGCCTAGCTTCAAGGAACAGGGTACTATAGTTGTTTATCCTGTAGGAGTGTGTCAGCTCAGTTTCTGTTCTATTTCCCTGTGACATGGGTACTGTATTAGCTCAACCCTGGGATGCAGAGCTGCTCAGCTTAGCCAGGGCCCTTACATTCTCCCCGGGTATGTGTGGGGGAATGTATCATTTCAGCTAAGGCCGGAGGAGGTGTGTCTATTCCGGTACCATTTTTCTGGAATGCAGCGCCCTGATTCAGGTCAGGTACTAAGGTGTATTGATGATCTGGGCAGCCAAGGCACCATTTCCTGGGATTCCGTGTTCTGCTTCAGCTTAGGCACTAGGGAGGTGTAAATATTCTAATCAGTCAGGGTACTATTTTCCCAGGAGGCAGGGTACCTAAGGGAACAGAGGGAGGAGCAGGTGAAGGGGCTATAATCTGCCCGCCTTCCTAGTGGAAGAGTATAACAATTGCTTGAAGCTTAGCTTCAGGATGTCAGAATTCTATGCTGCATGATATGGTGGTAGCTTAGCCTCAGAGCAAGAGAAGCTATGGCTACTCACCTTGGAATAAGACACATTCTGGCTCTAGTTCCAACTTCAAGGTGACATAGCACAGTGGCCACATAGGCTGTGTGGGATGGGGCATGGTGTTGGCTTTTTCTCTAGGAGGAGCACAGTTGTGTTCCCTTAGCTAGGCTTAGTGCCTGTGAAGACTTCAGGGAAACCCAGTGGTGAGATCTATAGGTATCCAAAATGTCAAGGGGGTTTCTAAGATACTCTTCCTTATCTCCTCACCATAGGGAGAAGTTCCTCTTGGTCTCCACCTAATTCCAGGAATGTAGAAGGCCTGCAATTTCCCCCCATACTTTGTGTGGTTATCCCAAATTTCTCTGCTTACCAGGGTTTCTGTTACTCTTCTGACACTTTCTGTGGCTTTCTGTCAGTTATTTTTTTTTGTTGAAATGTGATTATTAGTTGCTCTGACTATCTTTATGAGAAAGATACATGCTAGGAATATTGATTTTTTTATTCAGCTAGTTTGTTATTGATGTACAGAAACAGTACTGATTTTGTAACCTGTAAATTTACTGAATTTGTTTATCTGTTCTAAGAGTTTTGAGGGGAGGTAGTCTTTATTTTTATTATTTTTATTTTTATTTTTTATTGAATGGTAACTATGTACATTAATGCACTTCTGGGGTACAGTGTGGGGTTTTCACATGCAATCTGAAA
>NW_003852463.1:693439-694447 GCF_000181295.1 Otolemur garnettii
GAGATCCTTTCTTCTGCCTGTTGCACTCTGTTACGGAGGGATTCCACTGTGTCTTTCAGATCCTTGAGGGCTGCAACCTCTTGTCTCAGTATTTCAAAATATTGGATCATTTTATCTTTGAAATCGTTGAGTTCTTGAGTCATGTTTTGAATAATTTCTTGAGAAATATTTTGAATAATTTCTTGAGCTCCTAATTCCTTCATTTCTTCCAATCTGTTAATCTTATTTGCTATCCACATTCTGAACTCGATTTCTGACATCCCAGCCATTTGCTTGTGGATGGAGTCTTCAAATGTGTCTTCCCTATTTTCCCTTGGAGGAGTTGATCTACTCTGGTTATTTGAGTTGCCAGAGTTTTTCCACTGGTTCCGCCCATGCTGAGTTTAACTTGTTTGGAGGCCGTATCAGAACTTTCAGTTGATGGCTTCTTCTGGTTGCCCAGAGAGACAGGCAGAGCATGTCTGTTGTCTTCTCTCAGATCTCAGGTGCTGGGGCAGCTGGGGTGCAGTGGAACAGCTGCAGCTGCACAGGAGTGTGCGTGAGCAGATTAGACCTTGTTCAGCCTGCCTGGTAACTGGGGGGCAGGAAACTGGCAGCAGCCAGATCAGTCCTAGTTCGGCCCCTCTGGGGCAACCAGTGGAACAGGGGAAGTGTAGTAGCTAGATCAGTCCTAGTTCAGCACCCTCGAGCAGCCAGAGGGTAGGGGAATGGCAGCAGTACCACAGGGTACGCGAGTGACCAGATCAGTCCTAGTTCAGCCCCACCAGAGTAGCTGGGGCGGAAGCGGGGGACTACTTCACCTTGGCCCGTTGGACACATGTGGCGCTAGCAAGCCGATCTGTGCCCTCCCAGTCCCTCCTCCACCTCTGTCCAAGGAACGTATGTGGCTCTAGCAAATAGTTCTGGGCCCTCCAATAGTGGTAGACCCCTCCACCACCACCTGCAGGGCGAGCGTGGCTCTAGCAAGCAGTTCTAGGCCCACCCAGCTTGGGAGCCTGGAGTGGGGAA
>NW_003852463.1:697103-703026 GCF_000181295.1 Otolemur garnettii
ATATACAATTTGAAATATTTTCATCAAACTGGTTAACATAGCATTCATGGCATTTTCTTAGTTATTTTCTTAAGACATTTATATTCTACATTTAGTAAGTTTCACATGTACCCTTGTAGAGGGTAAGTTTTAAATTGAGAGATCAAAGAGATGCATACAGAAAAATTTTAGAATTATTAACATTAAGATATGTCCTAGCAAAGTTTTCAGATCTCATAGATAATGAAAAAAAATTGGATATCTATGAAAAATATCAACTTAAATGAGGGAATAGAATAAATATGGTCTCAGATTTCTTTAAGAATTATTCGGTATGAAGATACTGGTTTCTATAAAGTCTTCTGGTTTGGAAACTATGGTTTAATTGGATATGATACAAAGAATTTTATATTCAGTAAAACTATAGTTTTGGTTTTTTTTTGAACTCAAGACTTTTATTTTTACATCACTGTTCTAAAAGCATTTTTTCCACTATTCCCAGTATTTTGGGAAAAAATTAGAGAATAGGAAACTACTATTTCTGGACTCTCTGCTAGTTCTTGCCCACATTACATCATTGGCAGCTTCCAACAGTCCTGTGAAGAAGATATTGTTATTGTCCTTTTCTATATCCATGTCTTTCCGTCTTGGGTTAGTAATACATTAGGTTGTGAAATTTCACAACATTTATATATACCCTATTTCTCATTTAATAAGCTCTGGTTGAAGACTTATTATCTCTATTTTTTAAATTTATTTTTTATTAGATCATAATTGTGTACATTAATTCTATCATAGGATACAGTGTGTTGCTTCCATATGCAGTTTGGAAAACTCTCATCCAATGGGCTAACGTAGCCATCATGTCTTTCTCATAAGTGTTGTGTTAAGACATTTATATTAAACCTTTAGACAACTTCATATGTACCCTAATAGGATAAATTATAGGCGTGATCCCCACAATATCATTCTCTTCACCCACCATTGTTAGCTATCTTAGGAAAGCTACAATCCAAATGGAGCCCTAGACTACGGGGAAAGGGGGGGAGGGGAAGGGGGAGGATGGGTGAAAAAAACTATAGTTTAAATATAAAGACAAATATAGTTCCCACAAAGGGTTCTTTAAGATATGACCAAATGAACTTTAGCCGACAGATAAGTGAAGAAACCAGTGAAAAGACTGATATTTAGCATAATATCCATTTTATTGAAAGGATGAGGTTAAAACAACTCTGGAAGTTATGGCTTAAGAATGTAAATATTATCATAGAATCGACAACTTGGAAGGTTAAGGAGGGAAGAGTATATAAGGTAATGTAAATATGGAGAGTAAATTAGCTTATAAAACTAGAGGTTTATAAACCAATTAGTAGAGCCATGAATACATTTAGAACTAAAAATAAATACTAGAGAAACTAAGAATAATAATATTATCAACAAAGACCTAGCAGTGAAGGAAAGAGAAGGGTAGTAGAGGAAGTAAAATATAATCTTGTCAATGTCATGAATCTTTTCTCAAAATTGAGAAAATTAAAGTATTTGAAGATATAATTAAAATCATTCCTAAAAAAATCAAAAAAACATATGCTAAAAATTTTCAGAAGTAATGCATGTAGAAAATACAGGCCACAGAATGAAAGATACAAAATTAAAGATCAGAAAATCAACTTATAGCATGACAGCATGAAGATATGGAAACAGAAAAAGTTGTATCTTGCCCTTCAGGAAGATATCTACCCTGCTGAAAGCTGAAGGAAGAGCAATTCCTGTGTTGTTGGCTACCCCAGTATGAAGTAGAGTTACCCTCTTGCTGATAAAGATTGCATAGAATTGGTAGATCACCTTAGATAGTACGGAAATTTTAACAATATTAACACTTTTAATCCATGAACATGGGATATCTTTCCATTTATTTGTGTCTTCTATAATTTATTTCATGAATATCTGAAAATTTTCAGCCTGCAGATCTTTCCTCTCCTTGGTTAAATTATTTCTAAGCATTTTATTATTTTTGATGCTATTATAAATGTGATTATTTTCTTTTTTCTTCTTTTTTTTTTTTTTGCAGTTTTTGACCAGGGCTGGGTTTGAACTCACCACCTCTGGCATATGGGACTGGTGCCCTACTCCTTTGACCCACAGGCACCACCCCCATTTTCTTAATTTAATTTTCAGATAGTTCATTATTAGTGCATAGAAACGCTACTCAATTTTGTATATTAATTTCATCTTTTGCAGCCTTACTGAATTTGTTTATTAGCTCTAACAGTTTTTGAATTTTTGGTGGAGTCTTTGGGGTTTTCTGTATGTAAGATTATGCCATTTGAAAACAGGGAATTAAAATTCTACTGAATGGTTTTTATTTCTTCTTGTCTAATTGTTCTGGCTTGGACTTCCATTATGAAATGGTGAAAGTGTGCATCTTTGTCTCATTCCTAATCTTAGAGAAAAAACTTTCAACCTTTATCCCATTGAGTATGATGTGCCTTGTGACACATGGCCTTTATTCTTCCCTATACAAAATTCACTGAGAGTTTTAACATAAAAAGTGTTGAATTTTGTTAAATGTTTTTCCTTGATCAATTGAGATGATCATATGATTTTTGTCCTTGACTCTATTAATGTAGTTTATTACACTTAGTGATTTGCTATGCGAAACTACCCTTAGATGTAAGTTAAACCTTAGGTAAGCAAGTTGATAAGAGGGAATCAGGAAATGAGACAGCTGGGAGAAACCTTTTTGGGGTCAGAACAAATCTTTGACTTGAGAAATTATGCCTTCAGAAAACCTTGAGTCAGACTGAATTATTCTGTAGAGCAGTGTTTTTCAACCTTTTTTTTTTTTTTTTTTTATCTCTTGGCACACTTGATTCTTTAGTTAAATTTCTGTGGCACACTTAAATTATGTTGATAAAAAAAAGCACAAAAAATACTATGCTTTGAAATTTTTTTGAAAATAATTTAATTAATGACCTTTAAAAATTTTCATTGCACATTGAAGATCCTCTCATAGCATACCAGTGTGCCACGGCCCACCTGTTGAAAATCAGTGGTGTAAGGTAATTGATAACCCAAGGTATTGTGCAAAATAATAGAGCAATCAGTCAGCAAGTTTTAGAGTTTAATAACTGGGTATAGTTTGGAAAAAAGACAGTCAAAGAGCCTTGCCAAAAATCCATTGTCATCCCAGAGTGACTATAGATACCTAAGGCTTTGTACCCCAAGGAACAAATTCAGCAGCTTAACACTGAAGAAAAGTACTAGATGGTACTAAATAATATATCCAGTCTCTACAAAAATAAGCAAATAAGCATATCAAGACCTGGCAGAAAGAAAGAAGAACCCAGAATTGCTACAATATATTATCTAAAATGTCTAGTTAAAAAAAAATACATTAAAAGGTGTGTAAAGAAATAGAAAGTAAGACCTACACACTAGAGAAAAAAAACTACGCCCAGAAATTGCCTGTGAAAGGTGGATGTTAGATTTAACAACTTCAAAGTAGCCATTTAAATGTTCAAAGAACTAAAGAAAATAATAATTATATATTGATCTTATTATATTCTGCAACTTTACTCAACTTGCTTATTAGCTGTAACAGTTTTCTTTTAATAAATTCCCTATGATTTTGTGTAAGATTATGTGATCTGCACACAGATCTCTTCACTTTGTCTCCTCAGTTCTACCTCAACGAAATTACTTTGTTTAGACTCTTAGTATTTCTCATGAACTACCAAAAGAACCTGGTAATAGCTCTAGCTGCTTCCAATTATATACCAGTCAAATCCATTCTCCACACAGCTGCCAGTGTGATCTATTTAAAATGCAAATGAGACCATGTCATCCCCTGCTGAAAATCATTTAATAGCATTCCATCAACTATGGGATAAAGTTCAAGTTCCTCAATAACACATAAGATCCCACATTATCTGTCTCCTGCCAACTCTTCCAGCTCAAACTTTAGTGACTCTCTGCTTTAAAATTCATGTTCTAACCACACTCAAATACTTACCATTATTCTTATCTAGCATCCTCTCCTGCCCTTTATCTCCTATTTTCTTTGTAAATTTTACCCTATCTAGACACAGAGCAGACATCTCCTTCTCTAAGATACTTCCTAAATTCCTTTTTATCAGTTAGAGTTTTAAAGTGCAAACAATGAAAATGAAATGTAGCTTGTTTAAGAAAAATATTTGCTTAATGAATATTTGGTGTCATATGGAGTCTCCATAATGCTAAGAAAATCAAACTCTGGACTACACTTTCAGGAAGAATAGAAAAAAAATCACAAAAATGTTCTAATGAGGACAACACTGCTGGGACAGTAAGGGACCTTATGTTGGAGATGCCAAATCGATTGCCCTTGGATACAGAATGCATACTATAGAGATAGTAATACCTCTGCCACCACTGGCAAGGGGACTTGGTGTTCCTGCATTCACTACTATCCCTGCCTCAGAGAGAATGCTTGTGCTTGTCACTTCTTCTCATCTTCATCTCTGGATTCCAAGCCTGAGCAGAGAGCAACACATTGGAAGAGCCTAAGTCATCATGTGTGTGTCCTAGCTGCAGAGCAGGCTGGGAAGACAGGATATAACTTTAAGAGTTCCATAGTTATAAAGTAGGAAAATTCCCTAACCATAATAAAAAGACTTAAGTGCTGGGTTGTCAAAAAGATTTTTTTAGCTATCTATTATATTTCATTTATTTGTCTTTCTTTTTTTTATAACCTTTTTTTTTTATTATTTAGGATTTGTCGAGGGTATAAAATATTAGGTTACACTGATTGCATTTGTTAGATAAAAAGTCTCTCTTATACTTATGTCCCACCCCCAAGAAGTGTGTCATACACTATAACCCCCCATTACTTGGCTTTCTAACAAAAACTTACATATTTCTTCCCATTCTTGTACTTAAACAATGCTCTCATTGCCATAATGTAACAGTCTCATTATGTCTCATTACATTAAAAAAAAATCACAACTTCCCCCAATTGGGTTAACCTAGTGATTCCATTTGTTTCAAGTCTAAGACCTCTGGATATATTAATAACTGCTCTAGGTTTATCACAATCTTTGTCTTAATATTTAATAAACTATGGAACAGATAGACTATCAAGATTTCTTTATTTATAATCAACTTCTACCCCCTCTCTTAGGTAAACACTGATCTCATATCTATCTGATTAATTTTGCCTGTTGTGCATAGAACTTCATAGAAATATCATATAGTTTTTGAGATTCATTCATATTTTTGTTCTTCATTGGATCAGCATGTTTTTGAAATTCATTCATATTTTTGTAGGTCTTAGTAGTTCAAAACTATTGTTAAATTGTACTCTATTATATAAATAAATATACCATAATTTATTCATTCACCTGTTAATGGATATTTGTGCTTTTGTCCATTATGACTAAGCGTTCCTGAATGATCATATTTAATTCTTTGCATAGACATGTTTATACTGATCTTGGGTAATTATCTAGAATTAGAACTGCTAGGTCATTTGCTAAATATATAAGAAACTGCCAGACTATTTTCCAAAGTTGTTATGTTACATGATACTTCTACCAACAATGTGTGGGAGTTCCAGTTGCTCCAAATCCTCATCAACACTGTGTGTTGGTAATGTTTTTTAATGCCGATCATTTTGGTGGATATATAGTAGTATCTCCTTGCAGTCCTAGGAAACTAATACAATATGATTTATCCACCTTATATTGGACAAATAAAATACCTTTCTAATCCTATTTTGGTAAATATCTTATTAATAAGTGTTGAATTTTTATTCAGATTTTCTATTCCTTCTTGTGTTTATTTAGAACGTCAGAGACAAAGAGATAATTGTTTTTCTTTTTAATTAAATCATAGCTGTGTACATTAATACTATCATGGGGTACAGTGTGCTATTTCTATATACAATTTGAAATACTTTCATCCAACT
>NW_003852463.1:705064-710787 GCF_000181295.1 Otolemur garnettii
AAGGGATGCTGGATGTTATCAAAAGCTTTTTCTGCATCAATTGAGAGAATCATATGGTCTTTGTTTTTTAATTTGTTTATGTGATGAATTACATTTATAGATTTACATATGTTGAACCAGCCTTGAGATCTTGGGATTAAAAACCACTTGGTCATGGTGTATAATTTGTTTGATGTGTTCCTGGATTCTGTTTGTTAGGATCTTGTTGAATATTTTCACATCAATATTCATTAGTGATATTGGTCTATAATATAATTTTCTTTTCTTATTGGGTCTTTTCCTGGTTTGGGGATCAAGGTGATGTTTGTGTCATAGAATGTGTTGGGTAGTATTCCTTCTTTTTCTATGTTTTGGAAAAGGTTGAGTAATATAGGTACTAGTTCTTCTTTAAAGGTTTGATAGAATTCTGATGTGAAGCTGTCTGGTCCTGGGCTTTTATTTTTAGGGAGATTTTGTATAGTTGATGTTATTTCAGAACTTCATATAGGCCTATTCAACATTTCCACTTCCTTTTGGCTAAGTCTTGGAAGGTGGCATGCTTCCAAGTATTGGTCGATTTCTTTCACATTTTCATATCTCTGAGAATAAAGTTTCTTGTAATATTTGTTAAGGATTTTTTAAATTTCTGAGGGGTCTGTTGTTATGTTGTCTTTACGATTTTTAATTGATGGAATTAGAGATTTTACTCTTTTTTTCTTGGTTAGGTTGGCCAAAGGTTCATCTATTTTAATGACCTTTTCAAAAAACCAACTTTTTGATTTATTGATCTATTGTTTAATCCTTTTGTTTACAATTTTATTTAATTCTGCTTTTATATTTTGGTTATTTCTTTTCTTCTGCTGGGTTTAGTATTGGAGAGTTCTTTTTCCAGTTGCTTGAGATGTCCCATTATGTTGTTAACTTTCTCTCTTTCCATTTTCTTGAGGAAGGCATGCAGTGCTATAAATTTCCCTCTTAGGACTGCCTTTGCGGTATCACAGAGGTTCTGGTAACTTGTATCTTCATTATTGTTTTCTTCCAAAAATTTGGTAATTTCCTTCTTGATCTCATCTCTGACTTACTTATCATTCAGCATAAGATTATTTAGCATCCATGTTTTTGTATGAGTCTGCAGATTCCTGTTGTTACTGAGTTCAACTTTTATTCCATGATGGTCGGAGAAGATGCAACAAATAATTTCTATTCTTTTAAATTTGTTGAGGTTAGACTTATGACCTAAGATGTGGTCAATTTTGAAGTATGTTCCATGGGCTAATCAGAAAATGTGTATTGAGTTTTGTTAGAATGAAATGTTCTGCAAATGTCCATTAAATCCAAATGCTGAACAGTTAAGTTTAAATCTAAAATTTCTTTGCTAAGCTTCTTGTTGGAGGATCTATCCAACACTGCCAAAGGAGTATTAAAATCTCTGACTATGATGGAGCTGGGAGAAATCAAGTTGCTCATGCCTATTAGAGTATCTCTTATAAATTGAGGTGCACACTGGTTGAGTGCATAAATATTGATAATTGAAATCTCATCACATTGAGTATTACTCTTAACAAATAAAAATTATTATCCTTATCCTTGCTTGCTTTTGTTGGTTTAGAGCCTGTTGTATCTGCAAATAGAATTACAATACCTGCTTTTTTCTCCTTTCCATTTGCCTGAAATATAGATGACTATCCCTTCACCCTGAGTCCATATTTGTCTTTTAAGGTAAGATGAGATTCTTGTATGCAGCAGATATCTGGCCTGAGTTTTTGTATCCAGTCAGCCAGCCTGCGCCTCTTTAGAGGGCACTTTAAACCATTCATATTGATTGAGAATATTGATAAGCCTGGTATAATTCAAGTTTTTCAAAGCCCAGTGGATATCTTTAATTCTTTTGCCACTGTGGAAGCGGAAATTTGATCAGAATTTTCTGTGTGAGTTTACTTATGGTGGTGGAGGATTGCTCTGGTCATTATGGAGGATAGGTCTGAGAATATCCTGGAGGGCTGGTTTAGTTACAGCACATTTCTTCAATATGTGAGTGTCATTAAAGTATTTAATTTCTCCATCATAAATGAAACTCAGTTTAGCTGGATATAGGATCCTGGGTTGAAAGTTATTTTGTTTTAGGAGATTAAAAGTCGATGACTACCCTCTTCTGGCCTGAAAGGTTTCAGCAGAGAGATCTGTAGTCATTCTAATATTCTTCCCCTTGTAGGTTATAGTTTTCTTACATTTAGCTGCTTTCAAAATTTTCTCTTTGATATTACCTTTAGTGAAGTTAATTATGATGTGCCTAGGGGATATCTCGTTCAGGTTGAATCGTGCTGGGGTTCTGAAACTGTCTGCTATCTGAATTTCAGTATCTCTTGGCATGTCTGGAAATTTCTCTTTCTTATTTCATGAAGAAGAGCCTCTGTGTTTTGTGAAGCAACTTCATTGCCTTGAGGGATTCCTGTAAGGAAAATATTAGTTTTATTTGAATTATTCCAGAGCTCTCTGAGAGAGTGATCCATTTTTGCTCTCCATTTTCAATAGCTTTATCTTCAATTTCAGAGATCCTTTCTTCTGCCTGCTCCATTCTGTTACCGAGCAATTCTACCGTATTTTTCAGATCTTTGAGGGCTGCAACCTCTTGCCTCAGTGTGTCAAAATATTTGGTCATTTTATCTTTGAAATCATTGAATTTTTGAGACAGCCTTTGAATAATTTGAAATTCTGATTCCCTCCTTTCTTCCATTCTGTTAATCTTATTTGCTATCCAGATTCTGAACTCGATTTCTGACATCTCAGCCATCTGTTTACGATGGGATTTTCAATTGCATCGGCCCCATCCTTCCTTGGGGGAGTTGATCTACTCTGGTTATTCAGGTTACCAGAGTTTTTCCACTGATTCCACCCTATGCTGAATTTACACTGTTTGAATACAGTCCCCAAACCATTCTGCCAGTGGCTGCCACCAGAGAAGATGCCACCTTCCTCTGGTTGCTGGGAGAGACAGGGCGTGTCTGTCCAGAAAAGCCTCAGGTATGTGAGCCTTATTGTTCTCGCTGCTGTGGCTGCTGCTCTTCACCTAGGGGTACCACCACTCCAGTGTGGTTTCCTCTCAACTGACTGTCCTCTAGCAGTTCTCAGCCTCCAGGCCTGGGGTGCCGGGAACTTGCAGCTCGATCAGTCCTCTGGCTAACCCATGAGGGTGTCTGGGAGCGGGGAGCACCAGCAGCTGTGAGTGGAATGGGCAGCTCAAGCTGTTCTCCAGCTGCAGGGCCAGGACCAGGTGCTTGGTCTCGCAGGGGTGGGGGGATGCTGCTCTTGGGCCTCCTCTCACTATCTCTGCAGGCAAGGGGGGAAGGGTGGACTGGGAATTCATAATGGAAATGAAAATGTTAGTTCAATTTTTCTGCCTGGCAAGAGGATGTTCAGAGTCTCAGCAGGGTCCCTCTAGGAGAGTAGACCCTATTTTCTGTAGCTCTCACATGTGGGGTTAGATAATAGATCCTCAGTTCACCACTGGCCTGTAGGAAACTTATAGGAGCAGGTGAAGAGAAAACAAAGAGAAAAAAACAACTTTTGGGGGGGAGGGGATGGACACTTTTCCTTTGGGATGTATTATGTACCTGTAGATTGCTTTCTAGGAGTTGCAACTTGCCTTTGCAAAGATGTCCTGCATATATCACTCTTCTCTCTTGGCTGGGCTCCTAGTCTTCAACTTTGTTGGGTATTTTCTGGACTTTATCCTTCCCTCTGGATGGGAGCTTATGTCAGAGGCTAGTACCTGTGGGCCATCTTGTCCCTCCCCCCCATAATTGGTTTTTAAAATTGAATCTATAACTAAAACTTTCCTAGGAGTCTCCAGACTCACTCTTATACAAACTCTTTCAGAAAATAGAAAAAGTGTCAATCTCATTTAAATAAAATACTAATATAATATATGACATAAAGTTGCCCATAATTCTTTCTTATTATCTTTATGATCTATTGTCATATGTTCATGCTAGAAATTTGTGCATTCTTTTCTTAACCTGATTAGACTTGCTAGAGGGTTAGCACTTTTATTAATCTTTTCTTATTATAACAAAGATGTGTTGATTTTTCTCTATTGTACATTTGTTTTCTATTTCATTAATTTTTTTATTCTTTTTGAGCATTTGACTTGATTTTTGCTATTCTTTTTCTTTTTCAGATTATATTTGCTTTATTTTCCATCTTTTATAAGACTTTCCATCTTTTATGCTTAATTAAGGCTGTATATTTTCCTTTAAACACATTTTTAGCTTTATTTTCCATCTTTTATAAGACTTTCCATCTTTTATGCTTAATTAAGGCTGTATATTTTCCTTTAAACACATTTTTAGCTTCATTCATAAATTTTGGTATATTGTGTTATTATTTAGTTTAGTATATTTTCTAATTTGCATTTTAGTTTCTTAAAATGATTAGAAGTGACATTCTAAACATTTGAGATTTTCTAGATATCTTCTTATCTTTTATTTCTATATATTTTCTAGAAACTTATATTCTACCTGATTTCATACTTTGAAATTTAATTTGCTTAAAGATTCAGCATTTTTCCAATTTTGGTAAATGTTTCATATGTACTTGAAAAGAGTATGTAGTTTACAGATATTGGCTGCTGTGTTCTACATATGCCAATTAGGCCAGGCTGGTTAATTGTATTCAAATCTATATGACTACTGATATATTTGTAGTTTATCTGTTTATGTGATGAATTTGTTAAAAATTTTCTGTCGTGTTTATGAATTTGCCTATTTCTCCTTTTATTTGTATCAGATATCTTAATATATTTTGAATTTATAATGTCAGGTAATCTGCATTTTGTATTGTTACATATTCTCAATGGAAGACCATTTTATTACTATGAAAAGTTTCTTCTTGCTTTCAAAATTGTTTTTCACCTTACAGTTTAATTTAACTGATTTTCATAGAGCTACACTACTACTTCTTTTGGTTTGTGTTTTCATAGTATATCTTTATTTCACCCTTTACTTCAACCTTCTGTGAGCTTTTATTATGTTCATAAGCAGCATAAAGTGGAAGAGAAGATGTGCAACAGACCTGGGATACCCTGCCATGCCAGATAGTAAGGTAGCAATGGAACAAAGCCAGAAAGACTTGGGGAGCCAACTTGAAGGGGATCCCACTATGTGGTAGACCACATAGCTGGTCATCAGTAAGGGTAATAACAGCAATGGACTGAAACGTATCAGATAGGTTTAAATGCATGAGTTCATAGGAACCAATTCATTATTTGAAAACAGATAAATGAAGGGAGGAAATCAAGCTTTTATTATGCCTTTCCTCTCTGAACCATACCTTTGGTGACTAAAGAGTTAGTGAGGAGATAATCTCTCTTTATAGAAGTCTTTCAAACAACAAATGAACAAGAAATGATGCCATTAGTCTATATCACCATCTTTCCCAACCCTTAATGAATTAAGAGCTATATTATTAATTATCATCATTGGTTACTAGTGCTAATACTGTTGACATTGTACTACTAAAGGACATTCAACTAAACACTACCTTGTGCTGAAGGCACATAATGCCATTTATTAAATATTCTTGTGGGAAAAAAAAACTATCTGAATCTGATCAAATTTCCATATCTAACCACTAATTGATAAGAAATACAGAGAAAAATAAACATATTAAAGTGCATTAGTAAAATCCAGCCTATGGGAAACTCTACAGCAGAATCTTTTTTTCAATAAAAAATAGTAATAATAAAA
>NW_003852463.1:711738-712633 GCF_000181295.1 Otolemur garnettii
CAGGTGTACGTGGCTGGCGCCTTAGCCGGTTGAGCCATAGGTGCCGAGCCAAACTGTTACCTTTTAAAAATTAGATAAATGAAAAAAAGTGCTCAACATAGGGCCAAACATATAATACACAGGTGTCCTTTCTCTTACTATGTCTCACCCCAGAGGTTTATTGATCCTTCTGTTGATCTCAGATGGCCACATGAGAAAGAGAAGCATATGTAGGCTCTGAAAATGGCAATAGTGACAAGAACATTAAATGCTTCTGGGGATCTCACGGTGCCTGGTACAGAGTAAGTGCCTAATTCATCCCAAGGATGCTGCTGTTGATGATGACAGTGCTCTCACCTGTGAGGCATGGGCAGCTGCATACCAAGATCTGATCTTAACTTTTTCATGGGGTATTTTCCAATTTGTGGAAGCCTAAAGCTAGATAAAATTTGAGGTAGTCTTATCTAACTCTCTACTGAATGCCAATGAGAGAAAAGCAGAGCCCAGAAACAGAGTAACATTCAAGGGAATAGCATGAATATTATTGCCAACTTGGTATCACATTGGTTTTAAATTGTGAAATAAGAGGGATCCCAATAGAGTCAAACACATTTTCTGATGGAAGCAGAGGCCCACAGATGATAATGACAATGAAAATGAACAAATGATAAAAATAATCTACTTACCCAAACTGGTTTGAAGAGAGATACATAGTTTTCTAAAATATTCATGTGGAATGAGAAATCGAATGAATTAAAAGGCAAAATGATCAATAAATCTGCTACCCAAGCTATTTCCTAAAAAAAAGAAAAATAAGACAATGGTTTGGTGTAAGCCCTTGAATAAAAGCAAACAAATAATAACCTATCTATTAGGCCTGGATAGAGTAAATATTTGCCCCTCCCTTTTTTTTTTT
>NW_003852463.1:712658-737063 GCF_000181295.1 Otolemur garnettii
TGAATGGAGTCACAAATTATGTGGCTGGCAGGACTATACTTGTCATGTAAAAACCTAAGGAGGGGAGGATGTCTTCTGTTTTCCTTCCCCCTAGAAGTGGGGATGATTAGGTTTGCTCAAGTGCTCAAGTAAATGATTTCATCCAGGACCTGAACTTGAGAATTTGACTCAGAGAATCTGAAGCAACTGGATATTTTTTAAGTTGGTAGCAGCAGGGCCAGGTGGTTTCCCATTGACACTGCTCTTGGGACTATGCCTTGACTGTGCTCTCAGCTACTCGACCTCTTCATTCTGCACATTTTTCATTTCTGGTGCTTCAGTATTTCTGCCAATTTCAAGAGGTCCCAGAAACCCTTCCAAAATATTTCTTTTGTGGTTACAAATTTAAATCAAATTTTATTGATTCTCTGGTATAGCTGGACAAGAATAAGAGATGAATAGATTTATTCTGATTTGATTCTAAATGCCTAATTCCCAAAGTGATTAGAAGCATATTGACTGAAGAAGAAAAATAGATTCCATTTCTTAATGAATGAAGACATATTTTCAGCCACTTTGGGCCCCCTTCATGGAAAGTTGTTGTTTCAGGAAGTATAGGAGGGAAAGGGGGTCTTGGGAGCATTCTCTGACCTAAACATTGTTCTTCACAATTTGCCATGATACCTGGATTTCCAACAGTAGTAATATTCTTTTGAATTTAATTACCACCATTTAAGGAATTCTGTTTAAAGGCAGCTATTCTTAGAAGGATAGTTTGAGAAGCTGCTACCATTAATATAAATTAGGTAAAAACAGGAGAATTCAGTTTGAACTGGGTCTTCATTGTTTGTGCATAGTCTACTCCAAAAAGGACAAGAGCTAAAAAGTTAAGTGGAAGAGGCCACTTATAAAACAAAAATCCCCAAAACTTTGCAGTTGGGAATAGACAAATGCTGTTCAGTCATTAAGAATTCTCATTATTAGGGTGGCGCCTGTGGCTCAAAGGAATAGGGCACCAGCCCCATATACCAGATGTGGCAGGTTCAAACCCAGCCCCAGCTGGGGAAAAAAAAAAAAGAATTCTCATTATTCAATTGTGATGGTTAACTTTAGGTATCAACTTGGCTGGATTAAAGAATACCAAGCGAACTAGTAACACATTCCTTCTACGTGTGTCTGTGAGATTGTTTCTAGGGAAAAGTGGTGTGTGAGTCAGTGGACTGAGTGGGAAGATCCGTCCCTATGTGGGTGAGCAGCATATAATCAGTTGGAAGCCCAGAACGAACAAACAAAGTAGAGAAGAGGATTTCCTCTCTCTTTCTCCTAGAGCTGGGAGTCTTGCCTCTTCCTGCCCTTAAACATTAGAACTCCAGTTTCTGGGGTCTTGGGACTCCAGGACTTATACCAAAATCCCTGTGAAGTTTTCAGGCCTTTGGCCTTGAACTGAGAAATATACCATCAGCTAACCCAGTTCTGAGGCTTTCAAACTAGGACTGAACCACACCTTGGACATTCCACTGCCTCTAGCTTGCAGATGGCCTATCATTGGACTTCTCAGTCTTCGTGATGTGAACCAATTCCTCTACTAAATCCCCTCCTCTGTATATCTATCATCTATCTGTCTACCTACATATCAATCTGTCCATCTGTCCATCCACCCTATTGGTTCTTTCTCTCTGAAGAACCCTGACTAACATTTCAACTTGGGTCAGGAGCTTAATAATATTTGTCATGTGAGATAAGAATCCCATAGCCACACTCAAGGCTGGGCTACAGATGAGAGCTACTGATAGACAGTAAAGGAACTCAGAGTGTTCCCAGCCTCTTCATGAGGAAGAGAAAGTCCTTCTCTGAAGCCTCAATGTCACTGGTTGGGGCAGGGAGGGAGGAGGCATAAGTGAAGTGCAGGAGCGCAGCAGGGACCCCAGCGAGAGGAATGTGCACAGGAGCTGAATGAGCGGCTCTTCTCCCGGTTGGAGTCCAGTCAACTAGGAGGCAAGGCACAGAAACAGCCTGGTCAAGCTTAGAAAGAATGCCTGGCAACTGTGATTTAAGGCTTCATTATCCCTGGGTAAAGAAACTTGTGGCTCCTTAACAATAACACAAGGGACGTTGAGTGCCATCTTTGAAGCATTTGCTGGGTCAGGCTCAGCAGCCATGCTGTGTTTACTTTATTAATTGTACATGCACATAACAACTTTGAGGTGAGTACAGTAGAAAGAGGCCAGTTAATAAGTACACGGGAGGTTTGAACACAGACAAGTCCATATGCAAAGCTCCAGTTATCAACTATCAAGCTGAATTGCCTTCCGAAGCTCACAGACAAACGGAATTCAACACAATAAAGTGTGGATGTTGCAGAGAGTAGAGGAATAATCTTGGAACCAGAGACTCATGGAAGTTTTATGAGAACAGATATCAGAACATTTAACCCAGGCGTCCTCAAACTACGGCTTTGCGGGCCACATGCAGCCTGCCTAGGACATTTATCCGGCCCGGCGGGTGTTTTTGCCGCCGCTGCCTGTCCTGCTTAGCAGCCGACTCATCCCGGGGCCCGCAGTCCAACCCTCCAACGGTCTGAGGGACAGTGAACTGGCCCCCTGTTTAAAAAGTTTAAGGACCCCTCATAAGCTCTTGAAGCACTACATGCATTTTGCATATCTGCCTATTTAGGAGAAGTGCCAACCCACACAGCCAGATGGGCCCTCAACAGAGAACAGTAATGCAAGCATAAATTTTATACATCAAGCCATGGTCAGTTCACCTCCAGGGAAAATTCTGGTATATTAAAAACCTGCCTTATGCTCATTCTGCCTGGTCCTAGTTTTAACAGGAGTCAGTCTGACTTCCTTTGTTCTGCTTGTCTTTACTACACCTATTGCACGGGAAGGATCCCCTGTGGCCTTCTCCATGGCATTCATTCAATCAGCCTAGTCAGCTCAGCCTTCTGCCTCAGTGCCATCCCATTCTGTATAAATTCAGTCCATGAGTCCACAGCAAGTCCAAAGTTCTGGCAGTTGGTTTTGGGTTAGGCCACTTTTAATTTTTCCTAATTAGGTATCATACAAATATCTACAAAATTATAGAAATTCTTCATAGAACAATAACTTGTGGGCTTGGTGCCCATAGCTCAATGGTTAGGGCACCAGCCACATATACCAGGTTCACTGGTGGGTTCAAATCTGGTCCAGGCCTGCTAAACAACAATGACAACAACAACAACAACAAAAATAGCCAGGCATTGTGATGGGTGCCTGTAGTCCCAGCTACTTGGGAGGCTGAGTCAAGAGAATTGTTTAAGCCCAAGAGTTGGAGACTGCTATGAGGTATGATGTCACAGCACTCTACAGAGGGTGGCATAGTAAGACTTTGTCTCAAGAAAAAAAATCCAATAACTTGTGGGCTTTGGGGTTGTATTATTTTATTTTTTTCCTTGTGTGTATTTTAATGTTATCGATATAGTCATGAAGTGAGAAATGTTGATTTACGATTCATCATGGAAAGATCTTGAGTTCATTTCTGTCGATTGCACTTTTGATAAGATGCATTTAAAATATTACTCTTCAGGGAAATTTTGGGATTGCAAAAATGAGTTAGCTCTTCCATTCTGTATTGGCTGTAGTTATGAGCATAACAGAACCAAAGTAAGCTGACCACTTGATCATTTCAGTTATTGTTGTTGTTGTCCTTTTTTTTTGTAGAGTGCTGAAGGTCTTGTGCTATGAATCTTTTCTTTAGAAGGAACTCTGGCAAGCTGTTCCATTTTTCCTGTAGAAGAAGAAAACTGTGATACTTTGGCATCCTTTCAGCAAGATATGTTTGTGCTTAGTTGAGTTGGATTAATTAAAAACAAGAGACAAAGGTTAATATCACAGAGAAAGCCCCTCAGAGATGTAGTTCACTGTCCAGAATATTGTCAAGGATGGTGTTGACACCCTAAGGACTGTTCTCAATGTGACAGGAGGACCTCAGCTCATAAATAAGGAAAACTGTTTTGCAACCAGCTGTGGTGTGCCTCACATTGTCCCCCGCCTTTCAGTTCTCTGGTCCATTTATCCAGTTTTACAGATTGGAGATCTTAGTCACTAGCCCTGTAGTTCTTACACCTGATCCATTTAGTGAAATGTAGGTTGGTCCCATGATGTAGTAAGAGCACTACTTAATGAAGTTCAGCCTGCACTCAAGCACCTTTGGGGATGTTTATTGGTTTCTATAAGGATAAAATCCTGCACTTGTAAGTTATGGTGTGTCTAAATTCTGGCTTCTTGCCCAAGATTCATTCTTATACAAAAATTCCCTCTGTATAAGTTAAATGTAAACTTAGCAAATCCTCTTTAGAAAGCCTAACTCTCCAACTGAATACACACCATAATGTATGCTTCCAGGTACTGAGTGACCTTGTCAAGTGAGCATGGTATAGTAAGCAATTCACTATCAATCATCACATGCACTAACCCACCTGGCCCAAAGAAATATCACTGATAGCAACTAAGAGCTGGGCCATTCTACACAAGCTCATGCATTATTTTTCTTGTTTGAGTAGCTTCTTTCCATAGAGTCCTTCCAAAAAGAAATTCTGTGTGGTAAACTGGCCAAACATTCCACTGATAGACTTACTCAAGAAGGAGCAAGACTTTACTGAGACTTCACCTATGGACAAAGCTTTCAGGAAGCTGAAGCAGCCCTTTATGTCTATCATGATACTGATCTGTCATAAACTTTAAATGCTGTTTGCTGTAGAGAATATCTCTTGGGTCATGTGGAGACTTTTCTTCCCAGATTAGATTGGGATTGGGGCCTTCCTATCCTGCATCTTTTTCCACCACAGACTGACTCAGTGATGCCAACCCTAAATATTGTTCCAGTTGATTAGGTCAGTTGGGAAGATTTGTGCCGCAGGGTTGCCATGTCAGTGGTAGACACAGAAGCAGTTTTGTCTAAATAACTGGTTTTTAATGGTATCTCCCATAGGCAGACAGAGCCATCACACTATGTTCTCTCAAGAAAGCTGGGTCCTGAGGGCTGCTTGACCCTGAGAAGTCCCACAACCTTAGGAGGAAATTGGTGTTTGCAAGAGTTGGTCTAATTGGCCCTGGGCACACTCATGTTTCACCTTCTCTGTCTGCTCTCTCCCAAGCATTCTTTTTTATTGTTTACATAATTATTTTAATTTTTTAAATTTCAGAACATTACGGGGTATACATGTCTTGTTTACATACTTTGTTTTTGTACAGATTGAGTCAAAGTTGTAAGTGTGCCCTTCAACCAGATAGGCTGCACTATATTCAGTAGGTGTAAATTTCCCATTCTCTTCTTCCTCTACCCTAGCTTGATTTTCACTGAGATTTATTTCCATATGTGCAATTAAGTATTGATTGATAAGTTCCAATTTGGTATTGAGTACATGTATTTGTTGTTCCATTCTTGTGATATTTCACTTACAAGAATGGTTTTAAGTTGCCTCCAGATTGTCCAAATAGTTTGCCATTTTATTATCCAAAGGCTTCTTAACTGGAGAGTTTAAAAAACTTACCAGTGCCCAAGCCTGACCCCTAGATATTCAGTCTTAATTGGCTTAAAATGGTTTCTAGAACTGGTATTTATAAAAATTTCCCAGGTGAGAGTAAGAGACATGAACAGAACCTTCTCTGAAGAAGACAGACAAATGGCCAACAAATGCATGAAAAATGTTTACAGTCTTCAATCATCAGAGAAATGCAAATCAAAACCACCCTGAGATATCACCTAACCCCAGTGAGAATAGCCCACATCACAAAATCCCAAAGTTGCAGATGCTAGTGTAGATGTGGAGAGAAGGAACTACTTTTACACTGTTGGTAGGACTGCAAACTAATATAGACTCTTTGGAAAGAAGTATGAAGAACTCTCAAAGAACTCAAATTAGACCTTTCATTTGGATCCTGTAGTCCCTTGCTAGTAGTTATCTACCCAAAAGAAAAAATATTTTACCATAAGGACATTTGCAATAGATTGTTTATTGCAGCTCAATTTACAGTAGTCAAGATGTGAAATTAACCTAAATGCCCATCAAAACATGAATGGATTAACAGACTATGGTATATGTATATACTATGGGATACTATTCAGCCATAAAAAGATGGTGAAATTGCATCTTTTGTATTAACCTGGATAGAGTTGGAGAACGTTCTCTTCAGTATAGTACCACTAGAATGAAAAAGCAAGTATTCAATGTTTTGAACACTAATATTAAGCCAGGAGAAGAACTAATATAGGCCCACATAAGAGAAAAACTCAATTTAATTCAAGTTGGGAAAAGAGAAGGTGAGGGAGGAGGATAGTGGAGGAGGGAAGAGGATTGATGTGCTGTCACCTGATGGGCACAATGTAAGGGTATATGGGATACTTTCTGGGTACAGGCCATAACTACAACAGAGACCTTACCTAAAAAATGCAAATATTGTAACCTGATCATTTATACCCTTATAATAATCTGAAATTAAAAAAAAATTCCCAGGTGATTGTTTTCTATTAAGGTATAACTTACATACAATAAATTTACATTTTTCAGTATACAATTCTGTGAATTTTCATGAACATATATATTCATGTAACTATCACTATAATCAGGATATAAAAAAATATCCCCAAGCCATTACACATTTCTTAGTCAATTCCTCCCACCATTCTCAGTCCCTTCCAACCTCTAAACAGTTTTCTGTTCTAAGAGTTTTGCCTTTCCCAAAATGTCTCATTAATGGAATATGAAAACTTTGACTCTGGACTTTCTTGTGCACATAATGCATTTTAGATTCATCCATGTTATTGCATACATCTGAAGTTTAGTCCTTTTATTGTTAATTGTATGGATATACAACAGTTTATCTATTCCCCAACTGAGGAATATTTGGGTTCCCTCCAGCATCCAAAAAATACTAATAAAACCCCTTTAAATATTCACTTGCAGATTTTTATGTGGCCATCCTCAGATTATTTGTATGTTCACTATGACTGAGAATGGATACTTTATCAAATGCTCACTGTAGTTTTGAAATCATCTTCTATTTTGATCCTTCCAAGTTTGACTTCCTAGTTGGTCAACATTTTTCTCTGCTTTTCTTCTCTCTTTGTCCCCCTTCTCTCTATTTTCATACTTATTTTGATAGTCTTAAGTTAACCAATTGATTTGGTTCAAGGAAACCTGGCAAGCAGCCCAGTCAGTTTTGTTTGGGGTCCTGTTGTACAAGAGACCCTTATCTCTTTCTTTATCTTCAGTTCTCAAAAAAAATGTAGTTATGAATCTAATTGTGTAAGTTAATAGTATACCATGTAGGTAGTGCCTCTCTCATCTCATTTACCAACTTGAAGGTTAGAGAGCAAAGTCAAAATGATTTAGAAACCTGGAACCTACACATAAAGCTGGGTAGGATCCAAACCTCAGTCATGTTTTCTTGGCTGGGAGGTTTCCTGGAAAGCTCAGGGTAATTTCAGAACTTCCCAAAGGAATCTGACTGCAAATGATCTTAAAGCTCAGAGAATTGCTTTGAAGAACTCGAAAAATAGTTCTTCATTTCATATGGAACCAGGAAAAAACTCATATAGCCAAGGAAATTTTTAGTAATGAAAACAAAGCCAGAAACATCACCCTACCAGATTTCAGCCTACATTACAAGTCCACAGTGATCAGAACTGCATGGTATTGGCACAAAAATTGAGACATAGACATTTGGAACCAAATAGAAAACCAAGATGAAACCAGTACCTTATAGCCATCTTATCTTTGATACACCAAACAAAAGCACACACTGGGGAAAGAACCACTATTCAATAAATGGTGCCGAGAGAACTGGATAACCACACATAAAAGACTGAAACTGAATCTACACCTTTCACCACTTACAGAAATTGACTCAAGGTGAATAAAACATATAAATCTAAGGCATAAAATGATAAAAATCCTAGATGAAAGTGTGGGAAAAATTCTTGAGGACATTGGCCTAGGAAAAGATTTTATGAAGAACACTTCTGTGGCAATTGCAACAATAATAAAAATAAATAAATGGGGCTTAATTAAACTGAAAAGCTTCTGCACAGCTAAGGGCACAGTAATCAAAGCAAATAGACAATCCTCAGAATGAGAAAAGGTATTTGCATGTTATGAATAAGACGAAGGTTTAGTAACTAGGATCTATAGAGAACTCAAATTAATCAACAAAAAAAGAGCAAATAATCCCATATATCACTGAGCAAGAGACATGAACAGAACCTTCTCTGAGGAAGACAGATGAATGGCTAACATGAAAAAACACTCATCATCCCTAATTATCAGGGAAATGAAAATCAAAACCACCCTGAGATATCACCCAACCACAGTAAGATTAGCCCACATCACAAAGTCCCAGAGTTGCAGATGCTGGTGCAGATATGGAGAGGGGGAACACTTTGACAATGTCAGTGGGACTGTAAACTAATACAGCCTCTTTGGAAAGAAGTATGACGAATCCTCAAAGAACTTAAATTATATCTCCTATTTGACCCTGCAATACCACTACTAGGCATTTACCCAGAGGGAAAACAATCCTTTTTTCATAAGGACATTTTACTAGATCATTTATTGCAGCTCAATTTACAATCATCAAGGTGTGGAAGCCACCTAAATGCCCATCAACCCCAGAATGGGTTAACAAACTGTGGTGTATGTATAACATGGAATACTATTCAGCCATAAAAATGATGTTGACTTTACATATTTTGTATTAACCTGGATGGAGTTGAAACACATTCTTCTTAGTAAAGTATCACAATAGTGGAAAAGCAAATATCCAATGCAGTTAATACAAATATGCAGCCAGCAGATGATCTAATTCATTCCCATATAGGAGAAAAACTCATTTTAATTCAAGTTAGGGTTTTCCCACTTAATGGGCACAATGTAGGGGTGTATGGCACACCTTTAGGTGTGGGTCACAACAAGAGGGACTCCACCTTACAAATTCAAATATTGTGACCTGGTTGTTTATACCCTTATATTAATCTGAAATTTTTTTAAAAAAGAAATATCTGAACTTCAACCCATTGCTGATTTTAAAATTGAGAAGTGAAATTGTCAGAGAATAGCCCAGTAATTGAATTCTTTTAGGTGGCTATGTGGGTGGGTGGAAAACAAAATGCTCAGGGTATTCCTGGACCCTGTGGTATCTAGGGTAGGATTCTTAGATAAGTGAGAGGGAAGGAGAAGAGAGACAGAATATGAGAAGTGTTTGTTTATAAACCTCTCCCTGGTTTTCTTTTCTCTCCTTTTAATACTATTAAAAGTATCCCACAATGGGTGGTGCCTGTGGCTCAAGGAGTAGGGCGCTGGCCCCATTTACCGGAGGTGACAGGTTCAAACCTGGCCTTGGCCAAAACTGCAAAAAAAAAAAAAAAAAAGAAAGAAAGAAAGAAGGAAAAGTATCCTACAAACTCACAAAAGTTGAATATCACTGTCAACCTGTCTCTCTAATTGATCTCATCCATTTCTCCACATGAATAACCAAGAACCCCCTTGTAAACCATCACCAAACAGACATCTGGTTGACCCTGCTTATTGTCACTGTCTAAAATCCTGAATTCAGAGGCCCGTTTTAACATCAGCCTTATAAACCTAGGAGGGAAGAGACCATTATTAAAGATCACTTGCCATTAGAAAGGCAATGACTTAAAATAATAATCTACTTCCAGTGTGTCACTTCAATTCCTGTATCATCACCATCACCATCATCATCATTATTTAATAAATGAAAGTGAAAGAATAACAGCATAAATGACTTTAGTCATTAATGGAAAACAAAAGAGTAGGAACTGAGAAATTTAATGGGCCAGTAATATATCCAAATTATAGAAACAGTATGACCCACAAATCTGATAAGACATCTAGTATGCTACCAGCCTGCTCATTGATGTTATCTTAAATATTGTTGGTCAACCTTATGAACCAGAAACTGAAGTTGGGATTTTTATCTGGCTTTGCTGACCAACCTTGTATGTGAGTAGCCAAGTTAGTACATAGGCTGTGGAGTCAGACAGATGCCTTGATTTGAATCCCAGAACCAGCCTAGCAAGTATGTACTCTTATCCATATCCATATATATATATACACACACACACATATATCTAAGAGTTATACATATGCATGTATGTGTGCGTGCATATACATACATTTGTATACATTGATAATATTGATGGGCTCCAGACCTTGATTCCTGGGTTTTGAAAGAGAATGCTATTTTTGTTTATGGAAATGCATGAGGATTTGGAACATAGTGATGCAATAATTCCTAAGTCTGGGTCATAGGGGTGCCTATATATGTTGGCAGGAGGCACTGCACACACACACACAGAAATGTACACATGCATCCCAAAATGTGGAATGGAGTATTCACTGGGGGAAATACTTAAAGAATGAAGAGGCAAATATTATGGTTTCAGCCAACCAGTCTATTGGAAGCAGTATTTCATCCTGCTATGTCCAGAGCCGGCACATGAGAATAATCATCTTCCATTGAGGAGGTGAGGAGGTCCAGCAAGAAGCAAGCTGTGTCTCAGTGGACTGTGTCTCAGTCTCGACATTGATCCCTTTAACAAACTGGAAACTCACAATTAGGCTCTGGTGGTTCTTAGCTCAGCCCATGTGGAAAAAGTAGATCCTGTGACATCCAGCGGCAGCATCACTTATAGCTGGGTGTCAAACTCTGACATGGCATCACTTTAAGAGCTCTTGGTTTCTAATGCTCTTAAGTTTCCTGCTGATTTGATTTGAGCCAGTGCCTCCTGCCAACAAATATAGGCGCCCTTATGACCCCAGACTTAGGAATTATTGCATCAGTATGTTCCAAATACTCATGAATTTCCATTAACAAAAATAGCATCCTCTTTCAAAACCCAGGAGTCAAGGTCTGGAGCCTATCAATATTCTCAGTGAAAATAATCTAAAATAATCTTTTCATTTATCAGCCTAAATTTCAGAACAGGAAAATGTAGTTTTGACAGATCTTTCGACAAAGAAGGTGGGAGGGATAAAAGATGACTAAGAAAAGGATTGGAAAGATACAATTAAGTTGGCACCCTCGTAACACGCCTCTGAGTATTAAAGCTGACAAGATTTTGAGTTTTGATTAAAGTTATTAGCGAGGAAGGCTTCTCCATCCTGCAATCTTTTTTCTTTCCAAAGTTCCAGGAAAAAGCACAATTTTTCTTTAATATGTCTAGCTTCCTATACCTCAAAATATACCTTTAAACTTGTTTTGAGTAAGACAAAGAGTTCTATATTAGATAGCATCTCCAAACATACCTTTTCCTCACATTTTTGGTTGAATGTCACTGCATTCATCTGACTCCTTTAGTTATGATGAAATACTCCATTTGTATTCTACCATAACTTACTTCATTATTCTATTCTGAGCATTCACACTTATAACATTAATTCCACACGCCTATTTCCTATATTTCCCTCAAAGATAGGCTGTATCTATTGCATTCACAATGATATAATTGGCGCCTGATTGGGGCTTGACACATAGTAGATATTTACAAAATGAATATTGAAGAAGTGGTTAGTAATATTTTTAAGTCTTCCTGCACAAGCTTTTCAGGTAAGCAATTAAAGCTGTGTCAGTGTTGCCAATGAATTGAGAACACAATCCCTGGCAGAAAACCATGAAAGTGCCTTAAAGTCTAACTAGGACTACACACCGGGCTTACAGACCAGGTGTAAGATTGCTGCAGCAATGGATGAAAGATGATGGGGTTTGCAAACCATGTGTCAGGGTAGAAAAGAAGAAATGGATAGAGACATTAAAAAGTATAGAAATTGGTGATTCTGTAGCATCAGTATTTTAGTTTACTGGTCCTTCTAGAATCAGTGTTCACTGAGTGCAGAGACACATCTTACTCATATTTATTTTCCCTGCACAGACTAAACACAGTGTCTGACACATAATAAAACTCAGTGAACACAGGAATAAAGACATGGAGAAATAATCACTGTATTAAGTTCACCCATCCAATTCCTACCCCACAGCCCTTAAACCTGTCTTTTCTTCTCTATCTCCACCTCCTTACCAGTAATAGAGTTCAGACCCTATCATCTCCCTCTTGGAATTTGGCACTGGTCTCCCAAACACCAGAAGTTATATGGTGCTTTTAAGATGCCTCCTCTCACTTCTGGAAATAAACAACATAGTGGTAAGAGATAGACTTGGATTTAAATCCTGTATTTAAAATTTATTGGCCATGTGACCTTGGGTAAATTGTTCCACCTCTCTGAGCCTCAGTGTTTCATGAGTGAAATCAAGATAGTAGTAAATGCCTCCACAGTCATGAGGATTTAATATGATCATGCGTATAAATAACTGGCGTGGTACCTATGAAATAGTAGGTATGGGTATTAATAGATATGGGTATCTTCTTTTTTTCTAGGATGAGAACCACCATATGAACAGGTGTACAATTTATAGATAAATTATTCTATATCATTTACAGAATAGACTTGTAACTAATTCATCTTTTCCTTGCATTTATCTGAGATGGTCTCCTGACTTAGCTTTCGTTTAAGGAAATGAATGTATTGATAAAATTTAGGCTTTATGACTTTGTCCTTTAAAGATGCTACATGCATAACAAAATACAGTACCATAAACTGGCTGGTTTATAAACAACCAAACTTATTTCTCATAGTTCTGGAGGCTGGAAAGTCCAGCATCAACAAATACAGCGTCTGGTGAGAGCTCTCTCACTCATTGATAGCATCTTCTCACTGTGTCCCCTACAGGTAAAAAGAGCAAACACACTGCCTGGGCCAATTTTATACAGGCATTAATCCTATTCATGAGGGCTCCAGGCTTATGACATAATCAACTTCCGAAAGGCCCTGTATCCTAACACTATCACTTTGGGTGTTAGGATTTCAACATATAAATTTAGGGGACACAAACATTCAAACCACTCTTCCACCATGAGCCAACTTGGATTTTATTCATTCAGTTTATTCAAAAAATAAATGGAAAAATGCCTATGCAGGACATAAATAAGGCTGAGAGGACACAGTTCCTTACCTCACAGAGCTTGCAGTCTAGTGTGAGATACACCTAAGTAAGCAGACATTTATAATACGATGTACTAACGTTCTTGTGGGGAAAATATAGGAACTATGGACGCATGGAGAAACTCCCCAGAGTAAGAGGCCAGAAGTACCGTCCTTGAGAATTATGATAAGACTGAAGGGGTGAGTGAGATGTAACAATTTGAAGAGGCAGAAAGAGAGGAAGAGTGGAAATTCCACGTGCCAAGGGGCACGATTGAGAGAAATGATGTGTTAAAAGAGAAGAAAGGACTCCATACTAGGCAGAGACTGTAGAGCACGTAAGGGGTTGTGACATCAGTGTCCATGTGCACGGATGGTGCCCTGAAGGCAATGAAGGCAATGGTAAGAGGTGAGCCCAAGGAGATCCATGTCTGCCCACCGATTGCCATCGATTTATCATTCACCTTCTACCACCTACTCTTTCCCTGTCTTCTCTCTTTCTTTTTGCTCCTTTGCCTCTCAATGGAATACTAAAAGAAATGGAGGCTTAACAGCTGCTTTGACCACAAAGCTGTATGTCCAGCCATGAGGATATTTATGCAATGCCTAAACTCTCCCGTGACAATGAGTAAAATTATGTGTGCAACTGAGGGCAAACCGTAGAGGCCACTGGCTCATCTTTTTTGGCTGCCTTATGCCTGTGAGAGAAAAGAAATGATTAACAAACTTAAAAATCTTACATATAAAAAAAATATCTTACATATGCATTCCATCTAAACTGCATTGAAAAGAGTCTGTGTTCAATGATGAGCATGCCCGGGCCTTGTGGTTAGTTTAGAGCAGGGATCCTCAAACTTTTTAAACAGGGGGCCAGTTCACTGTCCTTCAGACTGTTGGAGGGCCGGACTGCGGGCCCTGGGATGAGTCAGCTGCTAAGCAGGACAGGCAGTGGCGGCAAAAATACCCAGCAGGCCAGATAAATGTCCTAGGCGGGCCGCATGTGGCCCGCAGGCTGTAGTTTGAGGATGTCTGGTTTAGCAGGTCATTGGGGATCTATCTCACAGAATGTCTGCCCCTCAGAGTGCTCAGTTCTTGCCTATATTCCTGCCCATAGTGGCCCAGGTTACTATAGTAGCCTCCCATTTTTGAGAAAAGTAAATTCAGACACAACAATATTATACTAGCTAAGTTTTATTTTTCTTATTACCAATTATCTGTGATTAAATCAAAATAGTATAAATAGCTCATATAAAACATCAGTTGATACAAATTATTTATTATACTACTGACTTATCTACATTGGTAGTAAATGGTAAGAAAGTTATCTGTGGTTCACCTCTAAATGATGCCCCTCGTTTATTCAACATAAATTCATCTACCATGAATTGAGTGTTTACTCTGTTTAACTTGCCCTTCCAGGCACAGTAATGAATGTTCCATAACATTTGACCTCAAACAATTTATAGTCTGGTGGAAAAGATGACCGTGTATGTAATTAACTATTCTCCAAGTCATTCTGTGGTCACAGCAACCTGCTCATGGTTAGGGTGCTTGTGGGTCATTCTTTCTTCTCTCTATTCAGAACCATCCTTGTGCCTCCTTCCAATACTTGCTCTAACATTTCTATGGTCTAGGGCAAGAGCATAAATAGAGACACACACATGTATATATTTAAAAATCACAAATCCAGATATCAAACTGTTACTTAAAATATAACTTATCTTTCTACCATGACAAATATGTCTTCAGAGGCCAGGCTTGGATTTAGAATTTTCAGACTCTGTGGATTTCCATGCTGAACCTAGTGATGTAGAAGAGCCAACCTCTACCCCTAAGCCCTGGACCCAGGCCCATCCTACTTCTTTCCCCACTCTGGTTTTCTCCTGTACAACAAAACCTCTCAGGTGTAGAGGTATGCACAACTTAGTCACAAGACCAAGCCCCATCCAAACTCCTTAGCATCACCCCTGGACACCCTTGGGTCTGGGGTGCACATACTGTCAGCACATTCTGCTTCCAAGAGGCTGGACTTGGGGAAAGGACCCACTTGGGCTGGACTATAAGCTTGGAAGGGAGTTTGTGGATGTTTGGGTAGGAAACTAGAGTACTAGATGCTTGGAACTTGATCCAAAAAGTGGGGCAGACAATGGTGCAGGGCTAGGGGAAGGCCACCCCAGGACCCTGACAGCACAGAGTACAGAGCAAGGGCTCCTCTTGCCTCCCCTAAAGATGGTACTGCCAACCCTCTTCCTTGTTTATGCGGTAAACTTGTGCTTATTTCTCAAGATCTAAGCTATCTCCTGACTAAACTCTTTTCTTTGTATCATTATTATGGACTGCACATGCCACTAAATTGAGTGTTCTTAAGGGCAGAGAATATTTTTCAATCCTATTTTTGTCTCTAGCATCTACATAGAGCTTAACATAAGAAGAGCCCCATAAAGTTCTGTTGAATGAACGAATGTAATAGTATATTTGTAAGCACATCCAAAGGCCATTCACACTACAATGCTAGGCTAGCTAAAAGGGAAGACATTTTGCTTCCAGTATGCTTTCAGCCTGTTCTGCCTTAAAAGTTTAGTATTTAGCTGTCGCTTGTTTATATAGATGCCAGGCATGATTAGAAAATGACCTTGAAGAAAAAAACAGATCAAAAGTCCAGAATAGGCCAATCTCAGATTGCTCATGACAAGATGCACCAGATAAACTCTTGTTTGCTGATAACCATCGAGCAATTTAGGATTGTTATCAACCTCTCCAGTCCTTCTCCTCAGGCTAGAAATTAGCTTGAGACTGAAAAAAGAATTTACTCTGGAAAGGTTTTATGGGGGGTGGGGCTTTTGCTGGAACGAAAGGGAAACCGTGCTGGTTAGGAGCAACCAGACTGGCTCTCTGAACAAAGGGCTGGGACCTTTTAAAGGGGAGAGAAAGTTTCATGAAAGCATTGAAATCATAGATCACAGAGGTAAAGTTTTGTTGACAGCTGACCATCTGGAGATCATGGTTCTTCACCCATCACACATCTCATAGCATGTTAAATCTCCACTCTTGAGAATGATTTTTAGAATTAAAATGAAGCAAAACATCTATGAACAGTCAACTTTGGGCTTCATCTTAGTAGTAACCAGTTTGTGGTGGCTTTGACCAGGGTCAGAAGACCCCTGCTCTAATGATTGCCAAGTCCTATTAAAGAGAGCAGAACTATCTTCTCTTGAAGTTGGGTGTTAATCATTTTCAAAGCTTTTGTTCATTACTGTAAGAAGCCTTTGGCTCAAGGCTCAGGCAAGTAGCTAAAGTCCACCTCCTATACTATCTCATGATAACTTACACAAGGCTTGCTTTCTGCCACCAATCCCCCTTAATCATTTCCCTTTATACAGTCATCAGTAAGCAGAGAAGGTGAAATGGTTTTTGGTACAATCATCTGCCATCTCCTCAGGCTGCTGCCACTTGAATAAACCACCTTTGCTTCACCAACACTCATCTCTGTGTTTGGCTCTTGCGTGACAGGCAGCCAAACTTGTGGTCAACAACATTTTCACCCAGCAATGTGGAATTGTTATGAAAGATATGTAATGGCCATATGGCCATTGGGAGGTTATCACAAAGGAGGTGTTATTGGAGCTGAACTTAGAGGAATAAATAAGATTCTGGGAAATAATTCAGGGAAGGGAATTCTAGACAGAAGGAAACACGTTTTCCGTATTTACAACTCAAGACAAAGTGTGTAGATCAAACATTTCATTCAGATACCTTCCTTTACATACATGAAAAAAATAATCATTTATAACTGCCTAAGACTTTGATTTTTTTTTAAGTGTATTTTCAGAATCGATGCACTGAAAGTAGTTCTAGCTCTTTTAAAAGAGCAAGGGTGTTCTTCCAGACTGAGGAGGTGGAGAGAACGGCTGGAAGCCTGCTAAATTGTTAGGAGATTAATGTTATGTAAATGTAAGTAATTAATCAGCAAGCACCTGGAAGCCAAATACCTGATGTGAAGAGGCCATTCTTTGAGAGGAGAAAATTGCTCTCCTCTGATTAAAAATGGATTATCAGACAGCATTCAGATACATCTTTGCTTCTGACTTCTAAGCTGTCTGGAGTTGAATGTAATTTTCCCCCTCCTCCATATAAAAAGAAAAAGAGGAGGTGCACTTGAACTTGATCCAAGAACCAGCTGAGAACCAGCTGAAGCCCATGGCTAAAGGAAGAGAACTGAGGCCCAGAAGAGCTCTCTGGGGAGCTCAGAGTTGTGGGCTGAAGACAGGCAACAGTGTCACTACTGACATTACAGGGCATTCAAAAATTATAAAAGTAAAGATTTTGTGAATATCTCTTCTTGAGGGTCAGGAGTGCTGGTTCCCTACTCAGCTGACCTAGAAAGTTCAACCCAGGTGTTGCAAGAAGATGATGCCCAGTGGAGAGAAAGAGCACCCAAACACCATGTTTATAAGAGGAAGGGGCTTTATTCACTAGCCAGGAGCTTACGGCATAGAAGAATTCCAAATGGCCACACTCCCCAACTGGCTTGGTCTTTCCCTTTTTATCTCTAGTCAAAAAGTTCCAACCCACAGGTGCCTTTTTCACTGGCCAGTTTGAATCAAGCAGGATATGCTATTTCAGCTATCCAACAGAATTACAGGATTTCACAGAGGTGGAAATTTCCAAGTTGCAGGAAGTTAAGTCTACAAACTTTCAAGAGCTGAGTCACCAAGGAGAGAACCCTGCAGATGTATTCTTGTAGTCTCCTTGAGAAGATCTGTTCTCCTGGACCTCAGATTTCTTGGGTATCCTCTCTCACAGGCATGGTGGGAAGTGAAAGCAAAAGTGAGTAGAAACTGAAAATAAAACTGGAGCAGCACAGGCAGCACTTCTTTTTATTTAAGAAGAAAGGGAAAGTTTAGAGGTTCCTCTCATGAAGGAGAAGTGAGAGAGAGGGAGACACAAAAGCAGTGCAGAGGTATAAATACCTCTTTCTCTGTTTGGAATTGGTTGCAACTCTTTCATTGGCCTTTCTGCACCTCCAGGCATTATTGCCCTTTTCTATTGGTCATTGATTAATGTCTTTTTCTATTCGTCATTGGTTACTTAGGTTACCTCATATCCACATTCTTTCTTTCCCTTTCTTGGTGAGAACTGTTGAGTGGTGAATGTTGCGATGGGCCCTTTAGATTTCCTTGTTCAGCAGGCCAAACTTTCCCCCCAACTCCCTGGCAGCTCCTTTCCTCATGTCCTCATGTCTGTTCTCATGGCTTACCTTCTTCCTGTTGCAGTGTTCATTCTCTGGTCTTCTGAAACAGCCCTTCCTACCTGTTAGGCACCAGCCTAAGTGGAGGAGGATGACTTCCCCATCTTCACCTTCATAATGGTGGTATAAACATGCTCAGGTCTAGAATCTCAGAGGAGTTCACCCTTCCAGCCTCAGGAACTGAATCAGGAATAAGCCAAATTGAGCCCTTCTGGTGGCTTTACTTTGGAGAAGTATTTCTGCTTTCTGGGATTGCTAACTGTAAGTTAGGTATGCTTGCAGATGCTATTAGCATCATTCCTCACATGGGCCAACAGCCTTATGGATCACAAAGCTATAAGGCTCAAGAAAAAAGATTCAAAATATGGAATAGGATGACAGGGCCCTGAGGACATCACTTGGGATCCTGGCATCATTGCCTGTGACCTATTCGACCCACACCTTGCACTCCAAGCCCCCTCTATTTTCTCAAACCAATTTGATTTGAATTTCTGTTGCCTATAATAGCAAATGTTATGACTAATAGAATACAAAGATTTTCGAAGGTTACTCAGATTCCTTAAGTTGATTATTGTTTATCATCCTGAAAACCATAATATATTGTCCATAGACTGCCTTTATGTGTTTAATAAAATTTATTCAAACCTATTATGTGCCTGTAACTATACCAATATTAGAGAATAAAAAGATGAATAAAATGTAATTTTTGCCTTCATAGAGGATAAAATTTGACAAAAAGAAATCAAGAATAAAGACTTAAAAAGTAAAATTCAGGTTGGATGTATTCCATTTATAAATAGTTGTGCCTTAATTTAATCAGGTAAGTAATTTGTAATCCTATCACTCTGGAAGGCCGAGGTGGAAGAGTTGCTTGAGGTCAGGAGTTTGAGACCAGCCCAACTCCATCTCTTCAAAAAATAGAAAAATTAGCTGGGTGTTAAGGTAGATGCCTGTAGTTCCAGTTATGCTGAAGGCTGAGGCAGAAGGATTGTTTGAACCCAGGAGTTTGAGGTACAGTAAGCTATGATGATGCCACTGCACTCTAGCCAGGGTACCAGAGTAATACTCTGTCTCAAAAAATAAATAAACTGGCTCGGCGCCTGTGGCTCAAGTGGCTAAGGCACCAGCCACATACACTTAAGGTGGCAGGTTCGAATCCAGCCCGGGACCTGCCAAACAACAATGTTGGCTGCAACCAAAATAGCGCCCCCATTGTGGCAGGCGCCTGTGGTCCCAGCTACTTGGGAGGCGGAGGCAGGAGACTCGCTTGAGCCCAGGGGTTGGAGGTTGCTGTGAGCTGTGAAGCCACAGCACTCTACCTAGGGGGATAGCTTGAGGCTCTGTCTCAAAAATAAATAAATAAATAAATAAATAAATAAACTAAAAATAAAAACCACAGTTGCAAAGTATGAAATACAGAATATTATGTGTAATGTATAGTTATGCAGCAAAAGCAATCATCAAAGATAAATTCATTGTTAGACTTTCAATATTAAAAAATAAATTAATATGAAGTAAGAAATTACAAAAAACATAAAGGAACAAGAAAAATGTAAATTATATGATTAGAAGCTAATATGCTTAAAAAACAGAAGGAAAAAAGCAGAGTTGAGATACTCAGGACAAATTCTTTAAATACAGCATTGGTGTACACAAATGTGATAAATTTAATCAAAATGAAAAGAGAACATAATTATAAAATCAAAATTAGAGGAGATTCAGAAATTATAAAAGAAGATTATGCACTTTACTTAATTGGAATATCTCAATGAAACCGATGAATGTCTGGGACAAAATAATTACTCAAAATTGAATCAAGAATCATCAGGAACTGAAATATACCTCATACAGTTTTCAGCATAGGAAAGGCATTCAACAAATTGAACGCATGAACAGAGAAGAATTGAGGCAGGTGACAAAGTACAACTTTTTGATGACTTTTCATGAGATTGTCAATTCAAACTTTTGAGGACTTAATATCTAACACACTGTACATGTAGGGGTTTTCTCAGAGTTTAGAAAATGACAGCAATATGTACAGTTTATTTTATGAAACTAGAATTATCTAAGAATAAAACTATAGATGGCAAAAAAGAAAATCACAAATTGTATGACTATATATTAAATTATGCAAATAAATTTTCATCTGTACAGCTATATCTCATAAAAGCAGATTGTTGAATTTCCACAAATTTGGGGGCTATTTTTGAATTATCTTGATTTAAACAAAGCCTTTAGAGCTATTTTTAGTGTCCTGAGAAGGCATATCAGAGACATGGGCAGTATTTTTTGCAAAAACCAAAATGGAAGCGTGGGAGGCCTATGTCAATTCAAATAGGTGGAGCGGAATCTCATAGAGAGTAAAACACTAGGGAAAGAGGAGTACACACACACAAGCACAAAGATGATTTCAAATAAATACTCTGAGTCAGAACTTAAGGGGAAACTTTCTAAACTGCAGCCCCTAATTTGTGGTCAAACTGCTTCTTGCATGGCCTACTGTGTTCCCTGGTGAAGAATAGCGGGAATTTATTTGCCATGGTTAATGTTTCTTAGCCATGCTTGTGATATAATATGAATAGACCGATTACTAAAAGAATAATTCAAATATAAAAGTCATAATACGTAGACTTGAGCATAGTTAGAATTGTGTAGACCAGTGGTTCTCAACCTTCCTAATGCTGCAATGTATTTTCATTGTTAAAAAGGGGTCATGACCCACAGGTTGAGAACCACTAGTGTAGACCCTATATGAGTAAAATCAAAAACCAAAGCAAACAAAAAGACTTGGAATTAAAAGAAAAGCACACCATAGAAGTAGATGTAAATGATTTAATTTTATAAAGTTAATGATGTTCCCCCTAATTAATTTATTAATATATCTATTACAGACTTGGTGCCCGTAGCACAGTGGTTATGGCACCGGCCACATGCACCGAGGCAGGTGGGTTAAAACCCAACCTGGGCCAGCTAAACAACCACGACAACTGCAACAAAAAAGAAAAAAAAAATAGCTGGGTGTTGTGGCAGGCACTGGTGGTCCCAGCTACTTGGGAAGCTGAGGCAAGAGAATCGCTTAAGCCCAAGAGTTGGAGGTTGCTATGAGCTGTGACGCCATGGCATTCTACCAAGGGCTAGTGAGATTCTGTCTCAAAAAAAAAAAGTATATATCTATTATATTTTTTAGTCAAAATTCTAAAGAGAGATTTTGGCAATTTGACCTATATACGCTTAAACTTTTCTGAAGGAATAAAAGAACAAGGATATCCAATAATATTTGGGAAAAACTACTAGACAAATTAATAAAGTAATTTGTCTCATAAAGTGATGAAAATCTTTTTGAAAATTATTTATTTATTTTTGAGACAGAGTCTTACTCTGTTGCCATGGGTAGAGTGCTGTGGCCTCATAGTTCACAGCAACCTCAAATTCTGGGGCTCAATATATTTTTATTTAAAAAGTACTTTAATTTACCAGTATCTGTATGTACCCAATCTTATTCTGATATAAAGATAGTAAATTATGCATTTTTAGACTGATGCCAATTTGATTGCTTTAAGTGACATGTTCTTGTTATTAATAAAAAGGAAATAAAATAAGATCGATAAGTCTTGAAACTATGTTTAAATTTTCCTATCTTCTATTGTATAACAAAACAGGCATTGTTATAAGATTTTTATGTTTTGATATATTTTTTAAAAGCATAGAACAAAACACACACACAAATAAAAGATTATATTTTTCCCAGAAACAAGTACAAGCTGAAATGATAGCCCTGATTTTCTTCATATTCTTTTGTACTTTCCAAATTACCCAATTTCCCTTGGTAGTTTAAGGAAGTGCTGGCAACTTCCTCATAGGTGGTAAGAACTTGGAGAGGGGGACAGATTTATCATATAAATGTAAATTGTCAGGTGCTTTTCCCAGATGACCTTAAGGTTAGTTTTGCCTGCTGATAATAGTTGCACTTTCCATTCAACCACATTTAAAAGTCCATTTAGAAAACTTAAAAAGGCTTTATTTCTGCCTGAGGATGCTGTCCTACTGACTGCCCCTTTGGAGATGCTGCAAAAAAATCTCCACTTCTTTTTAAGTAGAGGGAATGATTTACCCAGCAAAGCAATAAAGTGTGTTCAGAAGTAACTAAACTCAGCATGCCCTGTAGTTACTGCTTGGCTCTGTGATTTCAAACCTATAATTAGATACGTTGTTAGGTTTTGCCAAGCTTTAATGACCTCCATTCTGTTTATGACAAATGCTGGAGAGCCACCCCTGGGGGAATTGTGTGGGAGAAAGGCTGATGACTTGATGAGAACTTGTATTATTTAGTCTTGAGATGCAGTTTCCTCATTTTCAGATTGTTAAACATTCCAGCACTTCGGAATAATATACGCGCATCATGCATGGATGTGCGTGGTGGGTAGCCCGAGTGGATCGTATGTGGCAGAATAGGGAGTCATGAAAATTGAATCATAAATGAGCAAAGACGGCGTTGGAAGTTGTCGCTGGACTCTGCCCTTTGGGGAGCGATCTCCATCACTGTACTTCTGACTCTCGAGAGGTGGTTAATGAGAACTTGGGCAAAACTGTGTTATAACTATTCAATGAGTTGACGAACACTTATTGAGTGACTGGTTCCTATGAAGTGTTGTGATGAGGACTATGAGAGACAAAATGACAGTTCATAATCTGCTTGGAAAGACATCACTGACATACAAAAAACAGATACTGATGAAACCGGATAGAGAGAGATAGCGCGCCCAAGGAAAACAGTTCCCTGCCCTCTCCGGGCAGAATTGTCCAATCCCTATTACCACGCTTAGTGCACTACAGTAATAGTTTACATACTTGCCTCATGCACTCACAAGGTAAGCTTGTGGGAAATGGGAACTAATCTTACTCATGCTCCATTCCTTGTGCTTACGGGCTCTGACACAAGATGAAGGCTCAGAAAATGGGAGTGAATGTGTGATTTAATAAACATAGTATGGGGTCACCTTCACACTGGAGGAAAGGTCCTAATGGTTTTTGGTAGAGAGAGTCAGAAAATGAAGCCTTCCAGGAGGGCCTGGGATGCATAATGAAGACGTTATGCCCACTCTAGATGCAAGGACACTGATAGTAGGTTGGTGTAAGTGGAAGTCAGTTTCAGTTACATGGAGTTTTTAAAAGGTGGCATAAAAGGTCTCTTATCCTCCTGAAAAGTTATTTCCTCAATTAGCCTTAAACTCTTTTGGAGTAAAGCTCCCTTTGTTAAAATGGGAATGCCTTTGAAAAATTGCAGGCATTAGTAGCTTATAAACAATCACTGTATCAGATAACATTCTTTCTGGAACACGTATCTCCCACAAATAGTGGAAAGAGAACTAGAGAACACAGGATTACAGAGGAGGAGGCAGATGTGGGTAGACGCCTCAGCACAACCAGAAGTAGCATCAGAATAGCCTCTAGTAGTAGACTTCTAGGAAATGATAGGTTGCCTTTTGTATCATTGCTAGTCCTGTGTTTTTTTGTGTCGATGGAAAAGTGACCTGGAAGTGACAGCAATTGGCAGGATCTATAGTTTAAACCTAATTTGGATAGGAAGTGTTTGGGAAATAAAGGGTCATCTGCTGCTCCCAAGGAATAATCAGTCCCAGGTGTATAACCAAGAGCAGAGACGCAAAGCACACACATGAAATTTACTTTTAAATTTCTGAAAAAAGTCCATTTGTGCATGGAATTTATTACCATTAATGCCTCTACTTAAGTTTGAAAAATTAGTTGAGTCTACTAGTCTAGGGCATGAGGTCCTTGCTAGAAGAGAGGAGAGCTCAGACAGACAGTGACACTGAGGTGAGGTGAGCACACACAGAGCATGCAGCCAGAACTTTGAAACCAGCAAAGTGGAGAGCGAAGGCAACAAATAAAAGAAGGGAAGAGTGGTGAGGACAGTTAACTCAGACAGCAGCGCCACAATTCATGGAGTGCCTGGCTAATAATTCGGTACACCTTCAAAATGATACATGTACATTAGCTCTCCCTGCGGTAAGATCATCCATTCTGACTGAACTTAAACACTATTGCTAACACATTAACAAATTCCGTTTAGGTTATGTATACGTGTATAATTTCACTGTACACCAAGATAACCATTTTG
>NW_003852463.1:737740-753696 GCF_000181295.1 Otolemur garnettii
ATTATGGCTTGTTGGATTCATTTCTGGTTTGCTCTTCGGTGTGAATTATGGCTTGTTGGATTCATTTCTGGGCCCCCTTTTGAGGAGGCCCTCCACGTTTGGTGATTCTTCTCAGTTCCAATCATTCTCTAGTATCGTCAGCTCGTTTTAGGATGTTATTTTATCCTAACCTATTTGTTCTTTCCTTTGTAGGTTTGCTACTGTTCTTCTCTTTCAGTTTCTAAAAGTTCTTACATACAATCTTTTTGTGTTTAGACCTGTTAAATTTTAAGCTTGTGTTGGGTAAATCACAGCTCACGAATATAAATGTAAAAATTGCCACATCCTATTCTTCACTGGGTCACCATTCTCAGTGCTTAGTAATGAACAGGTCTGGGTTTGCCCAGGGGTCCTAGAAGCCTGAATGAGTATGGCTGGAGTAATCATGGAAGCACAGCAATGCACTTCCTATATGAGGTATTTATTCACTGTTTAATGGAGATGAGAATAAGCTAATTTAATACTATACTCCTTTTTTAAATTTTAAAATTAAGGAAACTATTACAGATTCTTTTCAAAGCAGACAATTACTGGATAAAGCATATTAAGCCAGATAAGATTTTAGCTAATACAGCTTAGCACCTTTTTAAGGCAATCAGCCTTTGGTTATGTGTCACTTGGTTTCAGAATTAGAGTTCACTTGACTGCTGGCTTCACTGGTCTTGCTGTTAGTGGTCCAAATTTGAGTTGTACCATGCAATTTTCACAACAGTATTACAGAAATAGTTGGCAAAATGAGATAATGCTTGATTAGGAGTGCTTTTCCAAAACTTTCTCTAAAGGTTGGTGGAGACAGGTTCCAATTTATATTTCACTACTTGGAAAACTGAATTAATTGACATCATTACTCCTCTCTGTCAGTAGGTTTTTTTTTTTTTTTTAAATGATATCACTTGCCAAAGTATTGCTTAAGTGAATCAGCTATTCTACCAAAAATATCAACTTTAATCAAGCGCCCATTGAAAATATTAGTCTCATCAAACCACCCACCCTACTTCCTCCAGCCCACTTTTTCTTGACTCTGATTTATTCTGATAAAACTAAAAATCTTCAGCAATTTTGACATCTCTTGTAGGAATATTTCATGAAAATATTTTAAAATTTGTCTACTCTTCCTTTCCAACAACCTTCCTTTCTACCTCCCAAATCAATAACTACTCAATCTAAGTGTGAGTCCATTAACTTCTCAATCTAAAAGTGAGTCCAGTAATTGCAAATAAAAGTGAAAACTCATAGAAATGTAAAAATGCAAACCCGTTTTTCTTTAACCCAAAGAGGAATTATAAATTGCTGATTCTTCATCTATTTTAAAGAAAATTTAAGGAATAAACAACCCAGCTACCTCAGCGAGTGGTGACGTGCTAACAAGGGACTCGTCATTTCCCACTCCCATGCTTTCCTAGATTAGGCCTCCTGACTACTGGGTTTTATGAATTAAAGAGAAAAAAGGAAAAGGAAAGAGTATTTGGACTAATCGTAGTAAGGACGCTATGAGGAGATCTGGTTAATATGCTTACTTTCTGACAACATGTAGAGAAATGCTGAGTTCCACTGTGGAAATGATGAACTAGGAATGAGGATGGAGGTTGGAGGAGGTTGATGGGATCCTGCTCCTATGTTCTGTTTCCCTAGAAAATACTTCAATGCCTTTGGCAAGAACTGAGTCCTCCGCTAACACCTTCTTTACAAGTGGTGCTGTAATGCTGATGTTGCAAATGGCTTGAGGTCTATCAGACTTATTTGTTTGACCTTCACGCTCTTAAATAAAAATTAAACCAACATCTAAAGATCAGGTGATTTCATATAAAAACTTCTATTTCTGACTTTCATTTAAAAATCAGAAAATCAGATAAGACAACAAACTCCAATTGCCTGGAGCTGGGTAGCAGCTGTCCACTCTCCACTCTAGCCTAGTCTCATTATTCACAGAGCTTTCCTTGAAATTGACTTTCATTTGCCATTTCACATCATGCTCATGCTACTGTTTTCTTAGTAATAGCAAATTTTCATATGTCAAAAGTGAGAACTTTTCTCCCCTAAGATAAATGAGAGACCATATTTAATTGTGGCAGTAAAAAATATATCCATTTGTTTAACAAGCAAACAAATTTGGTCCATGTCAAGAAAAGACAACTTAAGGTACTCAGCTGTCCTACTAATTTATCTTACCCTCATGGCTCATGTAGGCATTGGAGTTTTCAATCCCTGAATTATCCCATTCTCTACATCAGTGGTTCTCAACAAATGGGTACAGAGGAATATCACAATTATCTGTGTGGCTTTTTCAAACTGCATATCCTCCCCTGTGGACAATTCTGGGATGCCTACCCCTCTGGAAGTCCTATCTGATTGTCAGAGGTGTCTGGGAAATTCTGAAATAATTATCTGGTGGATATCTCATCCATATTCTGGTCTTTGGATAAGATCTATTGAAGGGCATCCTGATGTCATTATTTTAAATTTTCTCCCCACTTTCAGTCCAAAGCATAATCTCTGACAACCCTGTCATTCAGGCATCATGCCTGTCACCCACATTATACCTGAAGATATGTGTATAAATGGTGGGAAGCTGCCAGGAAACCTCCTCAGACTACGAAATTCTCATTTCAAAAAGTATGTGGGAGGCAGAGTTGGTTGAAAACTGCTTGATATCATTGAAACTGTGGTAGGACAGCCAGCTGGAGGTCAGGATATGTCTAAATGGTTAGATTCCAAATTTGAGAACCTGAGGAGTTTATTAAAATATCAATACCCAAGCCTGCCCCATTGTTTTTAATTAACAATTCTGGAGTGGATGCCAAGGGACTGAATATGCAAATGGGCAGTGGCCAACTCCTACCCCACAACTTCTGCAGCAAATCAAACCACAAACTCTGTAGCAATCAACCCTGAACAGCCAGGATTTGATCAATAACTGCCAGCTTCTCTAACTTATGCCCCATGTCCAGCTAACAACCAACTAAAGAAAACTTTATGTATTGTCAGCCAATCACATATGATGCTTCACTTCTAGACCACCTACAGCATCCCAATGCCAAAGCCTCCAATCAGGGCACACGCAAACCCTCCCTTTTTAGTCACTATAAAACCTTTCCACTCCTCTGCCCGCCTTTGTGTTTCTGCCAAATGCAAGTGATGGTGGCTGACTTCCTTGCTATAGCAAGCCCTAAATAAATAGATTTTCTTGTTTCCATATAGGTAGCCTTCATTTATTTTAGAAGTTTCTAGAAATTAGTAATTGTAGCAGGTTTTCTGGGCAATTTTGTTACACAACAGCATTTAAGAGCCACTGCTGTAGACTGCGCTAATGTTTGCCAAATTTCTGAAGAATCACCTGTATGTGTGCATATGTGTGGGGAGGAGTTCAGATTCTCTGGGAGGTGGCCTAAGATTATTTTCTTTAAATAAACCCTCTCCCCCCAGGGTTCTTATTATTATCAAAGACATTTGGGAGATGCTGGGCTATGCTGTTGTTCATAGACTTGTGCCAGATTTGCAGATTATAAAGCACTGGGAAAGCTTGCTACAAATAGAGATTTCCAGGTACCACCTGTGGAGATTCTGATGTTGTATATCTGGGTTTTCCTAGTGATTCCAATGGGTAGTCTATTTTGGGAAGCAGTACTCTACCTATGTGATTCTCAGATACCAGTGTTCATACACATCTCCCCGGAATCTTATAAAAAGGCAGATTCTGATTCAGTAAGTCTGGAGTGGGGCTGAGATTCTGCATTTCTAACAAGCTCTCATATGAAGCTTCTGTTGTTGGCCTGCTAACGGTACTTGGCTGTGCAATAGGAAAACGTTAGCAAACATCCTCCAGGGTGAGACCCGAATTGCAGCCAAGACTGAGAATACTGGCTTGTCAGTACAGCTCAGCTGCGTGACTGGAGCCCTGCTTTTACCCGAGTGGCAGCAGCACAAGTGATCTGAACAGAGAGTTCTGGGGAAGTCAGCACTGACAGGCACCTAAAGTGTCACTCACTCCTCAGCATGGATATGTAGTGCTTGCAATTTCCTGTGGGTGTGAAGATGCTTGGAAAGTTCACTAAATGCACTCAGCAGGGCTTGCTCCATGGGATTCCTGTTGAACTGCCTTGTCTACATCCTGCTGAGAGGCAGGTGTTATGGTGGCCCGGAATATCCAATGTGCCCAGCAGCTAGAAACAGTGAGCTAAGAGAAGTTGGTCTTTAATTAATTAATTGAAGGGAATTTTCACACAGTAAATTTGTTTTGACCTCAGAAATGAATGTGATTAGATGCATCCAAGTTAAAAAAGAAAAAAAAAAAAAAGGACTCGAAAAAACCTTAGTGGACAGATCTGTTTATTTTCGATCCTTTTTCCCTGGGCTTTCATGACTGATTACAAGGGCAAGGGAGATGATAGTGGTGCTGTTGATGAGAAGGCAAATTTGGATGGGTAATAATCACAATTCACCCTCCACCAGATGGCTGCCTCTACTGCCAGGCAGGCATTTGAAGAGCCGTTTCATGAAGACTATTGTGCAGGAGGGTTAATGTCTGAAAGCCTATGGATTTGAATGGACCAATGTGAAAGTGTTTGCTAGATCTTTGGATACTTGATGCACTTTTACTTAAAGGATAAAGAAGCTAGTACATGAGAAAATCTAAGAAAGCTATTCCAGAAGAAGTCTACTTCATACTCAAGGATTATAAACACATTTTAAAAAACCATTCAACCCAAATGCATTACATCATAATCAATTGCCAAGTTCTTATGGCTGACAAACACTCCAATCTGCTGTGCTCTGTAATTAGTAAGAGAAAAACATCCTCTGTATTTTGAATGGACTTTGTTTTCAACCATATGTTAGTATATAAGCAGAAGTTACCTCTAAGGAATATTCAGATGTCTGAAGCCTGGGCCGTGTTAAAGAAGACCATGGTGAGTTAGAGACAGTTTGTAATTAATGTGATGTGCTGCCTAATTCTCATGCAAAGTTTGGGAGGTTAGCAGCGAGAAGGCAGGAGAATCCCAGTATGGAAAAAAATATTTATCATCCACAAACCAGTGCATGTCTAGTTTCTGAGGAACAAGATAGCTCTCACATATTGATGAACAATAATTGGTCTAGTGAACATGATTCATTGGACATGAGTCATTTACATACTTCTACATTTACAAAATATACCACTTACCTCTATTTTAACAATAAACTTGATTGAGTTCAAAGGTCTTCTGAACAGACGGATCTAAAAATAAAATGGATAAAGATTGTCTGGAAGCTTTATATCAAGTTTAGCAGATGGTGGATGATTCAGAAACTTTAAGTAGACCAACCAAAGGAATCAGATTTTTTAATAAAGTCTTGTACCATATACGGTTGTAGACTAATACTACTTTCTTTGCTTTCTCTTATTATCATATTTTAATAACTAAGGAAATATATAATGAGAAAAAAGCCTAGCAAAGGGACTGCATGCAGAGATAAGAGAAACCTGTTTAAAACAGTCTGGAGAATTCCAATGACTACCTCAACAGTGGGTGTTAGACTGAGAACAACAATATGGGGCTACACACATCCTATCTTACCTCATCCCCAGCACCTCTCCAGTGGTCACATCCTGGGGGGGAGGCTGTCATCTCCCACACAGTGGGGACTTTACTCTAAGCACTTTCTTCTGCCTCACTCCCCTCCACCTGCCACACAACAGCATCTCTATTTCCATTCAGATTCAATGTTAAGAAAAGGATACGGGTAAGAGACATGGCTGTGGCACATTGCCTTCTGGTATACGTTCTATGAAGGTTTGCATACCACATACGAAAAAGAAGAGCTGAGATACACTTCCATCTTCAGGGAACATGTGAGGCAGAAGGGGAAAAGAGAAGGCCCATCTGAGTCCAGCACAGCTCCTTCATAGTATGTGTGGCCAGGGCCCAGAATCTGGGCCACGAGCAGTACTCATCAAAATTGCCTCTTTCAGGTCAGAGGAGGGGAGCTGCAGTACCAGTGGCCAGAAGTAGAAAGAAGATACCACCTAAAATTCTGTGACTGGATATTAAGATAACTCTTCCCTAAGACATCAGTTAACTAAAAACATAATATAAACAAGGAATAGAATCATACAGATGAAAGGAATGATTTGAAGACTCAAAGACCAAATCAGAATTTAAAATAAAATAAATCAGAATCTACAAATATATGTACAAATTAAATGACATGATCCTGAATGATCACTGAGTCAATGAAGAAATTAAGACATAAATTAAAAAATTTTTTGAAGCAAATGAAAATGAAAACACAACATACCAAAGCATGTGGAATACAGAAAAAGCAGGGCTCAGAGGAAGGTTTATAGCATTGATTGCCTACAATAAAAAATAAAAAGGTCGCAAATAAACAACCTAACATTGCACCCCAAGGAACTAAAAAAAGAACAAACCAAATCCAAAGTTAGCAGAAGAAAAGAAATAACAAAGATAAGAGCAAAACTACATGGAGACAAAAAAAGTACAAAAGATCAATGACATAAAAAGTTGATTCTTTAAGAAGATGAAACTGGTAAATCACTAGCTTGCTTAACCAAGAGAAGAAGAGAGAAGATCCAAATGAATAGACTCAGAAATGAAAAAGGAGACATTACAACTGATACCAGAGAAATATGTAAAATCATCAAAGAATATTACAAACCACCACACACAAACTAGAAAACATAGACGAAATGAATAAATTACTACCAAGATTGAACCAGGAAGAAATAGAATGGAGCTGGCCAGGCTCAGTGAATGACTCATGCCCATAATCCTAGAACTCTGGAAGGCCAAGGCAGGTGGATCACTTGAGCTCAGGAGTTTGAAACCAGCCTGAACAAAAGCATGACCCAGTCTCTACAATAGCCAAGTAGCTGGGTATTGTAGTTTCCCAGCTACTTGGGAAACTGAGGCAAGAAGAGCACTTGAGCCCAAGACTTTGAGGTTGCTGTGAGCTATGACACCATGGCACTCTGCTGAGGGTGAGAGACTATATCTCAAAACAAAAGAAAGAAAAACAAAACTCCTGAGCAGACTTATAACAAGTAGTGAGATTGAATCAGTAATTAAAAAAAACTTTCAAAAACAACAAAACAACAACAACAACAAAAAACCCAGGACCAAATTAATTCAAGCTGAATTCTACCAAACATACAAAGAAGAACTAAGACAAATTCTCTTGAAACTGTTCCAAAAAATCGAGGAGGCATTCTCCCCAACTCCTTCTATGAACCCAGTATCATCCTGATACCAAAACCAAACAAAGACACAACAGAAAAAGAAAACTACAGACCGATTTCCATAATGAACATAGATACAAAAAATCCTTAAAGTAGCAGCAAATTCAATCCAACAACACAGATCAAAAAGATAATACACCATGATCAACCAAAACAGCAGAGTGCTAGTATGAAGGTAGAGGCATAGAGTAATGGAACAGAATAGAAAACGCAGTAATAAAGCCACATACAGCCAACAGATCTTTGACAAAATTGACAAGAAAATACACTGGGGAAAGGGCAACCTTTTCCCTCAATAAATAATGCTGGGCACATTGGATTGACATATACAGAAGAAGGAAACTGAAAATTCATCTCGCTCTATATATACAACAATCAACTCCAGATGAATTAAAACTTGGAACTATAAAAATATTAGGAGAAAACCTGAGGAAAGCTCTTCTGGATATTGATCTAGCAAATAGTTTGCAATTGAAACCTCAAAAGCACAGGCAACAAAACCAAAAATAAACAAGTAGGACTTAAACTATAAAATTTCTGCACAGTGAAAGAAATCGTCAACAGAGTGAACAGACAACCTGCAGCATGGGAGAAAATATTGCAGACTATAAATCTGATAGGCAACTAATATGTATAGAATTTCCAAAAGATTCAAACAACTCAAAAAAAAAAAAAAACCCAGAAAATTAACCTTATTAAAAAGGGGGTTGAGGAGGTGAGTAGAGACATTTAAAACAACAACAACCAAAAAGAACAAATGGCCAAAAAGCATATAGAAAAGCATTCAACATGACTAATTTTCAGAGAAATGCAAATTAAATCTACAATAAGATATACACCAGACAGAATGGCTATTATTCAAAAGTCAAGAAAATCCAATGTACACAGCCCTATTTTGAAACTAGTTTATAGCTTTCATAGGAATGTTATAACCTAATTATAGCCTTAGAATATGGGGAGAGGGTGGGAGGGAGAGGGGAGGAGAGTGGATGGGTGGAGGGAAGGTGATTGGTCGGGTCACCTATATGGTTTATCTTACATGGGTACAAGTGAATCTTTCTAAAAGCAGAGTATGAATGTCTTAACTCAATAACTAAGAAAATGACATGAAGGTTACATTAACCAGTTTGATGAGAGTATTTCAAAATGTATATGAAAACACCACACTGTACCCCATGATTGCATTAATGTACACAGCTATGATTTAATAAAAAATTTAAAAAGTCAAGAAATAACAGATATTGGCCAGAAGATAGAGAAATGGAAACTCCTATTTGCTCTTTTTTAAAATTCTGATTAATATGAGGGTACATACAATTAGATTACAGTGCTTGCCTTTGTGAATTAAAAGTTTAAATTGTAGTTGTGTCCTTCACATGAAAAGGAAACTTTTATACATTGTTGGTGGCCATGTAAATTAGTGTAACCTCTACAGAAAACATAAATTGTGGTATATGTACACCATGGAATGTTATATATTACAGAGATTTCTTAACTAAAATTAGAATAACCCTATGATCCGTACATCTCAATACTGAATATATAACTAAATGAAAAGAAATTAATATATAAAAAGGAACCTGCACTCATGTTTTTTGTGGCACTACTCACAATAGCAATGATATGGAATTAACCCTAAGTGTCCGTCAACAGAGTATTGGATGGAGAAAATGTGATATACACATTGGAATACACAATGAAATAGTGTATAATATACCCATTGGAATACACAATGAAATACAGTGTGATATACACATTGTGAATACACAATGAAATATGTCCTATTCAGCCACAGAAAGGAATGAAATTATGTCTTTTGTCACAAGGTGGATGGAACTAGAGGCCATCATCTTAAGAAAAACAACTGAGATACAGAAAGACAAATATGGTATGTTCTCACTTAAATACTGGTGCCCATAAAAGCAAAGTGGGAATGATGGACAATGGAGACTCAGAGGGGTGGGAGTTCTGAGGGGGATGGATGACAGGAGGTTGCTTGGTGAGTAGAATGTGCATTGCTCCAGTGATGAAGGCACTAAAGGCCCTGACTTCATCACAATGCAGTATATCAATGTAGCAAAATTGCACTTGTACCCCATGAATATATACAAATAAAAGATGAATGGGAAAAACTACATCTGTTTGAATCCTCAATGACAAACCAGAAGCTTCCAGGGGTTGGAGGTTGAATGCTACATCTCTTAACATCATGTCAACTTGAACACTCTATGGGAATTCAGAGGCCCTAATGGCTCCTATGAATCAGACCTGTCTACCTGCGGGGGGTGGGAGCATCAAGGTGAAGGGCTGGCAACTGCGGCAGGCAGGGCCATCAGGGAAATGAGCAGGTGCAGCGGTGGGAAGCCAGAGAGGATGGAAGCAGAAGAAAGGAGGGAGAAGTATTGCCACAGGAAGCAATTGCCTTTCTTATTGCCTAACACTTGTCATACTTTTGACACATTTTTATCAACCTTGGACTGCATAGCATATTAAACTTCCTGAATTTATTTGTGTACAGTTTCATATGTGGGGATCCTTGATCAACTACACTGGAATATAGTGCAGGTCTTCCTTAATCCTCCTCATCTTTTGCCCAAGCATGGGTTTAAGAGCAAAATAACACACATACTCATTTCTGATGTTGAGGTTGAGACAGTATCATTACATATTTATTATATATTAAGCGTTGTTCTAGGCTTTTAAAATAAAAGTATATATGTAATTCACATAACAACTCACACAGTAGGTGTGATAATCCCTGCTTTATGGATTGGGCAACTGGCTCCCAGGAAGGTCATATAACTTGCTCAAGGTCACATGGAGAAGCCAGGATTTGGACTCCAGTCCATTCTAATGTCTTATTTACTATACTCTTACCCTCAAAACAACACACTCCCAGGAGTCACTGGTTTTTGCCACAACTTCCCTACCTTATGGTTAAATTGGTATTTTAGGTAGAATTAATCTTCAGTTATTTCTCTTAATAGCTCCCCCCTTTTTTTATTCTTGTGGGTCAGTTTGTAGTGTCTAGTTGAACCTGGACTCCAAAATTCACGCTTTCATTAGCACACACTCTCTTGGCTGAAGATTATCAGCTCATTACCAGCCAATTATCATCAGCTGGTTAGCAAACCAAACAAAGAGAGGAAGAAACTTAAAGAGTATTAAGGAAAAAAATAATTTGTCCCTACTTTTTAGTCTGAGCCACAAAAGAAACTTAAAAAAAAAAAAATCATTTCCCAAAAGTAGTTATTATTCACTTTGATAAGTCACCTCCATCCCCAGGTGTTATTTCAAATGATTTTCTAAGAAAATCAAATTTACCTTCAAAGGCCAAAAATTTGGCATAATTTAGATATTCAAAAGAATGTAATATAGGTTATGAAAGCAATTCAAAGTTATATAGTCCCAAAACAAGTCTGAGCAATGACAGCGAAGTTGGAATGATTGCAAAGTCAGTCAAAGTGACCACTTTAAAATGTAGCATTCTTTTGAACACAAATATTCTGGCATGTTTATTAAAAACTTAGAGTCATTTTTTTCATTCTTTCATTGCCATAGCTCTATTAATATATTGCCAGTGAATGTTCTTTCATGGCTAAAGAGAGATTGACTTGTGTTACAATAAAAAAATCACTGATTAATACAAAAATTGGAATCTGAAGTGAAGTGTTCAAATAACAGATCTTAAAATATGACCTTAAATATAAAAGTTGGCTAGCTCAAGGTTTGGAAGCATGGACTGTAGTTCATTCTATTCTGGCTCAGATATATTTTATTCACACACACAAAAAATTTACTTGTTAACTATTTATTGGAATTCAGATCATATGCCTCACATGGAACTTAAATTTCAGATTTTAAAGGATATTGATTATATTTTGTGGCTTTTTGTAATGGTATTAAAATATCTTTAACAGTTTGAGTTTATAAATAAGAATAGATGCTGGGTGTACACTTGTACCCTGAGGCCTTGATGGACCTACACTCGCCCCTTAAGTTTTGATTGTGGAGCTACAGGAGCTCCTGGAGAAGGGCAGGGGGCAGTGGGGAAGGGTGGAGGGATAGGAAAGAGACTTAAGGCTGGAGCTCTTTCAGTATTTTAAAAACAGTTTTGGTCCTGCAGGTGAGTTGGTTAAACATCACTTCTGGCCTGCAGGAAGATCCACCAGGGAGAAAAAAGCTCTTGTCCAAGTTGGCCGATTTGATAGACGTAGAAAGAGAGCAGGACCCAGCTGACCTTCCTCCCAGGACCAGTACTCCAGGACCTAGAAGGGTAAGAGTTAAATTCTGTGTGAGTTAAGGTGAGACAATGATGGAAACTGTGTGTCCTCAAAAGGGAGCACAGCCTGCTGGTCCCCTGTCCTGTCTCCCACCACATAAGGCCCCCACTGTGCCTTTTCTTGCTGATACTTTATGTAAGGCTAGGATCAGGCAACTCTATAGAAATGAGGGACCGCAGCCCCCAGGTCCCCCAAAGTTTCCTAGCGTATATGTTATGCCTGTCAAAGGTGATAATTTTCCCTCCTGCTAAATAGTCCCTGCTGGACTCCACGCTGGGGTGAGGAAGAGGTTGGCTCTGCTTTTCCACCAGCACTGCTGCTTTATTCTGTGCCATGGCGGTGCCAGGCTGAGGTTTGGTCCAGGGGATACACAGAGCCCCCAGGCCTGTTGCCAAGAGATTGAAACTGCAAGGGAGTAGCGTTTAGTCCAGAATTAAGGACCATGATTTAAAATTTTTATTGCTTTGGTTACTAGGTATAAATTTTCCCAGGAATTGAATAGACTGGCAGCTTGGTAGGATTTTAAGGAAGTTAAACTCACAAAGAAAAGACAGCCTGGGGGTAGGGGCGGGGGGAAGCCCATAATATTCAACTCCTAAAAAATTCCCAAACTCCCAAATCATGTCAACAGGAAGGAGACTGCTAAAGCAGCTTCCCAGATTAGGGAGGAATCATCCCTACAGGCTCCTCAGTCCTGTCCTTGAGGTCCAGCAAGAGAGAAATTCCCCAGCAGGAGTTGGGAAGCCAGACCTGCCACCCAAGCACAGATGCAGAGGCCCAGCTAGCAGAAAACACTGCAGGCGTTCACTTTCCTCCCTTACAGACGGGAGTTCCTGATGTGGGTTTCTTGTTTCCCCCACAGTCTGTTACTCAGTGCGTTGGCGATGGTTATGGTTATCAGCTGTATACTGGCAGACCATAAGAAGCTTTGTTCAGACATGCCTGTCTCCCGGGATCCCGATCTCAGAGCTATTATAGATGGACTGTAACTAACTGGATGTGCTTTTGAGTGTCCTCCCTTCCAAGGGTGGTGGGGAATTCACATAAAATTGCACATGGAATACTTGCATGGCACTGAGAAATCAGAATTATGAGTACAAGAATAGAGGTAGTCACTAGGTTAAAGATTATGGCAGTTGCTCTTCTCTGCCTAGGAAACAATTCTTCTCCATCTAGTATGAGCTCCTGCTCTCACCAGGTCTGGCCAGTCATGAGGCCCCATTGCCCTGTGAAGAGGTTTGCCTTGGCATAGACAAGAGACCCAGACAGGTGTCAGGAACAATAAGCTTTCTCTGCTGATGGTGACTTGGGGGTCAGAGCCAGTGACCATGGTTCCCACCCCATGAAGAAGACATGAGAACTGGATAATGACAGTACTAGTAATGTTGACCCCCACCCCCAGTTTCAGAGGGAGGGGTCAGGCCTTGTGTTCCTCGTTTGCATAAGTTTTCCAACATTTTTGTGAGCTATATCTGTAACTTTTCTTGTATATGTATATGTACACATACCTGCACTTATTCTCTATATATTTATATTACATAATTTAATTCTATGTATAATTCATGTATATGAATATATAATGACAATTGGCCTTTGAATAACTTGGGGATTAAGGCCACTGACCCCCTGAACAGTTAAGAATCTGCATATAACTTTTGAATCCCCCCAAAGTTAATGATTAACAACCTACTGTTGACTGGAAGACTTACAAATAACATGAATAGTTGATTAATATGTATTTTTCATGTTATAGGTAATATAAACTGTATTCTTATAATGTAAGCTAGGGAAAACAAAAACAAAATGTTATCAAGAAAATCATAAGGCAGAGAAAGTATGTTTACTATTCACTAAGTGGCAGGAGAGCATTCTGAAGGTCTTCACCCTCATCATCTTCACGCTGAGTAGGCTGAGCAGGAGGAGGAGGAGCGGGGGTTTGTCTCACTGTTTCAGGGGTGGCAGAGGCAGAAGGCAATCTGTGTGTAACTGGACCTGTGAAGTTCAAACCCATTTGGGCAGGAATCAACTATGTGCGTGTATTAGACCCATAATGTGTATATGTGTGTGTATATATAGTGTAGTAATTCCTCCTCATCTGAGGTTTCAGTTTCCATTTTTTCAGTTACCTACAGTCAACTAAAGTCTGAAAATATTACATGGAAAATTCCAGAGATAAATAACTCCTAAGTTTTAAATTGTGCACTATTCTGAGTAGCGTAAGGAAACTTCTCACCACCCTGCTCCATCTGGCATGGGACACAGACCATTCTTAGCCCAGTATCTGTGTGCAGAGCTGCCCACCTGTTAGTCATTTAGCAGCCATCTCAGTTATCAGATTGAAAAAATATAGCATATGTATAATATACATAGGGTTTGGTACTACCCATGGTTTCAGGCATCCACTGGAGGTCTTGAAATGTACCCCCACAGATATGGGGAAAGTATCACATAGAAGTTTAGTTTTCTTCACTTGCAAACAAAAAAGTACCAGGTAATATACTAGAATTCTATAGCCACTATAGAGTGATAAAAGATCTAAAAATGCATTCCCCATGTAATATGTATTATTTAATTAATATTCCATTACATTTAAAGAGATTATGCGCAGGATGTCAGGAGAGAGTAAAAGCCCCTGTAATGCACCTGACGCTATGTAAAAGTAAGGAAAATCTTTAAAACATTTAGTAATACAGCTCACTTAATTTATGTCAAAAAAGGAATGTAATAAAAATAAGCTGGTGATGATAACAGCAATGATATTAAGCACCTATAAAGTGCCAGGTTTGGGGAGGCATTATTTATAATACAATGATGCCTCTGCAATGTAAGGATCTGTGTCCCAGCTAATGAATAAGTAAGCTGAAATCCAGAGAAGTTCAATAACTTTACCAAGTTCTCAGTCACAGGATGGCAAGGCAAGTCTGAAGTCCATGTTTGATGTTTCCAGATTGTGTGTGCTTTAGCCCATACCACACCAATTTCCTCTACATACTGAGATTCCATTTTACAAATAAGCGAAGACAGTTAGCTGATGCAATGGACCTGGCATTTTTAGAAACAGGGAGACGTGAGAAGAAAAAGGGCCTGCGGTGGAATGCAGGGTGGTGGGAAAGACTGCACATTGCTCCAGATAACATCGAGCTGTGCAGTGGTGCAGCTTTTCAGCTCACTAAGACCTTTCGTGTTGTCTCAGTACAAAGGTGTCTGAGCAAAGACTGAGAACAGCAAAGAGGCTTTTCTCTAGAGATCAAGAAAAAGCAAACCTAAAGCGCAAACACAACAAGGACTACTCAGGGTTCTAGGCACTTGTAGCTTTCAGGGGTACAGTGACAGGACAGCTCGGCACAGCCACCCAGGGCCTCTTGTCAGTAGTGGGAGTGCTGCATTGATTGGTGCTGTCAGATGCTTCGGAGCCTAGAGGACCACCAGCGGCCTGGGGGCTGCTATTGATTTTGTGCTGGGGATGTTAGGGCTGCAGAGGGAGGGAGGGAAGGCTGCTGGGAGGCCGAGGGAGGAGGGCAGCTTTCCATCCACAGTGTCTCAGCATCACTGCCCCTGCCAACCAGAAATGCAAATGCCTTAGGCTTTGGCAAGCTAAACATTTTTCTTCACTGTTTTCTTAACTCACACCGGCTCTGCTCTCTGTTCCTGCTCAAAGCAAATCTGGGAAATAATACATTCATGTATTTACCACCAGCTCCCACCCCATGGGCCTGGGAAACCAAAGTCTCTAACATGAAGGGGCCTCTCCCTTTCCTCTGGATTATATCCAGGGTATTATTAAGGCTCTTGCTATTTCTGCTAAATCTTGCTTTTACAAAAAAGATGCACTTGGGCTAATTATTTTTACCTAATGAAAAGTGTCTGCTCGAACTAGGCTCATTTCCCCAAAGGGTTCTGTCCTTTCTAGGAAATAAAGGAAAATCTTGACAGTTTTTTTCTTTTCACAGATGGGAGGCATATTTATTTTGCAGTTTGCACAAAGGGATCTTTTGTGACATTCTTGCTGGAGGACACATCTCTAGCTCCAACCCTGTTATTAGCTATACCCTTTGTAGAATTGGTAACATATAACTTAGAAAGGAATGAAAACACTAATTCAATAAGCTGAACCCATAAAACACCACCAAGTCAGAAATAAGAAGCAATGTGACACGCCAGGCTCCTGACAAGGTCAGGGGAAATATCTAGTAAGCCAGAGGGAGTCACTCTTGGTCAAACACAACCGGCCACCTCTTGTCCCTTTGCATCCTCTGGGTGTCAGGGCTGAGGCCCAAGAAAGTAGTGTCTTTGATGAATATTAGTGAATTCATTCAGTTAAAAACTCTGGTGGCCCAGTTCCAGTTCAAAAGAGCATTTGGACAGCAGTTCTTCTATAACAATGTCAAACTTTGCAA
>NW_003852463.1:753752-773568 GCF_000181295.1 Otolemur garnettii
AAAAAAAAAAAAAAAAAAAATCACAGTAACAGGCAGACTAATGCCAGAATATCATAGGAATTTTTACACATCACAGGGCAAATTACACTAAATTAATTTAAAAAACAAAACCAAAAGGCTTTACTTCATCATACAGAATAAGTGAGCAGACCTCTGTGTGCTGTGCCCACTGTATGTCCGTCCCTGGCCTCAGAACCAGGATCTGTAACCTATAGGTGTGAATTCTGAGACGTCCTGGGCACTCTTACCTGCTTATCCTTCCCATTTTTTATTCCCCCGCCATCCTACTAAACTTTCCACAGTCAGCAACTACTAGAAAGTAACTAAGAAATAGGGGGTGGGATTCAGTGGGCTCAGAGAATTCTGGACAGTATAGCCCCATTCGTAAAGAACCTTGTAATCCTCTGGCTCTATTCTGTTCTTGAGATAGTCCGTGGGTCTAGAGTGGCAGGACTGCACAGAGTGTAGTTGGAAGAAGGCACCACTTTGGTCCATACCTCTTAGTGAAATTTTAAAATGTATTAATATGGGGGTTGTGTATGCATTTTCTTTTGTGCATATGTTATATTTCTCAGGTTTAAGTGGTAGAAATCATCCTATCTTCATATAATGAAATAAGTGGCTTTCATCTTAGTATAGGTCCTGGGATGTTTTATATATAGCTTTCACCTTATATATGTTCCGGGATATTATATAAATAACAAGAATTGCCTGTTCCTGAAAGGATAAAAAGGATAAGATAAAACTACAATTATTTGGCTCAGAATATTTTTTTGGATATGATTCTCACACTTCAAATGTTTCCTCTATCATTACTTCTCAATGCAATTCAAGGTTTTTCTATTTCTTAGCATTTATATTTTAAATATTCTAGCTCAGCAAGATTTTAAAGTTTATTAGCATAGAATTGATACACGATATATCCTGCCTTGCTTAATTGTCTGGAAATGGTTCTTTGATTAATATTTACCTTCAGTCCTTCAATGAATACCCACTTGGTCTAAGTTCTAAGTATAGAATTCCAAGATCTCATCTCCAAAGACATCTGATGTTGCAAAATCTATTGGGCAGAAACCTAGAGGCAGGTTACTGTTACTTTAAGTTCATCAGGCAGCCAGAAAATTCCTGTCTTTTTGCTGAAAGCTAATTCTCTATGGGTTTCCTTCTTCTCATCACTTCTGAGTATTGGTTTTTCTGACACTGCTTAGCCTGGATATTCATGTGTGAAGTGGCCTGTCATTTCACAATCCGGAGCCCCACTTGATAGAATGTGAGTTCTGAGGGAACCGGTCGAGAGGTGGTGGAGGCCGTGCCCTGTGATGGATGCAAACTCTCACCTAGTTATGTCTGCTTTTCTCCTCCTCATGCTCTGTATCAGGGTCCTCTCCTTGGTCGGGGCTTAGAACTCAATGTGAGATGTTTGCCACCAGAGAGAGCAAAAACCTAAGCTGCGCCTCATGGGGAGGCTTTAGAATCAACTTAGGAAGGCCAAAGTTTGGGTCTACATAAGGGGCTGCAAATGGGAAACAGCGGGGGTCCAATATGGACAGGAAGGAAAAAGGAGCAGCTTGGGCCAAGCAAGAGGTGTTTCTGGGGGGACTACTCTGAACAAGGCACTCTCCCTGGGGGGGTGCATGCTTTGAAAGTGTGCCGGGCTGAAGTCAGAACAGAAATCACTCGGTTCCACCCCAACTCCCAAGCAGCACTTTGAGCAAAGATAAATGTTCCAGAAAAAATGATAGGAAATCTTCTAACGTACAGAATCTTAACAGCTTCCTTCAGTGCCCAGCTCTTGCCACTTAAATGGACGAACTATCTTGCCAGTCACTCCTCAAGTCCTTTGCTGCTTCTCCCTCATCTTCCCAGCTCCCAAATATTCAAACATCTCAGGCCTGGTGTCTCAGATCTCTTTTCTCCTATATCCTCCCTCAGTAGGGATTTCATCCAGGCCCATGGCTTTAAGGCCATTTGTATACATCAAAGACTCCCAGCTTTTCATCTTAGTCCCCATCCTTTCCTCTGCGCTCAGATTTTTTATACCCAACGACCTACTTGACCTCTCTATTTTGTTATCTAATAGATATCTCAAAATTAATATGCCTCAGAGTGAACTCTTCACTTCCTTGCCCCAATCTGTTCTTCCTCTAGTTTACTCCACATCAGGAAATGAGAACTCCATTTTAAAAACTGTTCTGGATAAAAAACAGCTGGCATTATCTCTCACTCTGCACTTTGTCTCACCCATGTATCCAATCCATTGGCAAATCCAGTTGACTCTTCCTTCAGAATATACTCAGGATAAGACCACTTCTCATCTCATCCATTCTCTCCCTTCTAGATTGTTGTAGGAATCTCTTAACTGGTCTCCCTGCTTCTATCCTTGTCTCCTTCCCTGTATCAGCTAAAGGAATTAATTTAAAAACAGTTGAACCAAGTCATTCCTCTGCCCTAAACCCACCAGTGGCTTCTCATCTCACCAGGAGCAAAATCCAAGGTCCCTGACAAGCCCCGAGGTCCAGCCTTTGGCTGTGTCTGTGGATCCCCCCCTCTTTCCACTGCACCTTCGCTGCTCCATCTCCCACCCCTCATCACTCAGACACCCAGCCAGGCTCCTCTCTCAGACCTGGGTATTTGCTTTTCCACTTACTTGGGAAGTTCTTTCACCAACTCTCCCATGGCCAACTTTTTCATTCCTTCAGACACATTTTTCACCTTCTCATGAAGCTCCCTTGTGTGGAAGGAATATCACTCTTTCCCTGGCATCTCATTCTGTCTCCCTGCCCGCCTTACTTTTCTGCATAGCACTTATCACTATCTAATACATTAGGTTTTCATTTACAAGGATGTCACCTCCCTTCTGCTAAAATGTAGTCTTCACAAGAGACTTTATGTTATTTTTAGCAATAAGCCCATGAGAGGCTTCTAGCAAATGTTTGTTGAATAAGAGAGTGGGGGCTGTAACCAGTCCTGTGGTCTGGTCCTCCTGCTGCAGTAAAGAGGACAGGCTCCTGGGCCTATATCAGGTGTCTGGGGCAGGTGGCCTTATGGGCCACTGCTCCAACTCTCTTCCATTATACATTCCTACTCTAAGCCACGAGTTCCCAGGGATATGTCACTGACAGGGGCCCTGCTCTGCAGTCCCCACCCCAGTAGCTGGCTTTGATGATCATGAGAAAATGCCAAAATACAGAGCTGGGTGGATTTTGTAGGCACTCATTCCAGGATTCAACAGTTCATTTTTCTTTATTTCCCTGTGACTAGACTTAATCTAGCTGTTCAAGACATGTTTTCTCTAAGAGTAGAAAACTTTATCTTGATAATTCAAAGTAGTTGAGATACTTTAGTTTTATATCAATTCAAGATTATATCCCTCCTTTTATGGCTGTTCTTTTCCTGGGGGCAAGGCTGGGGTGGGGAGGCTTAGTTGTCATGCTGACCCCGGGAGGGGCTAACCTCTGCTCTGCCTGCCTTCTTCTCCACTAGCCGACCACGGCCCATTTCTGCACATGGCCTCTCTTGACCATGTTCCTCTTGTGGCCGCCAACCACAAGTGCCACACGTGCTATATCTTCCCTCTCAGAATACAGGTTCCTCAGGAACTCCAGGCTGGGAATTAAAGTTATATCTGTTTTTCATGAGACTTGTACCTTTCATAACTTGAAGGAAGGAGGCATCTTTTAAGGAAAAAAAAACATAAATAACTAGAAACAAAAGTGAAGTGAATTTTTTCTTAGAATGAGAAGACAAATCACAAAAAAATTGCTCTTTTTAAAAAGCTGACATACAGCAAACTTCATAAAATCTAAAAAATTACTCTAATTAATTTGCTGTCATAGATAGCTTGGTAATTCTTTTGCCCTATATTTTTGGCATATTCTTCAGTTGTCTCTTACCTGCTTTTTAATGGAATAGAAAGATAACAAATCTTTCCTGTAGTGTGATTGCTAAAACATGTGGCTTCACATGTAAACACATTCTCTGTTGATAGTTTTAATACAGACTTCTGCCTTACCAACAGAGAAATTCTGATTAAATTTAGTTTTACATTATTCCAATTTAAAAAAACAAATCCCCCAAAACCAGAATGTTGAATATGTTCTTAATAAGAGAGAACTTCCATACTGATAAGATGGCGATGAGAACCAAATTCTCAGTTTACAACTTTATGCATCTGTTTCTTGGAAGAATTTCCCACATATTAGCTTCTGAGGCCACAGAGTTCAGATGCATTTTTCTTCCCCTACCTGCATATTTTCAGTAGTTCTGGACCCCACAGGACATGTTCATATTACAATATGACCTCTGGCTCTTCATCTTCCTGTTATGAGGCCAAATGATTTGACCAGATTTCAAGTAGTGGTAATATTCCTAGAAGCTGTTCCTCAATGGGCTGGCTGTACAAGCAAGTATCAACAAGCCATGTAAATATATCCCAACACATGCAACTGGACTGTATCCTCAGAAGCTTTCTTTTACACAGATTCCAAACAGTCTATGGCTACTTCAGTGGCATCCCACACAAGGGGTGGAGAAGCAGGTGGACAAGAAAGACAGCGAGTTATGTTCATTGACTGAAGCTGAGATATCTTGCTGGTGAGTACGGTGTTGGGCCAGTCTCCAGGCTCTGTAAGTGTGAGGCCCTGAACTTAAGCTTCATTAGTACAAGTGAATTTCCTCTGTTGAGAATGCTGATCGTGTAAAGCTGTTTTTAAGTGCTTCTGCCCCTTGTCACCTGTGACATAGTCGTTTTATCATTCAGGAATAGTCCTGGGTAAGGCTTGCCTCTCCCAAGCTATGCTCTGACAAGTGGGCCTCCAGACACATCTTCTGGTCTTGGGTTCCCATCACATGTGTAGCTTCTGAAACTTGAGACAAGGGCCCTGAGAACATTCTTCTGGATCTACGCAGCATTCAAGTTCTCATTAAATCCACTCTAGTTTTCCCTTCTTGATGACTGTTTAGACTCTTACCTTACTTAAAGAATAAAAACTTGAGTGGTGCCTGTGGCTCAAGGAGTAGGGCACCAGGCCCATATGCTGGGGGTGGAGGGTTCAAACCCAGCCCCAGCCAAAAACTGCTAAAAAAAAAAGAAAACCTTCATGACATCATACATTTTTTTTAAGTTCTGTATTTTATGGTATAAGCTCTATACCTTTAGTACTCCAGACTTTATCCTTATTCCTTCTGAGCAAAGTCATCTTTTTCTTTTTTTTGCAAAGCCATCTTTTTTAAGAATTAAAAATAAAAATTATTTCTCTCCCATGCACCTGTGTCTTGAAAACCAACAGTGTCCTGGCCTTCAAGCCTGTGTTCTCAACCAATTTTGCAAATCTATTTAAGAACGTCAAAGTCAAGAAAACGACTCTTCATTGTCTGTATGTTTGCCTCCTCTGAGTGTTGTTCAGAAAGAATGCTACCCTTCAAAGCCTAAAAGGGGAGGTAGTGTGGGGTAGAGAAAAACAAACTGCTATTATTTCAACATATATTCCTGCTCTAAGTATTGATTTTGGCTCCCAGGCATCATAAAGACTAGCCAGAATAACTGGTCAAATGGGAGGGCTGTGGCATTAATCAGGGTTCCCTGGCTCATAAATAGAAAGTGTTGCAAAACATGAAATTAGGTGCTTCCAAGCTTTTGGAAGGGTAAGAGAAGTAGGCTCTAGGTTGGGACTCCAGAAGTGACTTTTGAAACAACACTGACTAGAAGAACAGTGACTTGTGCTGGAATTCCAAAGGTGGCAGGCTAAGAAGTCAATATACCCAACATTGGCTCCAGAACCACACACCACTCTGGATCTACTGGCGGGTTGTAAAGCTGTCACCAGAGGAGCTGGCTCCTGAGCAGCCACATGCTGGTTAGAGCCACATCTGCAAAATAGATGCCTCACATGGTTGCGCTTCCTTCCCTGCAGAACTTGGTTCATTTGCAGACACATGCCTCTGATTATCCCCATGCAGGGCAGTCTGGGATATAGAGTTTTCAGATTTCCAGCCTTTGTAGTAGAGGAAGGCACAGCAGAAGGAGGCTGGAGAGATGTTTGTGCCTTGATCTGCCTTGTATCTGTGGACAATAGCCTACCATTGGGACCTAAGTCCCTTCACAGTCTAGCTCCTGTTGGAGCCACATGCCCCAGGCCACAGATAAGAGGAACAGCCACTGCAGGCTTAGCGTTGTGAATTTACATCCTGAGCTGCCTAACTTAACCATCAAACCCCACTGCTTCTGTCACCCACATCTTAGCCTCATCCCTCTGCTTGGCATATAGTACACTCAACCTTTGCCCTTTTCCTGGGTGAGTCTTCTTCCGCCTGGTAGAATTTCTACAGATGTTCTACACAGCCCTAGGGCTGTCCCTTCCCATGAGATGTCCTGAATGTAGGTGTCTTCTTTCACTTGCATCCATTACCTTCTGGGGTTTTATTTGTTTACAACCAAATCCTGATGCTGGAAACTATCCAGTTTCTTATTTCTTCGACAACAAGCCTGAAAAAAAAATCTCATTTTGGCATTACCTTCATAAAATGCTGCTATCCTAGAATGGTGTTAATATTAATGATCAGAAATACTATCTGTTAAAGACACAACAGGAGAGATATAGTCCCCGTCGGCGGTTTGTACTGGAAGCTCTTACTTTTGTCAACAAACATGCATCTTGGCTACAAAATATTGTGCGGGATCACGACCCCATTAATCTCTGTAAATAATATTTCCATTCAGTTGGTTATATTTTACTAAATGATGTCAGACGACTATTAAATAAGCCCATGGGAACAATCATCCTTCAATCATGAAGGAGCATGACTGAGCATAAATGACATGTTTAGGCTTCATTGTTTAGTAAAAAATGATGCATAAATTAGCTCTTCCCCTAATTTTAGTTCTATTCAGTCATGCCATTTTAATTCCTCTTAATGCCTTCATTCACAGAGTCAGTACAGAGAGGTATTAAATACATTAATCTTCATCTCATAATAATTTTAGCAAAGGCCCCTTTGAAGCTCCATGTTAAGGTAGTATATTTCTTCCTTCCAGTGTGACACTAAATTAAACTCACTGTGTTGGTTAGACACACACTGGGAGAAATAGACAAAGATTATAGCCGTGCATGTGGTTACTTAGGATCTATCAACAGTGCCATTAAGTGTTCTTTCTGGGACATGACCTTATCTCTGTCACCCATCACTGTCTTGCTACAGCACTTAGAGAGTCCTGTGTCAGATGAACAATGTCATATCTTTCTCCTGACTTGCACACTGGCCACACAGGGAACCTTGTGGCTTTGTCCAGATACTGCCTAACACTGGCGGATATGCTTCTGCTGTTGGCCAGATCACTCTTCCCCCAGTCCTTGATGTTTAACGGTAAATTTGAGTGGGGTGTGCCTGGGAAATTGCATCCGTGCCCTGTGGAACAAGGGCATCCCCCTTACGATATAGCAGGAGACTTGCTCACTCTCACCGGCTGTGGCCAGAACCCAGTGGAGCACCTAGTTCCTCAGTGTGTTTCTCTGCCTCAGCTATAACTGAGGACGTGGAGTAAAGGTGTTATCGGGTGGCTAGGGGATACTAAAAGGATTTATCTGTCTTCCATGTCGGAAATGAAGAGTGGCAATCAAACATTCATCCACTTATTTATTTTAGAGCCTCTGAGCCCCTCTCAACTTACTGCTCCCCCCCACACATACATTATAGGAGCAGAATAATTTGAGATTTCATATACCACCAAGCCCAGACCAGAGTTCTTGATGATAGGGAGCGCTGCTGCCTCACTATCTAGGGACAGATGACTTCAAACCTGTCATTTACAAAAAAGTCCATTCCCTGATTTCAGCCAACCTCTGCTGATGTTCACAGATGGCCTCATCATTACTCATCTCCCTTTTGTTACTTTCATTTGTTTTTGTTTTAAAGTTTTGTTTCATTTTACATGAAAAATAATTTTTAAAAAACACTAAAAAGAAATCTCTCCATCCTTCTTAACATCTATCTCTTGAGTTTAAGATGTGACAGTCCTATACAGTTTATCTCTTCAGCCCTGCAGAGTAACACAGGTCTTTTTTTAAATGTACTGTGGAATCCTTTAGACACACAAAGAGGTGCCTACCATCTACCTGACTTACTCATAAGATGTAAGTATTGTCAGTGCATTTGAAGACCCTGTATCCTTCTTGGTTAAATTTTCCTCTCCCCTAGAGGTAACTACCATTCTGATTTTAGTGATACATGTTTCTTAACATTTCATTTCTCTTCATCTACTTTTTGCAACAAATTCATTTATATTTGGTATTTTTCCCCCTGGTCCTCCTTTACCCCTGTTATATCTGGTTTCAAGGTAGATCTATATAATGCCAGAGACCAGAGGAACATGTATGATCTTGACTTACAACTGATACCTGATGTCTAAGGGTTTCATCAGATCCTCCCACCTGGCCACCGTCCATGGCAAGCTTTTGAGATGTACATTTCCACTGCCAGAGCCCACCAGATCCCTGCACGCCCCTGCTGGTCATGAGGGACTACAGACACCTGGAGGTCCCCACCTTGCCTCACAGGAAATGAGAGCCTTTCTCGGGAATGGGCAAGGTTCTGGGAGGCTGCCATCCTGATTCAGCCAGAGTTTCACAATTACGCTTTGCGATTTCATCTGGAAAAAAATAATTGTTTTGATAAAATAAAAACCAGTCATACCTTGGAGATACTGACGGTTCAGTTCCAGACCACTGCACTAATGTGAATGTCATAAGAAAGCAAGAGACAACATATACAATTTTTTTGTTCCCAGTGCATATAGAAGTTATATTTACAGCATACTGCTATACTGTAGTCCAGCGGTTCTCAACCTATGGGTCACCACCCCTTTGTAACAATGAAAATACATCACGGCATTAGGAAGGTTGAGATCCACTGCTATAGTCTATTAAGTATGAAATAGCATTATGTCTAAAAAACAAGGTATACATTTTAATTTTAAAATATTCTATTACTAAAAAAAAAAAATCTAACATTCATCTGAGCCTTCAGTGAGTCATCATACTTAGGTGGTGGAGGGTCCTGCCTCCATGTGGGTAGCTGCTGACTGATCAGAGTGGTAGCTATAAAAGGTTGGGTTCCCTGTGACAATTTCTTAAAAAAAATGAGACAACAGTGAATGCATCAAAGGACTCTTTCATGACATATTTCTCTGTAGTATCTCTGTTTGATAGCGTTTTGCCTACAGTAGAAGTTATAAAATTGGAGTAAATTTTCTCTAAGACAATGCTTCATAAAGTACTGTATATGAAATAGTCTAAATCCTTTGTTGTCATTTCAGCAATGTTCATCTCACCAGGAGTAGATTTACCTCAAGGAACCATTTTCTTTGCTCATCCTTAAGAAACAATTCCTCATCTGTTCAAGTTTTATCATGAGATTGCACTAATTCAGCCACATCTTCAGGCTCCACATTTTAATTCTAGTTCTCTGCTATTTCCACCACAGCTATCTTGCTTCCTCCATGGATGTTTTGAACCTCTTAAAGTCATTCTGAAGGTTGGAATCAACTTCTTCCAATTCCTACTAATGTTGATATTTTTCAAATCTCCCCATGAATTATAAATGTTTTTAATGGCATCCAGGATGGTCAATCCTTTCCAGAAGGTTTTCAATTTACATTGCCCAGATCCATCACTGTCTATGACAGTTCTTAAGAAATATATTCTTAAATAATAAGACTTGAAAGTCCAAATTACTTCTTGATCCATGGGCTGCAGAATGGATGTTTTGTTAGCAGGCATAAAACCAACATTAATCTCCTTACACATCTCCATCAGAGTTCCTGGGTGACCAAATACTTTGTCAATCAACAGTAATATTTTTAAATAAATCTTTTTATTTTCCTGAGCAGCAGGTCTCAGTAGTGGGCTTAAAACATTCAGTAAAGCACGTTGTATAGAGATATGTGCTATTATCCAGGCTTTGTTCTTCCGTTTATAGAGCACAAGCAGAGCATATTTAGTGTATCTATGAAGGGACCTAGGATTTTTGGAATGGTAAGTAACCTAGCTTCAATTTAAAGCTACCAGCTGGATCAGCCCCTAACAAGAAAGTCAGCCTGTCCTTTTTTTATTATTATTACTTTTTATTTTATTTATTTATTTTTAAAAACATTTTGTTGTTGCAGTTTTGTTTTGTTTTGTTTTGGCCAGGTCCGGGTTTGAACCTGCCACCTCTAGGTATATGGGGCTGGTGCCCTACTCCTTGAGCCACAGGCACCACCCCCAGCCTGTCCTTTGACATTTTAAAGCCAGGAGTTGGATCCTCTCTACCTATGAAAGACCTGGATGGCATCTACTGGCAATAGAAGGCTGTTTTGTCTATATTGAAAATCTATTGTTTAATGTAGCCACCTTCATAATGATCTTAGCCAGATATTCTGGGGAACTTGCTGCAGCTTCTACATTTGCACTTACTTACAGCTTCACCTTGCATTTTTACGTTAGAGAGATGGCTTCTTTCCCTAAACCTCACGAAACAATTTCTGGTAGCTTCACATTTTTCTTCTGCACATTCTTGACCTTTCTCAGGCTTTATAGAATCGAGGAGAGTTAGGGTCTTTTTCTGTATTAGGCTTTATTTAGAAAATGTTCTGTGGTTTGTTTTATCTTTGATCCAAACCTCTAAAACTTTATCCATATCAGCAATTAGACTATTTTGCTTTCTTGCCATTTATTGTTCAGTGGAGAAGAACTGTCCTTTGCATCTACAACTTGGCTAGCTATTCAGTACAAGTACTCAAGTAATCAGCCTGTCTTAGCTTCCCTCATGCCTCCCTCACTAAGCTGAATTATTTCTGGCTTTTGATTTAAAGTGAGAGACATGCAGTTCTCCCTTTTACTGAAGCACTTAGAGGCCATTGTAGGGTTATTAGTGGACTAATTTCAATATTGTTGTGTCTCTTGGAATAGAGAGGCCCTAGAAGAGGGGGAGAGAAGGGAGGATGGCTGGTCCAGGATGGGGTTTCATGTTGTTATTAATTTAGCTGTAATCAAATAAGGCCACATTCAAGAAATCAATTAGATATACTTTAAAAATGTACATTACTTTGTAGATATCTAATTACTATGTACTTAATAATTAAAACAATAAAAACTACTCAATTTTAAAGTTAACTAAACCTTTAATGATTTTATTGTTTCTACTTTTTGTTGAAAATATTTTACCATGTGCTTGCAGCATAGAAGTCAGCAGTTTCTGTAGATCCTCTCAATAGGTATCAGTCATTTGTGATTTAAAGGGTGTCTTGAATTGGGTTAGGTAAGAGAATGTAGATTTTCAGCAATAAGGGATTGAAAAACAAGAAAGCCTTTTTCAGGCATGTTGCAGAAGGTGTGGGTATTCTACTGAAGTTTTCCATATTTCAATTGCCTCTTCCTTAGCATCAAACAATGACTTTAGAATGTCATCTACTGAGCGCTCAGTCAGTTCTCTCTGTAGTTCTTTAGGTGCCTTGGTGATAACAATTAAGTGAGGCTGAAATGCTAATTTGAGTGTTATGTCGTGATTTTCCAAGTCAATGAAACTTTCATTATACTTTCCAATTAATAGGTCTATAACAGCTGCATATTCTTCAGATGATTTGCATATATCATCCTGCTCATCAATGACCTTTGCTAATTGAATGTTTATCTGAAATTTATGTTTGAAGGATTATTCTGAAAAAAGACAGCATTTTTCAAATAGCTTGGAATCTTTGCCACATATCATGTATAGATTTAGTTTTACTTTGCAAAAAAAAAAAAATCAAGTCCTTTTTATTTGACATGATATCACACAGAAATGCTACATATTAGGAATCTTCTTTCGATAATTCACATTGCTGTGTCTGTTCTTCATAAAATGTAACTATCTGTTCTCACAGAGATAAAATTTTGGTTAACAGTTGTCTCTGAGATAGCCAACTTTAGAATGATACAACAAATCCACACTCAATACCCCATCCTTCAACTTTAGCTAAAGCATGTTACCAAACTGATGACACCATGTTGCATTTGCAGGAGCATACGGTAGTTAACAAAACTTACAACTTGTTAGAAAGTGTCACTTAAAATAATAGATTTAGCTCAGAGATTTTGCTGATGAAAGAGCCAATGCTAGGAAATAAGAGCATCTGGATCTGTGCAGTAAATCCCTCATATTTTACTGTCGTGGAAGGTGCACTGTCTGTGTACACACTACATTTACCAACTTCAGTCCAATTTCATCTTGAAAGTTGTTGAAGATACCTGTTGTGCTCTGTTCCCCAGAGTGCTCAAAGCAAGTAGCTACTTCTAGGAAAGAAAATCTTCTGTTATGATTTGAATGAAGTATAAAATCTGTGCTGAGTCAGAATTATCCAAAGTTGATTCATCCAAAGTGATTGAATAATATATCTAGATGATGCCAAAAAAAAGTATACACTTTTTAAGAAAGGAAAAAAGCTGTACTGAAATTATAATACTCACTGTGTACCAATAACATTTGTTATATTGTATATTGTATATTGTATCTCTCATAAATTGTAGAAGTCAAATGTGACTTGAGTGCTACAATTTTAATATAGTATTTTTTCTTTCTTAAAATCTGTATACGTGTGTTGGCACCCTCTGTATTTTCCTTTTGAAGTATTGCGTGAAGTTGTTCTGTTAAGTTGAAAGCTAACTTATGCTACCGATCATGGTTCTTCTTGAAAGAGGCAGTTGTTTGTACTTTGAGATGTTATTGGGGTCTAAGCATCATACAACTTCAACGATGCATTCTTTCACAGTTATTGCATCTCTGAATGGCTTTGTTTTTCTTCCCAAATAGATAAGCTATTTTATAAATTGTTTCAGTGGTGTTATTTCCAGGTCTTATTGCTGCTTGAAAGAATTGTCTTTGCTTCTACTTTTCATCTTTTAATTTTTGCAATGCAACCTTTCACACCTCTCCTTCCAATTTAAAATATTCATGGTCCTTATGAGTGTTATAATAAACATTGAATTTCTTTAATGTTGCCATTACAGTATACAGTAATGCTGTATACTGTAACTGTATACTGTACAACAAAGAAAGCAAGTTATCTTATCTTTAGCAGAAACAAGATAATATTGCAAATTCCAAAAGAAGTTTTGGAATTTTAAAAATCCATTTTCTTCTTTCAGCTCCTTTTGGTCTTAATGATGGGCTGTTAAGCAGACAGAATTTTAAAAAATACTGTTGACCCTACAACTATTCACAAATTCCACTTCAAACAGTGCACCATTGTCAAAAGCTGATTACAAACTGGCATACTCAACCTCCAGAAACTCTTGCCAACCAGCCTCATATGGTAGTGGTGCCAGTCAGGTCGGGGAAGTTAGAACTAAATCATGAATGAGTGTGGCAGCTATCTGTTCAGCCCTTAAGGCTTATCAATATTCTTACTGAGCCAGTCAATCTGGGAGGATTATTTCATTAAAACTTATTTCATTCTTTGGCATTTGAATATGTTCACTTAAAAGATAAAAATATGAAAGACAAACAGAAATGTATTAATAAAAATAAGAGTATTTGTTCTGTAAAATTTGGGTTCAGTTAAAAGGCCACACGTAGGGACTTAGAAGCCGACACGTTGCCTTAAGGCTGCAGGTTTCCCACCCTGGGCTGGTCCATAGCACAGTCAGAACATAGACAACATTTATTGATTAAGTTCGCTGTCTGATATGGGTGTGGTTTGCGGTGCCCTCAAGCAATTATAATAGTAACATCAAAGGTCATGTGCCACAGATCACCATAACAGATATAATAATAATGTCTGAAATATTGTGAGAATTACCAAAATGTTCAAGGAACAGAAAGTTAGCATATGCTGTTAGGAAAATGGCACTGATAAATTTGCTCCATGAAGTTTCCAGAAACCTTCAATTTGTTAAAAATGTGGTGTCTGGGAAGGATGATAAAATGAATTGCAATAAAATGAGGCATTCCTGTACCAAAGGCACTGATTTATTGAACAAATTCTCTAATCTTGGACAGGTACGTGCTTCAGTCACCATCTTTATACATATCTCTTTGTCTTCAGTATAAATTCCCAGGTATGAAATTTCAGGATTAAAGAAGATTCACATTGCAAAGACTTTGGGTACATATTACCAAATTGCCCTCTGGAAAAACTGTGCCTGTTTATACACACCATCAATGTTTTAGGGCATCCAGAGATTATCTCTTTTAGATCATATAGGTGTCTACATCTATTACCTCCAACTTACTGGTCACATTATTAAAATTCTCTAACATTTACTTTTGTCTACTTGGTTTACTAGGTTGATGGTGACATGTCAAAATGTCTCACTGTTGTCTTTCTGCTAATGTTTCTATTTCTGACAATATATGCTGTTTGCATAAAAAGCATAACAACTGTTATACCTTCATGTTATCAATATTAAATGACCTTATATAATCTCTTTAACATGTTTTGGCTTGAAATTTTTATATATAGGTGTTCAGTAAATATATATATATATATGTGTGTGTGTGTGAGTTCAATAAATGCTGCTAAAGAACTGCATGATACTGCTGAGCTGAATTCCTGGCATGAAGTACGTTCAAAACAAATCCTGTCTGCCTTTTGGGAGCCTCTGTCATTGTGAGACTGAACTGTCTCCTTTCATAACTGGCTCTATGAAAATTGCCCTCATTTCAAATGTGATTTTCTAAATCTCCTATGAGTGGTTCCTCCTCCCCCATATTCTTTCATCCTATTTATTAGGTTCTTTTATCTAAATAAGATCAAAAGGTGAGATGAGGCTAACCTTGTTAGAGTTCAGAGTCCTGGGCCTCCCCATTCCCAAATCTGATTCAGAAGGTTAAGAGTTGGGCCTTTGAATCTGTATTTTTAAAACACCTCCAGGTTATTGTGACACAAGTGGTCTTCATTTGACACTTTACAGAGCACTGTTCTTAGGATTGTCCTGACTTCCCCCACCATTTGGGAATTTGGGTTGCCAAAGTTTGGCAGTTCAGTGCTGGGTGGCTTTCCCCTTTTGTTAATATGCCAGAAGGCTTATATTTATTAATTTAAAAGAGCAAATTTTAACCTGCAAGGAGAAAATTAATTTCAGAAACACTAATTAGGAGTCTTACCAGGTGTTCTCCATTACAGACTCACTCATCCCTGTTAGAAAACCCCAGCCAAAGATGTTTCCCTTCAATGTACCTGGATGGGCTATTGGTTTTAAAGGCCATATAGGAGCCCAGGGAACTTGATTCTGCAGCAGGACTTTCTGAAACACAAGCTACTAATAATGAAGCCGTAAGTTTGGGCTCTTTGAATTGCTCTAAAGCTGTGTGCCACCTGAGAGGTAAATGGCTAGTTCAACATTCAAACCTGGTCGGGGGAAGGGAGAGGTGAGGAGGGAGCCAGGAACAAATCAGGGAAAATCTCCCCCATTTAGCTTGTCTGGTACTTGGGTGGGAGGTGGAGTCACTTGGACATTCAGAGAGAGGAAAGGAATGAGCTCCAGAATTTCAAAGCAGCTGATACCCAGTGGTGAGTCTTGTGGCAGTTCTCTGATCCTCCAGGCATCTTATGTACCCAAGGTGAATCCTTAATTAGTGTAACCAAGATGCATGTTACTTCTATAGGGAGTGTACATCACAGCTTCTGAGCGTGCATCACAGCTTCGCGCAGACATGAGTTAGGAAAGATTATTCAGTTCTTATATGTTCTGGGAATTGTTTTTACACATTGAAAAGTTGAGATTTCACATTAAAGTCCAGGTTTCTGGCCTCCCCTGAAAAAATGGGAAGATCTGCCACACTAGACCCTGTTTCTACCTTGAGGTCTCAGTGGGAGCGAAGGATCAACTGCCCCAGGAGAGGCTTGTGAGTGCTGCTGCGGTCTCCACTTCTCTGTTTGTTCCCCTGGATCCCACAGCTGCTGTCTCACCCACCAGGCCCCCAGGCCTTTGGGTTTATGGGTGGTATTTAAAAGCTACCTCTTATGCCAGCTGAATTATCCTTCATACCTCATCTGTGGAAAGATGAGTTGATACTTTCTCATGGAGAAGGTCCTGTCTTCCAGCCACTGTCCCTGTGTGAAAGGCCAGGGAGACAGAGGGTGTTCACAGGTTAGCCCTTGGCTGCTTAGCAGAGGTGTCCATTGATCCTGTCCCCCACTGCCCTGTGGGCAACACTCCCTTCTTACCCAATAATGAACTCCAGCCAGGTTGATCTTCACCTAAGGTGGCTGACTCATCCTGATTTGCCTGAGATGTTTTACTGTTTGGATGCTGAAAGTTGTTTCTTGGCTCTAGCAAAGAGGGACAGCTGGTCAGCTTCCCTCCCAAGAGCAAAGGGGCTCTGGCATCAGGTGTTGTGGGCATCAGATTCCACAGCACTTTGGAGCTCCTTCTGCTCCTAGTTTCAGAAAGTTCAAAGGGTTGTGAGAAGACATTATATGCAGCCTACATGAAGAACTCATTTATGCAGGTAGTGGGGGAGCAATTGAAGATGTTCTGTGCTTTCGGTAAGGGCTGGGAAAATTGTAAAACTTAGACTACTGGGGGAGGCACCTGTGGCTCGGCAGGGTGCAGGCCCCATCTACTGAGGGTGTCAGGTTCAAACCCAGCCCCCGCCAAACTGCAACAAAAAATAGCCAGGCATTCTGGCAGGTACCTATGGTCCCAGCTACTCGAGAGGCTGAAGCAAGAGAATCACCTAAGCCCAGGAATTGGAGGTTGTTGTGAGCTGTGTGACACCATGGCACTCTACTGAGGGCAATAAAGTGAGATTCTATCTCAAAAAAAAAAAAAAAAAAAAAAAAACTTAGACTACTTCCTTCCCTGACTTTGTATTTAATGCAGCTAGATTAGGATTTAATTTAATGATTGGGGATCGCCAACCATTTAACCTGGGCTAGGGTGGTCTACTCTGCCTGCCACCTAGATGGGCACTCATGAGAGCTGTCTTCTCTCTACCTGGCTCCCTGGGCCAAGGGAGGTCCTTATGATTCCTATAATCATAGGTTGGTAAATGGAGAGTTTTTAAATAGTTTAAATTCTCTAGGATCAAGCTACCTTCACAGCACTTTTATCTATGTTTTGAACCTTAGACATCTGCCTTTCAAACATGGGCTGGGCATGGTGGCTCACTCCTGTAACCCTAGCACTCTTGAGAGGTCAAGGCAGGTTGATTGTGTGAGCTCAGGAGTTTGAGACTAGCCTGAGCAAGAGTGAGACCTTATCTCTACTAAAAATATCAAGACTTGCCTGATGTTGTGGCAGGTGCCTGTAGTCCCAGCTACTTGGAGGCAAGAGGATCTCTTGAGCCCAGAGTATGAGGTTGCTGTGAGCTAATATGACACCACGGCACTCTACCCAGGGGAACTAAATGAAACTGTCTCAAAAAAACAAAACAAAACAAAACATAGAAACAGAAGTGTTTCCAGGGGCTAATGTTTATGAAAGTGAGAGTTGGCTGGTACCAGCTTATGAGATGCAGAACATAGAAATAGTATAAACCCATGGATTGTACCCATCTATGGGTTTTATTTTATTTATTTTGTTACATTTCCAAGTCAGTCTGCAAATTAATCTGTGGTTTTGATAGAAAATATTTTAAAAATCCAGAATAAAGAGGAAAGCAATACATTATTCCCCACATAAACAAACTCACTTTTATTGACTTTCTACATATAATTGGTATCTTCCTTTTTCCCTTGAGGTAATTTCATGAATGGGATAATATTAAGAAATATTTAACAACTGCAATAACACATGCATAGACCCAATTGATCTAGGATGTCAAGCTGCCTGAGGGGTAGGAGTGAGTCATGGAAGCCAGGGCAGGGCCTGCCAGGCCTGCACCCTTTGGGGGCTGGGTTGAGGGATCTTTGGGCAGCAGGGAGGTAGACCCACAGGCATCAACTATGAACCACACCTTTAAAAATCTTTGTGAGCATCAAATGGACATAGATTCAGATATATTATAGATGGAGAGATGTATGTGTGCATGCGTAATGCTCATGGCTTTAAATTAATAAATGCTGCTAAATGGCTACTAGAATCTATACTCTCAGCTTCTTTTTCTCCTGATATTTACCTATATGTTTAAACATATAAATATATACACACAGACACCTGGCAATTAAATTCATTAACTCATCCAAGAAAAAATGCCTTAAATTAAGTTCACAAACTCACCCTAGAAAAAGTGCCACATTCTTCATTGCTGAATATCACTATAGTCACCTTTGAAGTTCTTACCTTGGGAAGTTATGCACTGACACCAGCACCTAGTCCACCTTTCTATTTATTTTATTTTATTTTGTAATTAAATCATAGCAGTATACATTAATACTATCATGGGATACAGTGTACTGTTTCTATATACAATTTGAAATACTTTCATCCAACTGGTTAACATAGCCTTCATGTCTTTTTCTTAGTTATTGTGTTAAAACATTTATATTCTACATTGAGAAAGATTCACATGTACCCTTATAGGATGACCCATAGGTGTGGTCCCACCAATCACCCTCCCTCCCCGCACCCCTCCCTCCCTCTCCACTCTTCCCAGATTCCTGGGCTAAAATTGGGTTATAGCTTTCCTATGAAAGCTATAAATTAGTTTCATAGTAGGGCTGAGGACATTGGATACTTTCTCTTCCATTTTTGAGATACTTTGCTAAGAAGAATACTTTCCAGCTCCATCCATGTAAACATGAAGGAGGTAAAGTGTTCATCTTTCTTAATGGCTGCATAGTATTCCATGGTGTACATGTACCACAATTTATTGATCCATTTGTGGATTGATGGGCTCTTGGGCTTCTTCCATGACCTAGCAATTATGAATTGGGCTGCAATGAACATTCTGATACAAATATCTTTGTTGTAGTGTGATTTTTGGTCTTCTGGATATATACCTAATTAGAGGAATTATAGGATCAAATGGCAGGTCTATTTTTAGTTCTCTAAATGTTCTCCAGATGTCTTTCCAAAAGGAATGTATTAGTTTGCAATCCCACCAGCAGTGTAGGAGTGTTTCCTTTTCTCCACAACTACACTAGCATCTGTGATTTTGGGATTTTGGGATATGGGCTAATCTTACTGGTGTTAATTGATATCTCAAAGTAATTTTGATATGCATTTCTCTGATGATTAAGGATGGTGAGCATTTTTTCATATATCTGTAGGCCATGTGCCTGTCTTCTTCAGAGAAGTTTCTGTTCAAGTCCCTTGCCCACCCTGAGAAGGGATCACTTGTTCTCTTCTTACTAATACATTGGAGTTCTCTGCAGATTCTGGTTATTAAACCTTTGTTGGAAACATAACCAGCAAATATCTTCTCCCATTCTGAGGGCCGTCTACTTGCTTTACTTACTGTGTTCTTGGCTGTGCTAAAGCTTTTTAATTTGATGAGGTCCCAGTAGAGTATTTTTGATGTTGCTTTAATTGCCCGAGAGTCCTCTTCATAAAATTTTCGCCCAGGCCAATTTCTTCAAGTGTTTTCCCTACACTTTCTTCTAGTATTTTATAGTTTCATGTCTTAAGTTTAAATCTTTAATCCAGTGAGAGTCAATCTTAGTTAGTGGTGAAAGGTGTGGATCCAGTTTCAGTCTTCTGCTGGTCGCTAGTCAGTTCTCCCAGCACCATTTGTTAAATAGGGAATCTTTTCCCCACTCGATGTTTTTAATGGGCTTGTCAAAGATCAGGTACTGGTAAGTAGCTGGATTCATCTGTTGGCTCTCTATTTTGTTCCATATATCTACCTCTCTATTTTTGTGCCAGTACCATGCTGTTTTAATCACTATGGATTTATAGTATAATCTGAGGTCTGGTAG
>NW_003852463.1:774323-795528 GCF_000181295.1 Otolemur garnettii
ATGTGTTGCTGGATTCTGTTTGTTAAGATCTTGTTGAATATTTTTGCATCAACATTCATTAGTGATATTGGTCTGTAGTTTTCTTTCTTTGTTGGATCTTTTCCTGGTTTGAGAATCAGCGTGATGTTAGCTTCATAGAATGTGTTGGGTAGTATTCCATCTTTTTCTATATTTTGGAAAAGGTTAAGTAGTGTAGGTACTAGTTCCTCTTTAAAGGTTTGGTAGAATTCTGACATGAAGCCATCTGGTCCAGGGCTTTTCTTTTCAGGGAGATTTTGTATAGTTGATGCTATTTCAGAACTTGATATAGGCCTGTTCAACATTTCCACTTCCTTCTGGCTAAGTCCTAGAAGTTGGCGTGCTTCCAAGTATTGGTCAAGTTCCTTCAGATTGTCATATTTCTGAGAATAAAGTTTCTTATAATAGTCATTAAGGATTTTTTAAATTTATAAGGGGTCTGTTGTTATTTTGTCTTTACCATTTCTGATTGATGAGATTAGAGATTTTACTCTTTTTTTCTTGGTTAGGTTGGCCAAAGGTTTATCTATCTTATTGACCTTTTCAAAAAACCAACTTTTTGATTTATTGATCTGTTGTATAATCCTTTTGTTTCCAATTTCATTTAATTCTGCTCTAATTTTGCTTATTTCTTTTCTTCTGCTGGGTTTTGGATTGGAGTATTCTTCCTTTTCCAGTTTCTTGAGATGTCCCATTAAGTTGTTAACTTCCTCTCTTTCCATTTTCTTGAGGAAGGCTTGTGGTGCTATAAATTTCCCTCTTAGAACTGCCTTTGCGGTATCCCAAAGGTTCTGGTAACTCATATCTTCATTATTGTTTTGTTCCAAAAATTTGGTAATTTCCTTCTTGATCTTGTCTCTGACCCACCTATCATTCAACATAAGGTTATTTAGCTTCCATGTTTTTGTATGAGTCTGCATATTCCTGCTGTTACTGAGTTCAACTTTTATTCCATGATGGTCTGAGAAGATGCAAGGAATAATTTCTATTCTTTTAAATTTGCTGAGGTTAGACTTGTGACCTAAGATGTGGTCAATTTTGGAGTGTGTTCTGTGTACTGATGAGAAAAATGTGTATTCAGTTTTGTTAGGATGAAATGTTCTGTAGATGTCCATGAAACCCAAATGCTAAATGGTTAAGTTTAAATCTAAATTTTCTTTCCTAAGCTTCTTGTTGAAGGATCTCTCTAACACTGCCAAGGGAGCATTAAAATTTCCAACTATGATGGAGCTGGGAGAAATCAAGTTGCTCATGTCTATTAGAGTATCTCTTATAAATTGAGGTGCATTCTGGTTGGGTCCATAACTATTGATGATTGAAATCTCATCGTATTACCCTTAACAAATATAAAGTGTCCATCTTTATCCTTGCTTACTTTTGTTGGTTTAAAGCCTATTGTATCTGCGAATAAAATTGCAACATCTGCTTTTTCTGCTTTCCATTTGCCTGGAATATAGATGACCATTTCTTCACCCTGAGTCTATATTTGTCTTTTAAGGTAAGATGTGATTCTTGTATACAGCAGATATCTGGCCTGAGTTTTTGTATTTAGTCAGCCAGCCTGTGCCTCTTTAGAGGGCAATCTAAGCCATTCACATTGATTGATAATATTGATAAACCTGGTATAATTTTGGGTATCGAGTTTTTTGAAATTCCAGTGGACATCTTTAATTCTTTTGCCATTGTGGAAGTTAGAATTTGATCAAAATTTTCTGTTTGAGTTTACTTTTGTGGTGGAGGATTGCGCACTGGTCATTATGGAGGATAGGTCTGAGAATATCCAGGAGGACTGGTTTAGTTATAGCAAATTTCTTCAACGTGTGAATGTCTTTAAAGTATTTAATTTCTTCATCATAAATGAAACTCAGTTTAGCTGGATACAGGATCCTGAGTTGAAAGTTATTTTGTTTCAGGAGATTAAAAGTCGATGACCACCTTCTTCTAGCCTGAAAGGTTTTAGCAGCAAGATCTGCCATCATTCTAAAATTTTTCCCCTTGTAGTTTATGATTTTCTTATGTCTAGCTGCTTTTAGAATTTTCTCTTTCATATTAACTTTAGTAAAGTTAATTATGATGTGCCTGGGGGATGGCTTGTTTGGGTTGAGTCATGCTGTGGTTCTGAAACTATCTGGTATCTGAATTTCAGAATCTCTTGGCATGTCTGGAAAATTCTCTTTCATAATTTCATGAAGAAGAGCCTCTGTGCTTTGTGAAACAACTTTGTCGCCTTCAGGGATTCCTATAAGACGAATATTAGTTTTCTTCAAATTATCTCAGAGCTCTCTGAGAGAGTGATCCATTTTTGCTCTCCATTTCTCTTCATCCTTGAGCACTTGGGCACGTTCTGAAGCTTTGTCTTCAATGTCAGAGATCCTTTCTTCAGCCTGCTCCATTCTGTTTCCAAGGAATTCTACTATATTTTTCAGATCTTTGAGGGCTGCAACCTCTTGCCTCAGTGTTTCAAAATCTTTCATCATTTTATCTTTGAAATCATTGAATTCTTGAGACAGCTTATGAATAGTTTGAAATTCTAAATCCCTCCTTTCCTCCATTCTGTTAATCTTATTTGCAATCCAGATTCTGAACTTGATTTCTGTCATCTCAGCCATCTGTTTATGGATGGGATGTTCAATTGCTTATGCCCCATCTTCCTTGGAGGACTTGATCTACTCTGTTTATTCTGGTTACCAGAGTTTTTCCACTGATTCCACCCCATGGTGAATTGGCACCATTTGGAGACCGTCTAGAAACTGTTCAACCTGTGGCTGCCATTGGAGAAGATGTCGGCTTCCTCAGGTTGCCCAGAGAGATAGGGTGTGTCTTTCCGGAAAAGCCTCAGGGGTGTGAGCCTTATTGTTCTAGCTACTGTGGCTATTGCTCTTCACCTCGGTGTACCGCCATACCTGTGTGGTTCCCTCTCAACTGACTGTTCTCTCACAGTTCTCGGGCCACCAGGCCTGGGGTGCCAGGAATGCGTGGGTTGATCAGTCCTTGGAGTGCCAGGGGTGGTGGCCGAGCGGCAGCCACACAGGGAACACGCAGCTCAAGCAGTTCTCTGGCTGCAGGCCAGGACAGGGTGTTTGGTCCCACAGGGGTGGGGGGACGCTGTTCTTGGGCCTCCTCTCATTGTCTCTGCAGGCAGGGGGGAAAAGGGGGACTGGGAATTCAAAATGGCAGCGAAACATTAGTTTGATTTTTTCTGCCTGGTGAGAGGGTGTTCAGAGTCTCAGCAGGGTCCCCTCTTTCTGTAGCTCTCACATGTGGGGTGAGACAATAAGTCCTTACTCCACTACTCACCTGTAGGAAACTCACAGGAGCAGACAAAGAGAAAAACACAACTTTCTTGGAGGAGGGGACTGGCACCCTTCCTTCAGGATATATTATGTACCTGTAGATTGCTTTCTAGGAGTCACAACTTGCCTCAGAAGAGTTGTCCTGCAGATATCACTCTTCTATCTTGGCTAGACTCCTAGTCTTCAACTTTGCTGGGTATTTTCTGGACTTTATCCTTCCCTCTGACCGGGAGCTACTGTCAGAGGCTGGTACCTGTTGGCCATCTTGCCCCTCCTAGTCCACCTTTCAAAGCAATTTTGGAACTCTTTTTCTGGAATGGCCATCAGAGTTGTTATCATATGGCACACAGAAACACACAAAATAATAATGAATGCCACTTAGCAAGACACTGCCACACAAGGACATGAACATGGCTGGGAGACACTGGTATACCAAGATTATGAAACTGAAAAGTTTGTAAGGGCTGCCAACATAAGCACATAGTGGCAAGTTCACAAACTTAATTGTCAGACCTTTGTATGATGACAGCTCTAATGGTCATTCCAGAAAAAGGGTTCCAAAATAGCTTTGAAAAGTGGACTAGACGCTGGTGTCAGACACAGCTTCTCAAGTGTAGTACTTTAAAGGTGACCGTAGTGATGTTCAGCAATGAGTTATGTAGCACTTCTCCTGGATTTTGTGAACTTGATTGTCAGACCTTCCTGCAATAACAGGAAGTTGACAAATATGTAAACATGCTTGTATACACACACATATATATGCATATGTGCTTAGATATTACTTATTGAGTTCTATTAGTGCAGGTGAAGTGGATTTTTGGTTGTTTGCTTTTATATCCCTTTCTATGCCTACTTCCCAGTTCTCCCAATATGGTTACATGACCATTTGAGGTCCATCTATATTCACTGTTTTTATCATTTTGATTGTGCAAATACTGTTCACTGCTGAACAAAACTGAGTGCTGTGAGTACATTTCCTTTCTTACAGAGGCAGTGCAGAGGCTGACAGGCTGTTTGAGTCCTACTCTGACACCCCAGGCAAATCGCCTTTTTATTATTTCCTTACTGAATCACAGAAATATCAATAGTGCCAGCTTGCTAGGGTGATTGTAAAGATTAAATGTGCTAATATGTGTAGAAGGGTTAGAATGTTAAGTGATGTATCAGAAGTGTTCCATAACATAGTTATGATTATTGCCTCCCTTTTTCTGTGCTTTGGAGTTAACATTGCCTCACTAAAACATTGCTTCACTTCATTTTCTTTGAATCTCAGTCTTTTTCTACCCTTTAACAGCTCTATAATAAACTCTGAATACAATTTTCTTCATGCTTAAATCTATCAGGTAGCCAATCTGGGTTGGCAAATTTATAAGGAGTGGTGGCAATTTTGATAAAATAGAAGAGATTTTCACCCAAAGGTTCTCTGTCCACCCAATTTTAAGACAGGTGTCCCCTTACCTGCAGCAGAGAGGTCTCACAGGAGTTACCCTTGCTATCGCCCAGGGATTTCTCTTGCTTCCCTCTGGCTTGAGATCTTTGCTTTCTGAATCCTACACTCTGCTCTTTCTTACTACAAATCGTCACTGTGGAACAAAACACCCCTCTGTGGTTTCTTGAGAGATTTTGAACAAGGATAAATGTAGGTATAGTCTTTGAGATTTTTCTGTCCCAAATGTACCACTATTCTATTCTTATGCTTAATTAATAGTTTGGTTGGATATAGGGATCTACAAATCCCTGAGATTTTTAAAAGTATTTTTGTCTTCTAGCCTCCAGTATTGTTGTTGAGAAAATCTGCTGCCTTCTTATTCCGGTCCTTTGTCTGAGACCTAATTTTACTCTCTGGAAGCCCAGTGTGTGCTGAAATTTCATGATTATGTTGGTGTGAATATCCCCCCATTGTCCCCCGCCATGTGCTTCTCTCATTCACCCTGATGGACACTTGTTACACCCAGGAAATCTAGAAACACAATACCTTTTAGTTCTAGAAAACATCCTCTTATTTTTTATTCCTTGATCGTTTTCTTTCCCACTCATTTGTTTATTCTTCTCGGAAACATTTATAAATTGGATGTTGGCCTTCTCAAATGGATCCCCAGATTTTCTTATATTTATCTTTTCATCTCCTTTCCAGGAATTTTGTCTTTCAAACATTTTACTGAATATTTTCCTGGCTATGATATTTTTAATTTTCAAGATGCCTTCATCATGTGTTAGTAGCATGATATTTCACATTATGAATAGAACACAACTTACTGAAATCCTCAGGCTGCTTACGGATAAGGATGAAATAAGCACACCTCTCTGATTTTAATACTATTTTCCAATCTACAGAGGGTGCCAATAAAAGAATACACATTTTAAGAAAGGAAAATCTGTATTAAGTTTGTAATGCTTAAGTCACATTTGACTTTTGCAATTACAAGAGGCGCTTAACATAATTCGTATACATCTTTTGTTATTGGTATATATTGAGTATTGAGATTTTAATACAATTTTTCCCTTTCTTAAAATGTATATACATGTTTTTGGAGCACTCTATATATCTGTAACCACATCTCTAACTAATTCCATAAAATTTTCCAAAACTGGACTTACTGAAATAAACAAAAGAAATTGACAATTAAAAAAAAAGAAAAACAAAACTTCCTAGTACATAGCATATTACCAAATTACTTTCCAGTAGTTTTTATTCATCTGTAGCACCACAAAGAGAGTAGTATAATCATTTATTTTAATATTTACTAATATAGATGGAATTTTATCACTGATATTGATGTTTTATTTTAATTTATTTTATTGCTAGTTGGGTTGAACTGGTTTTGAGGTTTATTGTGGTTTTGTGTTTTTTGAATATGTTTATTGCATTTTGATATTTTTAATAGATTTGTTTGAGGTGTTAAATGGTAAGCATGTTAATATTCTATTTAAAACAAAATACTTGATGTATCTCCTATGCATAAAATTTAAATTTAATTTGCCATAAAATTTAATTTTCCATTCTCAAATTTATCAATATTTTCTTTGCTATGTAAAAATAATAAAACCAAAGAACAATGAAGAAAAAGTAATTGCCATAATGACATAAAAATGATTAAAAAGTAACATTCTCACTGTCTACAGAGCATGTTCAAATCAATAAGGAAAATTCTGCAATAGCATTGGAAAATTGAGTATAACGTCAACTTACAGAAAAGAAAGTAATTAATAAGCATCTGAAATACACGCTCAACCTCATTAGTCGTCTAAGAAGAGTAAATTAAAATGCAACACCATTTTTTGCCCATTAAATGAGGAAAGATTAAAAAAATAATAATGCTGGCTATAAGTGAGATGAAATTGGCATTTTCATGCTAATGGCATATAAATGGGTTTAACCTTTCTGCAATTAATTTTACAATATACATCCCAAATCTTAAGAATTCCCATAGCTTTTTGCACAGTAATTATACTTTTATAACTCTATTTCAAATAAATAATCAGATAAGAGTACAGCTACTAAAGTGGTACTTATTATAAAATCACTTATGACCAAAAAAATTAAAAAATTACAAATTGCCAGCACCAGAGAAATAGGTTAAAAATTTGTGGCACATAAATATGATATAATATTGCTCCACCATTAAAATGATATTTATAAGGAGCTTTAAATGTTACAGAAATAAAAGGTTAATAAAAAGGCACATGAAGTTACGTTACAACAACATCTCAACCATCTAATATGTGAGTAGGATTAGCAGGGTAGAGGGTATGTATAAGGAAACTGATATCTATAGACAGAAATAGTGACTAGCACCAAATGATTGGATTACAAGCAATTTTTTTTCTTTTTATACTTGTACTTTTCTAATTTTCTGACATGTACATGTAAAATGCCTTTTAAAAAGAATTACAGTGGGACTCCCTATGTTTCCTGACAATTCCAGTAAAAAAGAGCTTACTAATGTCAAAATAATTTGTCCTCAGAAAGCTGCTAAAAGTTTTGTTTTTCAATATTAAAGAAATGTAGGTTTTCCTAAAGCTCATCATAACTTCTGCTTCTTTGAAGCTATCTTGTGACTCTTCTATACAATAGCTGTCAGCTATTACTCCTTTCTAGAATCTCATCCTTTTAGAGTAAGCATTTTTTTCCCCAATGTTGCTTCTGTACCCATAACAGTCCCTGATCCTGCGGATATTTGCTGAATGAATTAAACATAGCCCAGGTTTCCTCATCTTAGATATGGTTTTCAATCTCTCTTTCTCAGCTGAATTCCTTTATTTCCATTAGTTCATATTCTTAAGTTGGAGCTCCTAAGACACCAAATTTACTGATGTCTCTCTCTGGATAATTTTTCACAAACTACCATCTGGGACTGCAATAATTTATTTGGCCATAAAATTATACTGCTGACAAATACTGACCCCTCTGAATGCTAAACCTCTAAGTCTTTTCATGGATGAGTCTGTCCACTCATGACTTTCCGCACTTGCATTTGTTTAGTTGTTCTTTTTGGACCCAGGCACAAAACCTTACATGAATCTTCCCCGAATTAAATGTTTAGCTACAAAGATTTTAAATCCTGATTCTGTCTTCCGTGTATTCTTGTCTCTTTGCGCTTTACGTCATCCTCAAATTTAATTAGCAAGCCCTCCACGTCATTATCTGACCTATGGGAAAGTTTCTATAGTTACAAGAAACCTCCTTTCAAGAGGAGGTTGCCCCTGTCTGCTACATGGGGCAAATTCTCACAATAAATTACAAATCCTTCTATTATATATTCCATACTTTTCCATTTTATTAGCTAGCCTATTGCAAAAGATCATGCCATATGTGTAGCTGGGGGGCTTAAATGTGCAAATGCTGCATAGCTATGGAGGATGCAATCCATTGATCCCCAAACTCAGTCTCCCCCTCTTCGAGAATCAGATATGATTGGAAAATCATATTCTAGCTCCATATTGAGGAAGAGAACTATTTTCCTGATTGGTCCACAGTCTGTCTCTTAGCCCAGCTCTTCAGCCCTGGTCTTCAGTGGAGATGGCATTCTGCACTATCATCTCCTTTGGCAGCTCCTGCAGGATCAGTTCTCAAAATGTTTGGTTCTCAAATACTCTTTTGATAAGCTTGATTTTTTTTTTCTTCATACTTTGAATGTCATTTAACAGTAAGCCCCTCAAGATCACCTTCAAAATGCATCACAAACATGAACATTGGATACCACTAAACTGATACAAGTCTGGTGCAAACCACCTCTTCCCCCACCTGAAAGAATGCAATAGTCTCTAAGATCTTGCTATTACCCTTCCCATCTCAAGTCCAGCACTTACATGGTGGGAAGAAGACAAAATGGCATCATGTCTCTGCTTAAAATAAAATCCAAAGTCCTTACCATGTTCTACAAAGCTCCACATGACATTTCTCTGGCAATTAATAAAACATTGCCTCCCTACTCTGATCCTTCTTGTCCCTGTGCTGTGATTTTTTTTTTTTTTTTTTTTTTGAGACAGAGCCTCAAGCTGTCCCCCTGGGTAGAGTGCTGTGGCATTACAGCTCACAGCAACCTCCAACTCCTGGGCTCAAGCGAGTCTCCTGCCTCCGCCTCCCAAGTAGCTGGGACCACAGGTGCCCGCCACAATGCCTGGCTATTTTTTGGTTGCAGCCGTCATTGTTGTTTGGCGGGTCCGGGCTGGGGATTCGAACCCACCACCTTAGGTGTATGTGGCTGGCGCCTTAGCCAGTTGAGCTATAGGCGAAAAGCCTGTGCTGTGATTAATTAAATATTCTCTCTGCCACTCAGCCACACCAGGCATCTTTCCCGTTTCAGGACCCTTGCATATGCTGTCCCTTCTGCTTCAAGCACTCGTACTCAAAGATGATCTAAAGATTATTATTTGTTAAATACTAAACCTCTTAATGGCTACAGCTTAGCTATACAAAAGGTGGATTTAAGAATTACTTTTGCCTTTCTTCTAAGCCAAATTGAATTTCTTTTTTTTTTAGAGACGGAGTCTCACTCAGTAGAGAGCTGTGGTGTCACAGCTTACAGCAACCTCCAACTTCTGGGCTTAAGCAATTCTCTTGCCTCAGCCTCCAAAGTAGCTGAGACTACAGGTGCCCACCACAATGCCTGGCTATTTTTTTGTTGCAGTTTGGCCAGGGCCTAGTTTGAACCCACCACCTCAAACCTGCCACCCTCAGTATATGGGGCCAGTGCGTTATCCACTGTGCCACAGGCACCACCCCCAAATTGAATTTCTACCAAACAAATTATTTTCCACTACTTTTTATAAGCAAGAGGATGATCATATGGCAATTTGATTTTTTAGTTCACATACCTTCTGTCCCACATTGGGGCATGAGTACTGCTGTCTATGGCTTATGTATATGTATAGATAAACACACTCTCCTTTGACCAAAACTTTAGTCAGCTCCTGAGTCCTTCCTAACTAGGCCCAACTTCAGCATTCCTTCTCTGCCCTTGTAGGACTCAGTTTGAGCAAGAATTCTGCTAAGTGAGTTTGGTGAAAATCCTTCATCCTTGAGATCTGACCACACTTACTACTCTTAGCAATTTTCTAAATGACCCCCCCCCACCCTGCTTCTTATTTGTAAATCTGTACTTGCCCTTGTTGGAGTCAGAGTTGAAATCCAATCTCTCTCCCCCACTGCACCCCCATTGAGTGGGATCTAATCTCTCTCCCACCACTGCAAGCACAAGCCTATCAACATTGCTCCCCTTGAATAAAGTCTACCTTGCCATCATTAGCACGTTTTATGAATAGTTTTTTTCTTTAAATATGTGTGTGTGTTATGTATATATGTATGTATTCTCTCTCTCAACTAAAGCTACCCACAATGCCTTTGAATCATTTATCTGATCTTTGGTGAACCCCCATCATGGTCCATACATCTTAAGGAAAAAGAATCTTTGTTGTATTATTCAAATTTAGATTTCATCTGGCATTTTGAAAGGATTAAACATTAAAATGATACTTAAGTTAATAAACATAAAATCTTTATAAAATTAACTCAGTTTCTATCTTATTTGGAAGAGGCATTAAGTGTAGCTTGATTTACTATATATGAAACTCTCTTAGTGACCTGAGTCCAACTCAAGTAAATCATGGAATCTTATAGCCAAAACTATCAAGGCCACAAAAACACATACTAGACTGTATGGAGATGAACCTGTATCTGTGCTCGTTTGTCATTTTTAGATTGGGTGAACCCTTGGAAAATACATGCATTCAGCAGGCAGACTATGGGGGGTGGGAATTACTGGCTGGTTTGGAATTATGCTGTTTTCTTTATCATTTGTTCCACTTTGGGAATTCTCTCTTCCAACTTTGTACCTGTTTCAGTGTTATCTGATATATACTGTAAATACCAGATGTGGTGTGCAGGCTGTTATTTTATCTAGCATATTCTGATATCTAATGTTCCAAACCAAATTGTGTTCCTCCAAAATTCGAATGTTGAAGCCTTAACCTCAGTTTAATTATATTTGGAGAGAGGGCCTTTAAAGTAGTAATTAAGGTTAAATGATGTCATAAGAATGGGAGCTTATCCAGTAGAATTGGTGCCCTTATAAAAAGTGGAAGAGACACCAGAGAAAAGGCCGTGTGGGGACACAGCAGAAGGCAGTTGTTTGCAAGCCAAGGGGAGAGTCCTCAGGAGAAACAGACCTTCTGACACCCCATTCTTGGACCTCCAATCTCTAGAATTATCCAAAATAAATTTCTCTTGTTTAAGTCACCCTGTTTGTGGCATTTTATTATGGCAGCCCTGGCAGACTAATATACCTGGCTAATACTTCACTTTTTATTTCATTTTAGAGCAGGGGTTCTCCACCTGTGGGTCATGACCCACAAGAACTGTATTAAAGGGCCGCGGCATTAGGAAGGTTGAGAACCATTGTTTTAGAGTTCCTAGGGTCTAAATGTGTTCATGGGAGAGCCCCCATGAATCCATTAATCCATATGTGAGGGCAGAGCCAACATTAATCAATTTGTGAGAGCAGAGGGATTAAGTCTCCAACACAAGAACTTTTGGGGAACACATCCAAACCACAGTACCCTCCTACAAGTCAGATACCAAGAGACACTTATCCTGTCCGTCTGTACTATTTTGTGGCAAACCTGTGGTCCTCTCTTCATCAGCTACCTCCCTCTATTTTTCTCACCTGGCTTTTCTTTTTCCTCTACCCCTAGACTGACTGGATGCAGGAAGCTGAATAATTGTCTCCTTAGTAGGTCTATGTTCTACTTTTCAGAACCTATGAAATGTTTCCTCACATAACAAAAGGACTTTGCAGATGTGATTGAATCAAGTATCTTGAGATAGAGAGATGATCAGAGATGATCTGAATGGGCCCACTGTGATCATTAGGATTGTCATAAAAGGGAGGCAGGAGGGTTAAAGACAGAGGCAGTGTGATGAATGAAGGGGGGGGAGAGAAAGAGAGAGAATGCCATGCTGCTGATTCGTATACAGAGTAAGAGGCTGATGACCAAGCAATGCATGTAGTAGCTACTAGACAAGCCAAAGGAAAACTTCTCTCTGAGAGTCCCCAGAAGGGGTCCAGTCCTGCCAACCTATTTTGAACTTTGACCTCCAGACTTATAAGATAATAAATTTGTGGTGTTTCAAGCCACTAATTTCGTAATAATTTGTTATAGTGGCTCTTAAATTTGAGTACACCTGAGATCCCTGAGAGGACATTATACCACTGTGTCATATGACTGGCAAGAATGTGCGACCTGAACCTAATCATAAAAAAAATCAGAAGAACCCAAGTAGAGGGACATTCTATAAAATATATGTCCAGTACTCTATAAAATATCAAGGTCATAAAAAGCATAGGTACCCAGTCATATTTAAGGAGATGAAGAAGACCTTACAACTAAATGCAGTGCATAATACCAGTGCCATGGCCGGGTTTTTTCTAAAACAATGGCTACAAAGATTGTTGTTGGAACAAGGGACAAAAATTTGAATATAAACTTTTTAAAATAATACATAGTACTATTATATCAATGTTAAATTTCCTGAATTTGACAATTGTATTGTGTGTTATTTTGTGGAGATATGTAGTATATGCTGAAATATTTAGGATAAAATGTCTTAATGTCTGCAATTTACTCTCATATGATGCCAAAAAAAATGTATGTGTGTGTGTAAGAAAGAGACAATAAGAAAGGAAAAGCTAAGGTGGCAAAATGTTAACGCGTGGTGAATCTGGAAGAGTTGTGGATGTTTGTTGTTTGTTCTTGCCACTTTTCTGTATGGGCTTGGACTTTTAGTTTTTCAAAATGAAAAGTTGAAAGCAACCAACCTGGGAAATTTTCTGAAAATGCAGACAGCCTGGTCCTTTCTCAGAGATCTGCTTTGTAAATGACCGCTCCTGCTGAGCCAGATGTGGGCAGTCTCTACCAGATCCCTGCACTTACCCTCTGGATCTGCTTCTCTTCTCCCCTAGGAGGGGGAAAGCTGACCTGTCTGGGACACTTCAAAGGCCTCCCTTGCATTCTGGCTCTGGCGAGGCTCAGCCAGTGGAGAGGTCTGGAAGGAAATAAGACGTAGGAGAAGGAGTTCAGGGGAATTTCCCAGTCTTACCCTGCTGATTTGCCTTGATCTGGCTTCAGCCTTCAACTGAAGGTCCCTTTCCTCTCAGGGTGGCCTTTTATAGGACTTTCTCATGACTGCTAGAGTAACCTCTTCCTTCCCTTGTCCTCTGAATTATAGGTGGTAATAGTTCTGCTGTTTCTAGCTCCATATTACTGTACTATTCATGGCAGTTCACTTTATTCTGCTCAGACATTTATAAAAAGTCCCTTTATTAAACTCTCTTCAGATGATCCTAATTTGATAACCAGTTTCACTGGGACCCTGGTTGGTATTTGATCCCAGGTCCACATCTTGAAAACACCATTATAGGATAGAAGATTTCTTTTTAGGAAATGTTTGGGGTTCTTTTGTTTAGAAAATTGAGTTGATGGTTTTTGTTGTTATTGTTACAAAAGGTTAAGCTCTTGAATTAGTCTTGAAAGAAAGGGACAGTAAAACAATAAAAATTAGATTATTCCACACCATAGAATAAAGTAATGAGAATTTAAAAGTTACTCCTGTCAGCTCTAGATAAAGCCAAGGAGGGAACCTGAGGGGATTTAGATAAGAGGAAAGATACAAGAGGAATTATCTAGAGAAGAGCAGCCTGAGTAACATGGTAGGATTAAGGAGCTTATATATGACTTAAAAAAAAAAAAAAGGAGAAGAAGCAGCCCAGTGAGAAATTTCTTTCTCAGTGAGACTCACTAGTGAATTTCAAGGAACACAGTCTTACATTCAATATTACCAGTTTGTACAGAATTTATTCTCTATTAAGTAAATTTATTCTTTACAATAAATAGTCTTAAGTTAGTGGCACTTTGGGGAATGAATAGAAAGTGATTAGTTCCATCTTGGAAGTTATGAGAGAGAGAACAGCGGCTGTCAGAATGAATAAATGCCAATAATTCAGTGAAGTCAAGAATTTTGAATAAAAACTGACCATGAGATCATAAACACCTTTGGGCAGGGACTAAAGCTATTGTATTTGAATATTGTCCCCAAAGGCTAAATGACTTGGGGATATCTGGTTTACACATTGACATCATTATTTTTCTGTGTTTTATCACTGTACTATATTTCAAGGTTTACTCCCCATTTAGTCCCTGGATTACATCTGTCTTTAGATTTACCTACCTAGAAATGGACTAGAATTATCATGTTTAAGCCTAGTATTTTACTGTTCACCCTTAAGAAACTGCTCATTTGTTTCAGAATCTCCAACATGACTAAGAAACCTTGTACTGTTCTCTATGATGACAGTTTTGGGGAGTGAATAAAGCAGATATCTATCTATTAACTGTAGCTTATATTAATAATATGATTGCAATACGAGTCATTGCATAGATTTAACTATGAAAGACAATATTGCTTTCTACCCTTTATTGTTTTTGATAAGAAGCCAACCGTGACTTCATTATTTTTTTACAATATGTAATGGATCCTTTTTCTCTGGATACTTTCAAAATTTCCTTTTCTCTATCCATTTTATGAATTTGACTATTATGTGTCTTGATGTTATTTTTTTTTTTTTTTTGTATTTATGCTGCTTTGGATTTGTGGAGCGTTTTTAGATCTCAAAATTGATCTCTTTTATAAATATCATTCAGTACTTCTTTAAGAATTTTTCTGATCAATTTTTTTCTCTTTTCTTCTTCGAGGACTCTAAATAGCATACACATTAAGCTGCTTGATAAAAGGTTGTTCAGTTCTCTGAGGGGGCTCTGCTTAGTTTACTTCCATCTTTTTTTCTTCTCTTCTTCAGATTAAATAACTTATATTGATCTATTTTCAAATGTACTTGCTCTTTGTTCTGCTGTTTTTCAATCTTTAATTAAGTCAATCCAGTGAATTTTTTTATTTTAATAATTTTGCTTTTCAGGTTTAGCATTCACATTTGCTTCTTTAATATAATTTCTATTTCCCTACTGAGATTCATTTGCTTAGGAGCTCTGACAATTAAGTTCACTTCCACCCTTGCCAAGTTTAACAAAAAAATTAATCTTTATTCATTGCTCTGATTTAAGCTCCAACATTTTGCTGGTGGCACACAAAAACAGGCAACAACAACAATGAACACCACTCAGGAAGACACCACCACACATTGACACAAACACAGCCGTGAGATACTGATATACCCAGGTGATGAAATCTTACTGAGTTGTTCATACAGTGCTGCCAATGCAAGCACACCATGGCAAGATCATGAAATTGTCAGACCTTGTATTCATTGTACATATATTTTCCTTTAAGATTTTGGCCATATTTACAGTTGTTGCTTTAAAGTTGTCTGCTAACTGCAACATCTGGGCAATCTTAGGATTGGTTTATATTTTCTCCTCTTCCTCATCTTCTTCCTTCTTGAGTATGACCTCCAGGTTTATGGTCCTTCAAGTCCCATGATTTTTATTTAAAACTGGAAATTATGTATATATGTGGTAGATAGTGAGAGCTGCCAAATGTCAAGGTTGTCACTTAGGACAACAAACTATAAGCAATAATTATGCCTTTATTTACTTACTATGACAGTGGAAGCTAGAAGCCAAAAAGAAAAGAGTAGATTTAGCTCTCCAAATGTTCCACTTTCCCTAGGGAATGGCAGTAGGCGAGGGTCGGATGGGTCATAGTAGCTAGAGAACAAAAGATTCCTTCCATTTGCTGGACTCGGAGCCTGGAGTGAGGGAAACAAGTAAAAGCTAGAAGTGAAAAAGCCTGAGTCAGAGGGGGGAAAATTGGCCTGAAGGCTCCCAATAAGATCTTGACAAAGGTGCCTAAAGACTATCTAAACTGAACCTCACCACATCCTGTACTTAAGGAGCTTCTGAAAGGAGATGCCTGGCTGGAAATGCAGATTTCAGCCCAGGTTGGACACAGGGTAGCTGAGTCCTTCACTGCCAGTCCCTTCAGATATTGTGAGGCACTAGCTGTGCACCAAGACTGGAAGAGAGAGGGTAATTTGTTCCCCATGAAGTTGCCAGGATGCCAAGTAAGGCTGTGTAATTGCTTATGGTCAAGGCTGAAAAGCCACATGTAGGATTCTGACCTGGAACAGCTCCTCAGAAGAGGCTTTAGAGTCTGTTACGGACCTTTGGAGCAGTGATTTTCAACTGGTGTGCCACGGCACAATGGTGTGCAGTGAGATGATCTTAGGTGTGCCATGAAAATTTTTAAAGGTTATTAATTAAATTATTTTCCATACGTTTCATTCATTATTTATGACTAATAAACTCTATTTTTTAAGAAAGGACAAAAAAAATTTACAAAGAAGTTCAAAGCACACTAAGAATATTCTTTTTAAAACTCTTTTTTTTCCCCTTTTTTTTTTGAGACAGGATTTCACTATGTTGCCCTCGGTAAAGTGCTGTGGTGTCACAGCTCACAGCACCCTCAAACTCTTGGGCTTAAGTGGTTCTCTTGACTCAGCCTCCCAAGTAGGTGGGATTATAGGCACCCACCACAATGCCTGGCTGTTTTTTGGTTGCAGTTGTTTAGCTGGCCTGGGCTGGGTTCGAACCTGCCAGCTTTGATGTATGTGGCCGACACCCTACCCACTGAACTATGGGTGTTGCCAACTCTTTTTTTTTTTTGATCAACATAATTTAAGTGTACCACGGAAGTTTAATTTTAGGTTTAAGTGTGCTGTGAGATTAAAAAGGGCTGAAAAACACTACTCTGGAATGTGATTTTTTTTTTTTCTAGCAGGGAATTAACTTGAGTAGACTCAAACTTCAAACTATCTGTCCTTACTAGGCAGTGGCCCAAATCTCCACTCAGTCTTTCAGTTTGCGGCTGCTGCTTTTTTGACAAAGCTTCCTTGGGTCTCACTCTTACATGTTCAGTTTCACTGTAAACCAAAGTTGGGAGCATGTTTTCAATGCACATTTTGAGGCTGCATTGAAGAGCCCTTCTATCCAGGATTTGCCCATGAGAGGGTTGAATGGTAGCCCCCCACCAAATATATATCTACATTCTAATCCTTAGAACCTGTGAGTGTTACCCTCAAAATGAATGAATGAAATGAACGTCGCAAAAGATGTAAGTTAAGAACTTGAGAGGAGGAATTTATTCCTGATTGTGTGGGTGGGGCCCTGAAGTCAATCACGTATGTCCTTCTAAGCGACAGGTAGAAGGGGTTTGGGGACAGCAACAAGGAAGAGAAGACATGCAAAAAAGGAGGAGGCAACACGACCATGGAGGCAGAGATTAGAGTGACACAGTCACATGCAAAAGAATGCCCGGGGCCACCAGATGCTAGTGAAGGCAAAGAATGGATTTTCCCTGAGACTGCAGAGGAAGTCACAGTTTCAGAACTGTGATAGAATTAATTTTTGTTGTTCCAGTCCACCTAGTTTATGGTAATTTGTTATAGCAGCCACAAGAAATCAATACAACTTCTAACTTTCTTCTGGTCATATTGTGTTTGTGACCTGTGTGCTTGGATATCTCAAGACAGTAAGTTTGTGGATTCTGTGCTCAGAGTCCTGGGTGAATTGGGAAAGGAACTCAAGCAAAAAGCCTCAAACTCTAAACTCTGGAGTCTTTTGGAATTATCTCCTTGGAGTCAGGCTATTACAAACAGCTCCTGGGTGAAGAGCTAGGATTGCAAATCATAAATCCACTTTATAAATCCGCTTTTCACCAGTCTGTAAATAGCACTTCTGGTTACTGGACGTGGGGCAGTGCTGCTAGTGTGCATGGTTGTGCTGGTAGGACACAAGTGCAATTTGAGAGGCAGGTTCCAATGTGAAGTGCGCACTTCACATTGCCCAATACTTCCCTGTCACAAAATCAGGAAAGCAAATTGTGCTGCCCCATTATGAACCCTGGCTCAGTCTGTCTTCCTAAGAGCCCATGAGAAAGAACCCAGCAAAGTTATCTGTGGTTTTCTCTACCTGGGGCAGCAATGGAGGCCATCATGCTGGTTTGTTGACTCACTGATTATCAGCTACCTCAAACAAATACAATACATCATCCCTTGGCTTAAAATCTTTTTTTGTCTTTTTAACTTTCCAGACCTTTAGAGCAAATTTCAAATAGCATGGCATATGAGATTTTTCACTGGTGGTTTCTAACGTACGTTTCCAGCTTTTTACTGTGCCAGGCTCTTTTATTCCTTTCTTCTTATTCACGTGCCTGGTGATAATTATTAAGGTTAGTCACAAACATTTTGCCTCTCCCTCTCTGGGAACATGGAAGAATGACTTCCCTGTCCACTTGAATTCAAACCTGGCCATGTGACATGTATTGTCCAATGGAAGTTAGTAAAGGCGTCATGTGTCACTTTTGGAGCCAATATGTTTTGCATGACACCCAGTAACTTTGGAGCTCAGTCCCTGAATGACCATGATGAACAGTGTGTCTATAAACCCAGGATGGACATACAGTATGAGCAAGAATCAACTTTGGCATTTTAAGCTATTGATGTTTATTGGCTATTTATTACAGGAATGGCTATAATGTCTAATTATTCTCAATATGTCTAGATAAACTCTACTTTTACAGCATTCAATGACCAAGGAAAAAATAGCCCCGGGGAGAAACCCTCTCTAACTTCACTGTGCAAGTAGACATTTCTTCTTTTGTATGCCTATGGTTATTTTTTCTTTCCGAGACCAATATACATAAATAGTTGGTGGTTTTGGTTCAATCTAAGTCTTCTGAAAGAAAGTGAAAATAACAATTGCTTTTTTCTTTTTTCTAGAACAAGAAAATGATCTTTGCCTTTGTTTTTACCTTATAGAACAGAGTCCCAGTTCAGTTAGTCATTATTTCAGTGACAATTTATTTTCCCTTATAGGAAGCCCACGTTTTACTAAGATGCTAGAAGTCTCAATTTGATTTAAAATAAAACAAAACAAAACAAAAGTAGGTTAGTTGTTTTCCATCACAACACTAGGTTGACCAAATGTCTTTTAAATATGTTATAAGAGAAGTCACAGAACAATAAAGAGCAACAACATTAGAAGACCTTGCTTACCATGCCATGAGGTAATTCAGTGCCCACCAGGGGCTACCTGGCCAGGAATTCAGCCACCATGTGTTGAAATATCACAACTGCCATGAAAAAGAGAGAGATTCTGCCTTGGCCTACTGCATTTGATAATGTCTTCACCAGTTATTGACTGGCGAGTGGAAAACAAGTACCATAAAGAAGGGAGAATTTGAGGTACAAAAAGAAGAAGTTTCATAGCCAACGTCCCACAACAATTTACTGAGCAAGTAGTGGAGTCATTATTTATTTGTATATGTGGTGTGATTTTTAGGAGCATTCAGAACCTCTCTTTATCTACCATTGCCTTTGTGGTGCCCCAAATCCGACTACCAAAGAGTAATTTTCTTTGGATTGTAAGGTCTTTCTGACTTTTAGGGTCCACCATTATCATGTAACTATCTGGGGAGGAGGTAACCACTTTCTCCATAAACTAACATGATAATTTTTAAAACAAGCAGAAACCAAGGCCTTGTAGAGAAAGGGGCAAGGTTAGTAGATATCTTTTCAGAAGGTAACAATGTTACCCATGTCCACTGATTTCTACTTCAATATTTATCTACCAGAAATTTAGCTTCAACATTTCAGAGCCAGACTCAGGCAGAGAGACGGGACAGAGATAGTCTAGGGAGAGAAGAAGTGACAGTTAGATATGTAAAATAGCTGATCTGAAATTATCCACTAATTCAAATTAAGGTGCATTAATTTCTCCAGAGGCTGTTGGGATGCTTTGTCTTGGAGAGAGCTAAATGAAGCTGTTGTGTAATTTATCATTGCAGTTACTGCCTATGACTTTCATTTCTCACAGAGGCCTAGCCATAAGTAAGCAAATTATCCACGGGGATAGAGTGTGCTTTCTTTATTCTGGTTTAAATGCAGACCGAATCAGTGATGTGATTGCCAGGGTCCTCACTGGAGATTTAATTTCTCAATATGCTGGATCATGTTCAAGTTGTCCTGGCTGTGCTGACCACAGATGAATGTGAATGGCTAGACTAATTAAGGACATCATCAATCAGCTAATTAATAAGCACTAATTAAACAAATACAAGATACTTGGTTAAGCAATGGGGGGACAAAAATATGCATAAGCACTAGTCTCTGTCCTTAAATTATGTAGGGAACACTAAAAAGCCACTTAGTAGCTTTTTAAAGCCAATAGTAGCCACCACCTCTAGATCCACTCCAAGTCCATGTAGGCATGAAGGCAACCCCCGAGAGCACCTGGAAATCACTGACTGTGGCCAACCTAGCCTAAGTGACACTGCATGAGAGTCCATAAGCATATAGACACAGCCTCCCTTTCTACCACTGCTTAAAACCTGTATAGCCATTGGCCCTCTGCCCTGGTTCCAAGGTTTTGTTTTGTTTGTTTGTTCATGTTCCCATTATTACTGGATCTCAACACTGAACTCTAGCCCAGTCAGCAAAAAGCCCAATGCCCTCAACCTCTTTGCCTTCCCAACAAAGCAAGGTTTCTCAAACTTGAGGCTATGAGTCCATGACTGCAATCATGAACTTCTGACACTTTACTTTTTTCTCTCTCCCTACTAGACTACTAAGACCTCTGAGGGCATAGTGCTGATCCTCCCTACCTCAGAGCACAGTGCCTGACATAGAATAAGCACTTAACATTTATTTTCTAAATGCCAGAGACCCTGAGTCCTTCCACCCTTGATCAAGACCCCTGGAGATGGACATTAGCTAGAATCAGACTTAGGCTGGCAGCACACTTTATTGTTGACAATTTGGGCAGGTGGCTGACTGGTCATGCCTATCACACAAGTTGGTTTATTCATCCCATCCCCTCCACTATCACCCCATAAAACAGGCTTGCTTTCCCCCCGACAATAAGAACTCCTAGTAAGCCTTGAGATAGAGCCATGCTTTTTTATGGCAAACACAAAATCACAGGAAGGTTCCTAATATAACAAAGCAGCACATAATCAACTCAGATTGAAAGACGCCTGTCATTGACTGGGATAGTCGTAGAGCATCTGAAGCTTACGTTGGACTTTAAAAAAAAAAAAAGGGATAATTTAAAGAAGTGGAAGTGCAAGAGTAAGGGAGTGATTAGTACTAAACATTCAATGTGGGGGAAATAATGTATATTAATGAGCAGTGCAGAAATTTGGGAACAAACATGGTATACTTTGGAGGGCAAATGTTATGAGGAGATGACCCTAGGTAGGAGGGCACCAATAAGGAGACAAAGGAATAAAAAAAATGCACAACATAGCACAACATATTTTTCCCACAGTGGTTTCATGATCTGCTTATCTGGAGTGACTATTTTGAAAAAAAAAAAAAAAAAAA